>NC_056730.1:4335557-4655557 GCF_019279795.1 Protopterus annectens
CCATTCAGGGTCAATGGTGAGTCAAAGTCTTTCCTGCAACACAATGATGTCAGTTTTCCTCATATTTTCCCTCAGGAGTACATTTTGCAGCTATAGTCAGTATATTAATGAATGAATAAAGTTCAGTTCCACAGCAGATAGTACATTCATATTTGATGCTAAACAGTCAAGAGTGTAAGTTCTATTCCCACTCAAGGTTTGTGGATTCTTTTTTTCCAATGCTGACACTACAGTGTAGCGCAAGGGATGCATACCTCTCAACCTGTCAGAGCAAGAAATCTGGACAAAGCCATAAAAGAAAGGGGACAAATGCCCAAAAATAGGGACAATTTTTAAATATTGCTATTACACACACAGAAAATTGACAGAATAACAGTTTCTACATTAGCATACATTTTCTGAATGGCATGAAGTCTGAAACTCAAATGTCTGTCATTAGTTTTTAACTTCAATCTTTAATGACTTGCCACTAAATTGCCAGAAAAACACAATTTTATGAAAAAACGGCCCAAAAATATGAGGAAAAAATCCATACATTCTGCAAAAATGTCTACATTTGAGAGGTATGGGATGCACTAGACTCCTGAATGTACTATCCTATAAAAGATTGTCAGTGCGAGGAACATCTTCATGAATTGGTTGTAGTTCAGGTGAATATAAAAGAAACCACAGTGCTTATTAAAAAAATTGTAGAAGCACATTTAGATTTACTGTAATCACAAGAAACAACATAAACATACATTATTCATATATTTGTTCACTGGAAGAGTTTCCGGCTCTAATTTTGCTTAGGCAGTAGGCCCTGAGTTTCCACTGAACATAGGCCAGAAGTCTAATGAGGCTAATTTTGTCCGAAATAAATAAATAATTAAATAAACCAGACTAAATAAAAATTAACGTACTGCTAAATAAGACTTGCAAAATATTTGTGATAATATGCGTCAATTGAACTCTTCAGCCAGTAACTTAGTTCCTGAAAATTCTTTGAATTTCACTTACCAAATGTTAACAATGCATCTCTCTAAATCTACAGATCTACATGAAATACAAGGTATCCTTTGAACAGCAAAATAAAAAAACAAAAAAAAACAAAGCTCTAGTAGATCTTACATTAAGAAAAATTATAGAAATAAGGCTTTGAAGTGCTAAAAGCATTACATTATGTTTCAGAAGGATGATTGTTATAAGACTGAAGTCCTCTTTTTAAATAAAGTAATATTATTATTTCCTCTGAATAAATATATTCATTTATTTTATTATGATCTTCCCTACAATAAAGGTGAGTACTTATTTCCTGCCTTTGATATTCAGTGAATACTGTGATTACCTGATCTTCACAAAACATTCAAGAAACAGAAACAGTTATTTCCTTTAACCCCACATTATAAGGTTACCTATAAGAAAGGTTTATATGTGCACAACATTGAGCAAACATAGTCACATCTGAGGCAATTAAAATTTAAACCTCTAAAAGTTGTAGGGAAAGTTCTAATGTATGATGTGGTTGGTTACACTTCAGAATGGTTGACAAAGGACAATGCGATGTTTGGTCAGTAACAAATATGGGATACGTTCCTTTTATGTCAGGTAGACAGTTAAATATGTGCAAGTGGGGGTGAATTCAAGGTTCCTGTAAATGATGGCACAGTCTCACTCACACACCACAAGTGCACACACCCACACAACGGCACACACACACATATGCATACACACGCGCACACACACACACACACACACACACACACACACACACACACACACACACACACACACACACACACACACACACACACACACACACACACACACACACACACACAAACACACACACATGCACACACGTGCACACAAAAAATGAAAAGGCTCTTCAGTAGTTCATGGCATGCTCACGATTATTTTTTTCAGTCAGTCTGTCACTGTTGAGATGAACAAACAATTATTCCAGCTGTCAGATCTGTTGGCATATAGAAAAAACTGAGAGGTTAGGGGTTGGCATAAAGGTTAAGGTTAGTTTGCCTCACAGATATTGGGTTTAATTCTCGCCCTTGAAAGAGAAACTGTTTCAGCTTAAAATGGCCTGCAAAGGCAACTAGCCTAAAACTTACCTATGAAATTTTAAAAGTGGTGTGATATGAAAGTAATATTGGCACCTACCTTAGATATATCGTTATTTTTTTTAATCACCTTTTAATATTCTACTAATACTTCAGTTTCAGACAAGTGCTCCCCTACAGTTTCCTGAAGTGAAATTGCTTGAGCATCAGAATCACAAAGAAAAAAAACAAAAGGCATAGAGTTAAGGTTCATAGGTTCATAAATACTGTATTCCATAAGAAATCATTAATGGTGCAGTTTCTAAATTTGTGTGGACAATGTTTAAATTGTTTGGAGAGATTTTTACCTATTTTTTTGTTGGTATGACCATGCTGTTAGTATATATACCACCCCATTAGCCTGACAAGTTTGATATATAAGGCTATGGAGCGCATCATCATGGTCCTTATAAATAAAGACATAGGGAATCTCCAAACTCTGGACCCCATGCACTATGGGTTTGTGAAAGGTAGATCATGCCTGCTCAACCTGATAGACTTCTTTGAGTCTCTTACCAGAGCAGTGGATGAGGGCAAGGTAGTTCACACAGTTTACCTAGATCTTGCCAAGGCATTCAACACCATCCCTCACTCAGGAATCAGATAGACTCACTAAACTAGGCATAAACCCCTATGTAATAAGATGGGTTGTCAACTTGCTCACTGATAGAACCCACACTGTGAAAGTAGTGGACTCCAAATCTGACTACTGACCAGTTACAAGTGGTGTCCCACAGGGATTGATCCTAGGTCTACTCCTGTTTGGCATCTACTTCTCTGAAGTTCAAGCCAACACAAAGGGACTCTGGCTGACCAAGTTTGCAGATGATTGAAAACTGGGAGCCATTATTGATTCTCCAACTGATGTAGACATTTTACAAAAAGGCCTCACTGACACCAATGACTGGTGCTAAAACCATGGCCTTAAGCTCAATGCCAAAAAGTGCATTGTCATTCCCTTTGGGAAAAAATCGGTGGCCATGAACTGTCACATAGGCGGTAGTCCACTAAACACCAAAGGTGTGATAAGAGACCTAGAGACACAGGTCGACAGCGACCTCTCCTTTGATAACCACATTGCCACTGTAGTTAGAAAGTTCTTTTATGTGGCACATCTCATTACAAAAGGTTTCTCATCCAGGAAGAAAGAAGTCATAATCCTTCTCTACTTGTCCCTCATTAGACCTATTATAGAATACAACGCCCCATTTGATATGACACCTACAACAACTGGAAAGGCCACAAAAATACCTCACTAAGAGGATCTTAGGCCTTAGACACATGCCCTATATGGAGAGACTCATAAAACTCCAGCTATACTCTGTCTCTTATCACCTACTTAGAGGCAATCTCTGCTTGACCTACAAAGCCATGTCTAACCTGGAGTTGCTAGATATGCTACACCTAAAGAAATCACAATCCCTCCATGCCACACGCTCCAGGGACCTAAACCTCATTACCACAATAAACAGAACATGCTGGAGGGATAGGTTTCTAACCCAGAGACTTCCCATACTCTGAAGCAAACTTCCCATTCACGTCAAGCAGAGCACTTCACTGGCCCTCTTTAAGAGAAATCTTGATGAGTGGGTGGGCAATAGGAAGTTCATCCTGGGGAATCACTTCAGTGGCCTTGCTTGACAGGGGCACTGGGAAGTAACTTTGGATGGCATGATGCCAGGGAATCTTCTTGGGCTAGGCTTATATAGGCCCCAGGGCCGTTAGCCTAGTACACACCTATATGTATTTTTTTTTTCATCGTTTGGTTCATTGGCTTTCAGGAAGTAGGCATTTCATAGTAGATTCCTTAGGCAAGATTATACAAAAATATGTGGTTCAAGAGTTGCAGCCCACAGATGGCAAAAAGTTGTATTTGTATTTTTCTCCATCCAAAATGCATTATCTCCCAATAAAGCCAAGCATAATGTGGCTGTTAGCTCAAAATACACATGGCCATATTCTACCATACTCTAGAAACTCTGCCACAGATTTCTTCTTTAAAACATTATTATAATTGTCTCCTCTCTGCACTGAAGTAACTGCCTTTGTTTTTCTATAGATGGTAATAAAGACCTTAATGAATCAGTTCATGAATTAGGCCATCTCTGAGGCATTGCCCCACAGTTCACTCTTTTCCCATTTTTATCATGAGTAAAATAATTGTCAGTTTCTTAATATTACATTTTAATAAAACGTCGGCCTCCTTTATTTCCCTCTGAGTCTTTCTTTAAACTGGATTAGTACAAACTGTGATGTACACCAAATAATCAGACTGCACTTTATCAACACAACTGAAAAAAAATAAACATCTGTGCAACTTAAAAAGCATAGCTAAGAATGTTGTCCTGTTGGTAATAACAATGTAGGTCTTTGTTTCCCACAGTTCCATATGTGGATGAGAACATCTCCAAATGTCTGCAGTGCAACTTGAAATCTGAAGGGACACAGGCCCCCCTAGCACACACACACACACACACACACACACACACACACACACACACACACACACGTCTTCCATGCAGAAACTTCATACTCTGAAACTATAATCAGCTTCAAATTGACTACATCTTGAAAAAGCAAGGATTCCCTCCTATAATGACTGCTATCAAATACAGAGCATTATATACTATTTAATATTATCAGCCAAATGGCCATCAGTCAAGAAACCTATTACAACTCTGGCAATGACAATACAAAATGAATCTAATTTAATGAAAGAGATTCTGAAACACTTACACAGTACTATACTGCTGTTATTATAGATTCATAAATTCAGTGGTGATTACTATGAAAGCAACCACATGGGGCCTTTTTAAGCCTAGCCATGCTTCATTTTTTGATACTCTAGCATTATTTTAAGGGGTATATGCTGGCTTGGACATGGGTGTACAAGCATTTACAGGCTGTCTCTGTGTAATAGAGACAATGATGCCAGACCAGGGGTATATTTCCGATTCCCCATCCAGTGGCCCAATTACACTTGAATTGGGTTAGAAAAGCACTCTGCTTTACATGGATGGGAAGCTTTTTCCAGAGAGAGGGTAGTCCAGGAGACACACACCTGCCCTTCCAACATATCCTATTTATGATGCATAGGAGGTTTAGGTCCCTTCATCAGGTAGCTCTGATGCTATTTGTTTTGTGGATGTGCAACAGGTCCATGACAGTGGGACCAAGCATAGATTACCTCTGGAGACCGAGTTTAAGGAGAAGGATTTGAGGGAGTCTGTTTAGAACATATTGTTTACACCCTGTATTCTTTTTGTGAGAAATCTCCCTAGATACTCCAGTTGTTGCATATGCCTAGTTAAGTACATATCAAAAAGGGTACTGTACTCAATGATTAGTCTGATGGGGGCTGAGTACAATGAAAGAATGACATCCTTGGACCTGGATGCCATACCCTTGCTTATAATATGTGCAACATAGAATGATTTCCTTAGTACCATAGACACATGATGGCAAAAGAGCAGGTTACTGTCTATATGTGTTTCCAAATCCCTAACTAATGGATTTACTCTTAGGGGGCTATTATCAATGTGGAAGTTTCCAAGGCTAGCTGTCTTTCCAAAGGATATTAATATACATTTCTTAGCACTGAATTTTAGACCATGGCTCTGGCCCCATTTATTGGTCTATGTCAGGCCTTCTTGGAAGGTATCTGTGTCCTTTGGAGATTCTATGGCTCTACCTAGTTTGCAATCATCTGCAGTCTTGGTCTGCCAGAAGCCCTTTATGTTGTCCTTGACTTTAGAAAAGTAGATGCTAAAAAGGACCAGCTCCAGCACAGAGCCTTGAGGAACTCTACTTGTGACTGGCCTTTTTTTAGATGTGGACTTCCCTTTCCTAACCTCTTGGATCCTACTTTGTGCCAGCTAGCTATCCAGTGGTTACACAGGAGTGTATGCACAATTATGTGAGTCTGTCTGCAATCCCCAAGTGGGTTATTGTGTTGAATACTTTGGTCAGGTCAAGTTCGGCTGTATGCACCATTTTGCCCTCATCCATTGCTTTGTTGACCTTCTCGAAGAAGTCCATCAGGTTTAGTAGGCATTACCTGCCCTTGTGAAAGGTTTCTTATGTCATTGTTTATCATTTCCATGATAACTCTTTCCATAGCTTTGTATATGTGAGTAGTCAGACTTATGGGTCTGTAGTTACATAGATCTGTCACTGGCCTGCCTTTGTGCACAGCGATGATAGTTACAGTCCTCCATTCACTTGGCATGAAGCTTGTCTGGAGTTTATAGGTAAATCGTGATCCTAGTGGTCATGACAGGTCATGTTTTATGCTATTAAAAAGGATCCTGGGATACTATTGAGACCCATCAATGCAGTGCTCTTGGCCTTGGAGACTGCATTGATGACCTGTTCCCTAGTGATAGCTGGTGGAATTATTGTTGATGGCATTTCCTGAGTGGTGCTTGGAGGCTAAATTTGGAGCTAAATATCTCAGCCAGTGGATTTCTTATATCTTCCATATTATAGATGGCTCAATTTACAATTAGTTTGGTACATTGCTGTATGTTGTCTTTGAGGTTGTGGACATAGCTAAAGAATGCTTTGTGATTGTTTTTGGCTTGGGAGGCTATTTTACCCCAAATTTGGCTTTTGTAGACTTGATTAGCCCCTGGGTTTCTTGTTTAGATTGATGATGGAGATTTTACCTTGCTGCCACTGCACTTCCTAATTTTTGCCATGAGTTTCTTACTTTTGCTATACAAACTTTTGATGCTGGGATTCCACCAGGGTGGCCTGAGTTTGTCTTGTGCTTATTCTGGGTATGTGCAGCTGTCTCTATGCAGCCATTGACATGACTGTACAGGATTTTCATGCCTGGGACAGGTGGTAGGATGCTCACTGTGAGACAGCTGAAGAAATAAGGACAATGTTTCAGGCACGTGCAGGAAAGCAGAAAGCAATCTGGTGAAGAAGGTTTCAAACAGACAGGAAGAAGGCAAGAGGATATAATGACATCCAGCAAAGAGATGAATGTATCGTGTGAGAGAATATCTGCAACAATCAGGCATGACTGCCAAAAGTGTAAAAGAGTGGCATTTAAATAAAAAGAGATGGTAAAACACTCTAACTCCATGTAGAAAATGGGAAAAAGAAGGTTGCTGCTGCTGATGAAGATGATGATCAAAGGGTTTTGTGAATAATTGTGCATAGACATGTTTGAAGAGCCTGGTTTTTTGCTAAGGTGCCACTTAACAGTAGAAACTTTGCTTTAAAATAATTCCTAAAAGTTCCATGGTTAACTGAGGTTCTACAGATTTTTGCAGAATGTTGCAGATTTGTTCTCATATTTGTAGTCTTTTCCTCATAAAATTTAAGTTTTCTGGCAAATTATTGGCAAGTCATTGAGGACTGAAGTCAGAAAACAATGACAGTCATTTCAGTTGCAGACTTCATACTCCAGAAAATCCATGCTAATGCATAATCTGTTATTCAATTAACTTTCTAAGTTTGGAATACCAATATTTAAAATCGGACCTTTTTATGCCTTTCATAGGTTCATAGATCAGTACTAAGCTAACTGCCCTTGCGAGCCATTTTAAGCCTAGCCAATATGTTGTTGAGAGACTCAAACCTTGCACCTTGTGTTTGTAAGGCAAACACCTTAACCATTAGGCCACCCTCCCAACCCTTTTTCTCCCTATTATTTTTAGCCTTGTCCAGATTTCTTGCTCTAAGAGGTTGAGAGGTATGACTGGGGTTCTGTGGTTTGCTTATATTTCAAAGAAGACAGCTTTATTGACCAACCAGATCAGTGAGGACATTACACTAGGAGGGTGCACCATTATTATGTTTGTGAGGACCAGATCAATGATATTAGCACCCTTAGTTGTCATACATATTAGCTGGTTCAGGATGTGAGTGTTTCCAAAGTCCAGTAATCTCTGGGCCTGCATGTCTGTTATGAGATCTGTGATTTTTATATATTTGATGATAATACCAGTTGTGTAACTGTAACAATGAATGTGACCCTAGGAGAAATTACAATAGTCGGGGTCTATAGACAACCAAAGTCAAAGTACTGAAGACCTACAGAAATTTATATATTTCTTGCATGGAACATGGGCAGGAAATATCATAATAGCTGGGGACTTCAATTTATCAGACAGAGACTGTAATAATATTGATTCTGCAATACTAATAAAGAAATTATTTAAAAGATATGTTCAGAAACAATTGTTGCAGATTTCAAATAAACCCTCCTAGGTAATAAAACATAAATAATATTGTTTGTGTTTCTAAAGAGATGATTAAGTTCATAGGTACTTACTAGCCCAATGATCTGTGAAAATCTTCAGAAACTTAGCCATGCATTCCCAATAAGTTTCTATTATTTTTAGTATTTCATGTTACATTTTACCACCTTTCATGTGCAGTGATCATGGGGTTATAATGGCTAATGCAATACTAGATAATTCTGCCAAACTGAAATGTAAGCCACTGCACAGAGTTAATAACAGATTTTATGGAAGCAAAATGGTTAGTATGTCAAACTAAATGGAGTCATGCATTCAGTGGAAAGTTATCAGGAGGAATGTGGCAAGTGTGAAAAGGAAACTGAATACAAAAATGTAAAAAAAATGTTTAACATCAAGCTCTAGACACACAAGGTCAGGAGGATATATTTCTATAAGAACAAAATACTTTAGATGAGGGATAAAAAATGCAAGAAATAGAAATGAGGCTGATCTGTATAACTATGAAAACAGAAATAAATAAACTAGACAGACTAAACACAGTGTGAAGAAAGATCTGGAAACATCTGAGGAAAGTTTATATGAAGATACTGAGCATAATAAGAAGCCATTTTATAGATAATTAAGATGTGGTGAAGATAAAGGCATGCAAATTGATAAACTGCATAAATTCTACAATTTATTCTCAGACACAACAGATTATAGCTATATTCACAAAATGTTATACAAAACAATTTAGATTCACAAAGGGGGAGATAATCTATCCAAGAAACTTCAGATACTGAAATTAAATTAGTTTATGTTTAAAAAGTGCAATGCAAACTGGACCCAGACAAAGCATAGGAAAGAGATGTAATTAGTAATGACCTGACAACACGTCAGCATGAACTTAAAGATCCATTGTATCTGTTCTTCACTCATCATTTAAGTATAAAGACCTTCCTCAAGATTTGTGACATGCACTTGTTATACCCAACTTTAAAAGAAAGGGGAACAGGACAAACCCTGAGTCATACAGACCCATAAGTTTACTCTCTTATTGTGCAAAAATACTGCAGAAAGTTATTGTAAGAACATAAGGCTTGGGACTTCAAACCATATATCATCATACGTATGTTTAGAATAGATCTATACCTATAACATAATATTCTATAATTATATAATAACAGCTATAAATGAAAAAGAGAGTCTTGTTATGCAATTTATATAGACTTAACTACAGCCGTTGATAGGATCACAAATAAAACACTGATCAATAAAGTAGAAAAAATAATAACTAATGTAATCTCTTTAAGATGGATATTTGCATGGAGTACAAATAGGACATAGCAAGTATCATTCAGCAAATAGATGAAATTTTAGGTTACAGTAAGGGTATCCCACAGAGCTCTGTCCTAGATGCATACTTGTTTAAGTTGTATCTTATGGATCTATCGTTTTCATCTGAGGTTTTCAATAGTCTCCATGTGGATGACCTGAACATGGAAAAATGTATTACATCTGTTACAAATAGGGCATGTCTGCAAAAGAACATGGTTAAATGGACAATTTGAGCAGAGGAGAATAATATGTTGATAAATACATAAAAAACAAGCATATAAGATTTGGGAGGCATAGACCAAAGGGGGAATATTTAATACAGCACGGAGTGATTGAAACGGTGGCTTCATTTAAAGACCTAGGCATATGGGTAGATCCAGCTTTGATTTTGTTCTGATCATATCAGCCAATCAGTTGATGATAGTTCTAAATTTATTGGCTATATAAAAAGATATATAAAGTCTAGGAAATCAGAGATAATGAATCATTGTTTGTAAGTTGCATGACTAAAACCTGAGTATGAAATAATAATATGGACATTTTATGAGAAAACTAGTATGAGTAAATTGGAAAGAGCACAGATGAAATATAAGAGTGAGTTATTATGAAAGGTTAAAATATCTAAACATGCACAATGTCCCACACAGATGTTTAAGAAGAGACCTTATTCAGATATATAGGACATTTAGAAACAACTACCTCTGGGGATGCTTGAGGTTATCAGAGTAGTAGAAAATCATCAGGCACCTTTTGCAGGAGATTATACAGGAGTGAAAGATGTGCGCATTGGTTTCTGAAACAGAGTAGCTGATGCCTGGAATAGACTACCAAATTATATTAAAGCAAGCACTTGCTTAGATATTTTTAAGAACAACTTTGGGCACTCATTACAGGGACAGCTGTTTTGGCGCATTCTCAAGCTAGAAGGGCAGTATTTGCACATGGCTACAATATTTGTATGTATGCATATTTGTATGTATGCTAGAAGGGCAGTATTTGCATGTGCCTGAAATATTAGTATGTATGCAAGCATGTCTGTCTACATGTTATATCCACAGAAAGCTTGAAAGCTCTTGCAATATCTTAGAATCATTTTTATATTGTCAGTGGAGCGGTTAATCTCACTGAGTAGTATACTTTTCATTTTACTATCTGTAATACCTACTATACACTGTTGGTACTGGTGGATTCTGGCTCTAACCTGAATAATTTTTTAACAATAATAGCACCCATTTGTTAACCAGACTGGCCACGGAACAGACAATTTTGAGATGCAACCCGGGAACAATGTCTGGTTAAATGGCTGTTCAAAGTCACACAGTAAGCAAATGAGGACTGAGGGAATCAATCCCTACACCATAAGAACTATTATTCTCAACCTTTACCACTGTACCAGAGTCCTTAGAGTGGGATAAATTGCTGAACATTTCCTGAAGTATGTCATGCCACTTAGGAATGCATATACAGTCTATTCTTAAGCTACATGACTTCCTACAATAAATTCTCAGGCACAGGTCCTGTTTTAAGAAATCATTTTGTAATCATGCTTAAATGCCTCTGTCACGAAATTCTTGAATAGGGAAACACTGTGCTAAAAGTGTCCAGATTATATATTATGTCATCAGTCCATAAACATAGTTTATTTTCTTCAGGGACACTGGTTTTCAATTTTTCTGGAAAAAAATGGTAAATCTCAAATTGTGACTATTGTTTGGTCAGCAAACATTCACCATAAGATGTATTTCTGTTCATATTTATTATTTATAATATTGTCAGCTTGCATTATTGAATCTTCTGTACCTATAATATGTTTTAATTTTTCATATAACTTGATGCAGAAGAAAATTATAATGACATTTCTTTAACAATCCGAAATTGCATTTAAAAATCATGGCTATATTTCTCAGATTTCATCTCGTAAAAATTTAATTTCCTTTTTTTTTTTTGAAAACCAACAACCAGGGTCCTTAATTGTATTTCATTTATTTGCTTTTGTTTTTCAAAAAAGACCATCCGGGAAGTGAAATGTCCATTTGCAGTGGGGGCCCTTGGAGAAAAGCTCCAAAACAAGGATAGATATACATTTTTGACAATTCAAATGAAAAACAGTCAACACGTATTATTTGCAAAGTATTTCAGAGCAAACAGCCAACAAGCATTATTTACAAAGCATATCAGATTAAGATAGTTTATGTTTTCAAGATATTGTGAGTAAAATCAAATATACTATATTAATAGTATCCAAAGAGGACAGAGGTAGGGTTGTATACTTTAAACTGTAGGTGTGATACAGTTGCACAGTGTATTAGTTGTAAGGTGATATTTTAGGGTGGATTTGAATTGTTGTAGGCTATTTAAAAGCCTGATGTGCTTTGGAAGTTTGTTCTGTGCCTTGGAAATGGTGAAAGAGAACAGAGATAATAATTTATTTTTTTAGGAACAGTTAGTTCAAGTTCTGAGTATCTTAGGGTTCTGTTTGGTACATGCCATTGGATGGGATTTGACAGGGAGGGTGTTTTAAATTATAAACTTAAAACAAACAAAAAGGCAGTAAATATACTGGTGGTTACAAACAACGAAAGTAGTTTATTATGTTAGCGCTTTCGGAAAGGTTAATACCTTTCCTTCATCAGACAGTTCAATAAACAAATTAACCTTCTTTTTATACCTTCACTATAATTATTAAATGACGTAATTGTAATCAATTAAAACGTCAATTAAACATACAAAGCACTTGATGAAGCTGGAACCTGAACCTCTACTTTCATCAAGCCTTATAACTAAATGAACCCATAAGAACAAGTAAAAGCATATATATTTAAATACACATATTCACAAAAATTAAACTAAATAAAAAACAAGTTAATAAATATATGTAATTAAATAAATGAATACGTGAATAAAAACTTGAATAAAAACTGCAAATAGTAGCAAGCTGAAACATATTTAAAAAACCCTCTAAAATCCATTTTATATGCTAAAATGTATTAATAAATATAATGTATATAATGAATACCAATAATATCAATCATATCACAAAGTTGTAAAAATACATGTTATATGAATGTAAGAAATATATATAAACTGTATAAACAATTGTTCATGAATGAATAAATCTACTACATTTATAAATAAAATATATATTAAATATCTTATTCTTTATGTATGATCGAACTTTACAAATATAATACATTGTATAAGTTTTACACTTAAATTAAATCTTAAATTTGGAACTCAAAACAAGGTTATCTTTTCAGTGCTAATTTCCTTAGCACACATTTTATAGAAACAAACTCATTAAGGCCAGGATGGACATAGGCTGTAGTTCTAATCTGCCAATGAAGTTTGTGGCATTCTAAATCTAACTGCCACGGACTACCCCTAGGATCTGGTGTCACCTGATGTAATATTACAAACTTGAAATTATGATTGGGGTTATCAGCCAAATGTCTTGCCAAGGCATTAGTATTGTCCTGTTTAGTTATTGCATATTGATGTTCATAAATACGTTGTCTCAGTTCCCTTTCAGTTTTACCAATGTAAAACGCAGGACAATCTTGGCATAAGGCACAGTAAACTACTGCTTTATATAGATACGAGTGTTTACCTTGAGCCTTATAATGGACATTCCTGATCATTACCTCCTTATCAATACACAAAAACTTGCAGTGGTTACATCTTCCACACTTAAACATTCCTTTATTGTAAACATTAACCTTTTTTGTAGAACGTTCAAGTAATGCCTTAATATTAGGACCTCTTCTATAGGTGATTTTCGGTTTATCACCCAATAATTTACTCAAACTAGTATCTTCTTTTATTAAAACCCAATTTTTGTTAATGATTTCTCTAATTAGAGTGCTATCTAAATTATAAGTGCATAAAAAACTTGCATGAAAGTTCTGAACTTTAGAACAAAGAACATCAGTATTTGAGCTTACTGCACTAATAGTATTATCAGATGTACCTAAAAGAGGCTTAAAAAATCCTGAATTTCTTTTATTGATAACTTCAAATGAAATTTCTTTAATTAAAGAAACAGGATAGCCTCTTTTAATAAACATGGATTCTAAATGAGAACATTCATGTAAAAAGTCATTCTCTTCAGAGATCATCCTTGCCGCCCTCACCATTTGGCCTTTGACAACGGCCCTCTTCTGATGGCTAGGGTGGCAACTTGTATAATGAAGAAATGAGTTTGAGTATGTGGGTTTTCTGTATATTGTACTATTAAATTTAGCTTTCTCCAAATTTTTATGGATATACACATCCAAAAAATTAATATGGTCATGTTGGATGTCATATGTAAATTCTAAAAAATTAGTTAGAGATGAAATATTGGAAATAAAGTGTGAAATAAGCTCACTGGGTCCTTTCCAAATAAAGGTAGGGTTGTATACTTTAAACTGTAGGTGTGGTACAGTTGCACAGTGTATTAGTTGTAAGGTGATATTTTAGGGTGGATTTGAATTGTTGTAGGTTATTTAAAAGCCTGATGTGGTTTGGAAGTTTGTTCTGTGCCTTGGAAATGGCGAAAGAGAACAGAGATAATAATTTAATTTTTTAGGAACAGTTAGTTCAAGTTCTGAGTATCTTAGGGTTCTGTTTGGTACATGCCATTGGATGGGATTTGACAGGGAGGGTGTTTTAAATTATGGCGAAGTATTTTGTGTGCTGTGAGTAACTGGGAGATGGTGATCTGTTGAGGAAGTTCTAGCCAGCTGAGGGTATTGAGCTACACACAGTGGTGGAAGCAGGTCTGCAGGCTGCAGGTGAATTTGCTAATGTTGTTGTAGGTACTTTCTAGTTTGTGTCTGGTGGAAGAGTTGAGATTTGTGAATATTATTAAGACATATAGAACGGTAGGAAGAAGAAGGAAGGTAGCAACTATTTTTTTACTATAATCATTTAGCAGGTACTTTGCTCTCTAAACAGAGCCTTGATTGCTGTGTGCCTTTTTGACTGCAGTGTCAATATGCAGATCAAATATTAACTTGTTAGCAATGATAACACCTAGTAATTTTGTGTTGGTGACATTTTCAATTTTTGTGTTGTTTGAGGTGGTAATATTAAGGTCAGTGATGTTTTTGTTTATGTTTTTATTTTTTTGGGGGGAGGGAGAGGAATAGTATTGGATTGGTTTTGTTGGGTTTAATAGCAATTGAGATTTGTTTATCCAATTTTCAAGGGATGTGAAAGTTTCTTGTATGATTGTTTCTAAGGTGGGAAGATTCAGGGCTGAGCAGACTAAAGATGGAACATCAGCATATCCTATTATGGTGGTGAGCTTTGATTCCTTGCACATGTCCTTAATGAAAATATTGAAAAGTACTGGGCCAAGTATGGAGCCTTGCGGGACTCTGTAGTGACTGAATGGAATGTAGTGTGCGACTCATTCCATTTTACAGACTAGGTGTGATTGTTTAGGTAGCTGGTGAACCAGCTAGTTGAATGAATTGTGAGGTCTATAAGATTTAGTCTTTGGAGGAGAAGTTAATGTGAGACTCTCTTAAAGGATTTTGACAAGTCCAGGAAAAGAGTGGAGACAAAATTACCTGAGTTTTTACTTTGATTAATGGTATCTAGGAGTGTGCTGTGGTGGGATTGAAAGCCTTGTTGGGTAGAAGAAAGTTACTGGTTACCAAATAGAAAGGTTAAGAGTTACTAATGTATGCATTTTGTCGAGTACTTTGGAAAAGGGAGGAAGGACAGTTTGGTGAATGCGCCACCTTTGTGTAATGGGATTATGAATGGAGCTTTCCATAGAGACGTGATGTATTTTTCAGTAATGAATCTATTAACTAGGATAGATACTGGGTAGCAAATGGTGTCAGTAGCTACACTGAGGTATTCAGATGGCAAGATGGCAGGAGCAAGTGTTGTGGGTTTCAGTTTTTTAATATAATTTTGACGGTATTTGTCTAGATGGTTGTTAGGTTGAGTTGGGGTATGGGGCTATGGTCAAGGGGGTTAGGTGGGTATAGATTATTATTATTTGAGTTAAGTACAGTACTGGATATGAAGTGTTTGTTGAATTTTTCTACATTTTCCCTGCAGGTTTCCGATGGGAAAGTATTTGGGAGGTGGTTCTGCCTGGTTTTAGGAAGTCGTTTACATTTTGCCAAAATCATTTTTTTTTTTGTTTGTTTTTTGTTTTTTGTTTGTTTTTTTTGTTTGTTTTTTTTTTTTTTGTATTATGTGTTCTGGTTTTTGGAAAAGTTTGTTCTGTAATAATGAACTTGTGCCTATGTGTGGCTTCTGATGCACTGATATGTATCTAGGAAGGACTGGGTCCTAGTTTTATTTTATTGTTTCCAGACATGTTTTTCTGTCTCTCGGGAGTTCTTTAATTTGACAGGTTTGTCATGGGGCAGAATTTATTTTCACTCTTTTATGTCTCAGTTGAGCTTGTTGGTCTACTATGGTTAAGAAGGAGTTATTGAAGTGAGAGACAGCTTCATCTAGAGGCAGACTTTTGGAGGATCCCAGTCACATTGTTTAAGTGTATGTCATTACATATGGATTTATCAGAATTGCTTAAGTTCCTCACAGATTTGAAGTACAGGGGTTTGGGGGGCTTGTGGTATTCTCTCGTGTAGTTGGGGTAATGATTGCTGAGAAAGTCTCAGAGGATGCTGGCTAGCTTAATTTTTTTCAAGGTTGGTTGATAGTATGTAATCTAGTATATATTTTTTTGGATACTATGTCAAATCCAGTTGGTTAGCTGAGTGAAATGATAGAGGTTAATATCAATGGGAGTAGAGTTAGGTTTGTTAGACATCCAGTCTATATTAAGGTCACTAAGGAGGATGATTTCCTGGTTGGGAGTAGATAAATAGCTAAGTATGTTTTCAGTAGCATTTGGAGGGGAGGGGGATGTAGGCAGCTACAATGATTATGGATTTCTGATTGTTTAGGTGGAGTTTGGCTATTAGTATGTCTTCATTTCTGTATTGTAGAATAGTTGGGGGGTGAGTATGGATTTGTAAGGGGGCTTGACAGATGATGGCCATGCCCCCAGCCCATTTACCTATTCAGTCTTTCCTAAAGATGATGTAACCGGGAGGAATGATTTCTTCATCTTTAACTTCAGGGCATGACTAGGGTCCAGTGAAACTAGGATGTAGGGTTAATGGAATTCAATCCATGCATGAAGGTCTGATATCTTATTGTAGATGCTGCAGATGTTGAGATTATATATTTGTATGCTGAAGGAAGAAACTGAGATGTGTTGTGTTTTAGAGGACTGTTGAGGAGCATAGTTTTTATGCAGGGGGTTTGGGTGGGTTGGGTAAGGGGGTTGTTTAGGTGGGGCTAGTGTTCTGCCAGGGTAGGAGCATGCGTCTTTGTATCTGTTACATTATTGGGATGGGTGGTGGACATTTTGAGGTTATGGAGAAGTAGTTTTAGTAATTTTTACACTGGAGTGTGGGGTGTTTTGTTTGGTGTAGATTAGTAATGCATGTTTTTTTAGTAGGATTTTGTCTGTGCTGAGGAGGGATGGCCAGATTAGGGAGCTGTAACTGTGGACAGGGTGGAAGAAGGTTATTTTAGAGGACTTCATTTGAATGTAACCAAGGCATGATTCATAAGTAATTAATTGGTTTAGAAAGGCTAAAATTCCTACTGGGGAAGTAGATGTATATACATGTTAGGAAGTGTGAAATAGTTGCATAGAGGAGCATAGAGAGAAAATGGGACGAAGGGAACGACACCTATTGAGAAGATAAAGATTAAGAGAAGGAGGTGGAAGATTGTTGTTTTCTGATTTGTAATTAATTTGTCATGTATTAGGTTTTAATTGGTTGTCTATATTGGCTGGTATGGACAGTGAAGAGTCAGGTGATATGTTTTGGTCAGTAGAGTTTGTGATATGGGGGGATGGGTGTGGGTCAGATGATATGCTTTGGCCAATACATTTAATGATATGGAAGTGGGTAGGCAGCATAGTAAAGCCATTCGTAGCACGGCCAAATGAAGCGAGGCTGAGCAGCGTGGGACTGGTCCCTGAAGAAAAGAATGAGGTCTTCAACTATGGTAATGTACAAAAAAATAATTATTTATGCAGCAAAAATAAAATCAAAATCTAATGTTAAATACTTTTTATGCTTTTGGCTGTTTTTTATCAGTCTCATTACAGAGTTGCTCCTTGCAATGTTTTTAAAGAGCTGCTTAGTTTTGGGGAGAAATAGACTGAAATGCAGTATATGTCTTGAGGGTGACCAGGGAGAATAGT
Organism: Protopterus annectens; assembly: GCF_019279795.1. Classification (NCBI taxonomy): domain Eukaryota; kingdom Metazoa; phylum Chordata; order Ceratodontiformes; family Protopteridae; genus Protopterus; species Protopterus annectens. Next base: position 4,353,422 of record NC_056730.1, read on the forward strand.
TGTGGGGCACAGCTGCTCAGTTGATGACAGGCAAACCTATTATATGATACAGCAGAAACTGTGCATTTACTGTATTGTTTATCAGTAAAAAGGCCAGCTAGGTGTGGGAGACACTGGCTCTATTGGCTTACCTAATAGCAATTGGGCATAAGCCAATATTTTCTTGCTCTATTAATGTCTACTCGTGGTTTAACTTTCCCTGAGAGGTGGAATAATCAGGATGGGCAAATTTGTCTGAGAGGTGGCTTGGAAGTATATTCCGACCCCTAGCAGTAGTGGAGGATTACTAGTTCCCCTATGTTGCACACCTGTATTCTTGGGGGAGGCTTAGATGAGTGGTCTATGAGGTAGGATAGGCAATATGGTTGTAAGCAGGTAATACTATTGTGATGGATGGTATGAGGTGAGTGAATGTGTGACAGTTGTCCTGGTGTGCAGTTGTGCCTTTAACCAGGTTTGTTATGTCATCAAAAAGTGGGAGGAGAGCAGTGAGATTAAATGTTTGTATCTGAAGGGTGGATGGGGAATTGGGGGTGGAAGAGGAGCGAAGAACGCCAAACCTCCCACACAAGTGTGAGACAATCAGCTGGGGCCTTCTCAACCCCAGTGATTCTGCACGTCCAGCTCAACAAAGGCAAACAAAAGGCCCAAGGCGCAAGGCTTTGCTATGGTTGTTAAAATACAAAAACTAAAAGTGAAGGTACACCACTAGTGATAAGGCAAACTCTGCAGAATGGGGAGCAGTACAGCTATACTGATGTATCACAAGTTGCTCAAGGATGCTTAAACATGAAAGCAGCCCACACAGGGGAATAGTGCAACAGTGCAAGCATCGGTAAGCAATGAATGCCCTCTAGGTATGCTGTCTTGACTGTGGAAAATGTTCTCATTGCTCAAGCTCAGTGGAATAGTTTAAACAACAGCTACTATAATTACCTAAAGTATTTAGAGCAATAAAGAGATAAAGAGGGGTAAACTGTAGGTGACTCTCAATGCTGGTGTGCAACTTTTCCTATCACTGACGGGGGCATGTCATACTTTAAAGCAGCTGTCCCCTGTACTTTAATTCATCCTATTTTGTAGTATTATGGATGATACCTATTGCAAGAATAACAAAAGTTTTAAATTTTATTTTGCTGCCCTAACAATGGTTCCCTGCTCCTAAACACTTTTTCCAACCATAATTGTCCAGTGAAGAGAAAAGGGTCCAGGAAATTAAAGGAGGTGAATATAAAGGAACATGTTGCTAACAGGTAAGTAGGCCAACTATGTGGAAAAACATATATCTAGTTGGACAATTAGTGCATTAATAAGATGAGATGCTATGTAAGTATTAAGGTGGTAAAATAGATGGGAAAATGTATTAGAAAGCAGGAGGGCACCAGGCAAAAGTACTCTATTTTTGCTAGAAAGGAAAAGAGGAGATAAAGTTATAAAGTTCTAGAGAAGAGATCAGTCTAAACAGGAAAATCACTGAAACACAGCTCTAGCAAAATGCACTCAAACTTATACAAAGCAGGAGTCCCATTTGAGTAACATAGAAGGAGAACTGATAACATCAAGAGCTTTTTGGCACAATATGCATGCAGTTAAAATTGAACATTATTGTACACAGTGCATATGAGTCCTGAAGCGTAAACAATGTCAAAACCTGACTCACTTTTAAAATGTAAAACCGTCAACTAAAGAACAGAAATGCAGATTATTTCTAACTCTAGCCATTCGGCTACTTTTATGTTTATTATCATTTCTTGCTGTACGGTGTCACAAATCCATGAATGCCATAGATAAATCATAAGAGTACAGAGTATGGGAGTGCAATAAATGCTTACAGAATGTTGGAGAGGTTAACATTCCAAACAGGTCAATGTGCCATAAGTATCTTCTACATTACACTGCAGTAGAAAACTGACACTAACACATCTAATTTTTACAATGGCATTACAGCTGAGAGAACCTCCAGGCGTTTCTGCAGTTACCTCCTACTGATGTCTCTAGGCATCAAATATTGCTTGTTCATATTTGCATTAATAATTCCAAACTAAAACATGTTACATACAAGGTATCAGAAGATTTAATCTTAAAGCATACATGATGGCAAACACAATTGTATTGATATTTGACCTCTGTCTAATGGAGCTAAAGAAATAGTGAATATTGTACACTGTTTACTTGTATTGTAATAATTTTCATTTCTCTAAATACCTAAGTAGTCAGGTAACACAGACAGAACTGCATAGCCTCATATGAAAGCTCACAGCTATTAGAAGAAAATCCAGTTTAAAGCATCAATTGGAATGAATGCCACAAATGAAAAATGAATTTATCCTGAATACTTTGCTGTTTACAGTTTTCTAGTAATATGGTTCCAGAGATATGGATATTTGTTTGAAATGCAACGTGATAACTTCATTTTTTAAAGGCTCAAACCTAGCCGACCTTAGGCATAGGCCAACTAGGTAGCAACCTAGGGCGCCGGTCTAGCAGAGGTGCTTTTCCAGTATTAATTTGGTGTAGGTAGACCAGGATGGGGACACCGGGAGGTGTGGGGGGGTGCCGTGGATACCTTTTGCCTGGGGCACCAGTTGACCTAAGGCCGCTCCATGACCCACTGGGAGGTAAAAGTACACACTCAAAAGAGCTGTACTGGAGGGAATGAGTTTATAAATTAAGGTTCACTGTTTCTGCAAAATAGTGGCAATTTGCTGAAGCAATAAAGGCTATTGCCTCACAACCCTTGATTCTCAGGTTCTTGGCTGGGGGACCTTTTGTGTGGAATCTGCATCCCCTACCTGTTTCAATGCAGGTTTTTGTAGGGCATTTTTGTCTCCTCCTATATCCCAGAGACATGCTGTAGGTGAATTGGTACTCCACCACATTACCTATAAGTGAGATTGTCATTTATGATTGATTATGTATGTGTATCTTATGATAGACTGACATCCTATCAAAAATAAATTCATTCCAGAACAATAATGTGGAAAACCCTAAATACACAGTTGTTCTCTAAAGCTGTAAAACTAAAGCCTCTACAAATAAGCTTACAATGCATAATTGTGTTTTTCAATGCATTTCATGTTATTTCTAGCATATTCACATCATGTAAAGGCCTTGAGTCATAAGAACATATTTATTCTACAGTATACCTTATGAAAAAAATGAAATACTTAGAGCAGAAATTTTTTGTACAAGCCTACATCTGTAAAGTGTAAGATAATGAACAGTGTATATAACAAGAACAAATCTTTCAACTGATGCTACACTTAATCTTGCAGGACCTTCACTTGTACTCATGTAGTGTTTTTCATCTACGCTAAGCTTACCATGTGAGCAAGTCACAGCTTAGGGAATTGTTTTATTAATATATAGTTCCTGGCCAGCCTGTGATTCACACAGAGCAGGAAGCAACAATATGCCATCACTTATCTAAAGGAAAGAAATAAATTCATTTCACACTAAATCCCCTTATGGGGAATTCCTCACACCTGTGATCCAAGCAGGACTCAGGGGATGCAGAGAGGGTTTGAAATCTGCAGACTGCAGTACAGTGTCTCTACTGTTAGCTTTTCTAAACTGATGTTAATGTCTGTGTTGTCATTTTTCTTTACATAGTTCTGTACCATATGTTTTACTTGGATGCTTCTGTTGGCTGTCTCATCCTAAACAATAGTTGGCCCAGAATCACTTATCTTAGTTCTTACTTAACTTATGGAGAAAGAAATGAAATAAAATAATGCTTCCACAGTCAACATTTTTGAAATATTCAACAGCATGTAGGAAAGTAAACTCAAGGGTATGTAAACTCTCTCCCTTTCCTGATATGTTAAGCGCTACAGGAAACAAGTGCTATTATGGGGTCATTAAAGCCTAAATAAACATAACAGCCACAATCACTATTACGTGTTCTTTGCATATGTTGGATAGTGTTTAACACATATTATTTTCATGTGCTGAACACTATCCAACTTTCAGTCATTTATTCAATCGTTCATTTGGTAGCTACATTATCCATTTCTGGATCAAAAGAAAGTATAGCAAAACATTCTGCATATGGCTCAGCTGTACTTTATCTTATTTTATTTACTTATTTGTTTGCTCGCTTGTTTGTTTGTTTCTCAGTTAGCTAAATAAAACACACAAGGCTGCAGAGATTCCAACAAACCAGCTCCTGTTGAAAAGTGCTTTCATTTTGTTCACTAATAAAACTTAATCAGATAAACATAAAATGGCCTGACAACAATTAAATACACATTAAAAATATATGACCAACATTTTCAAATCAAATGTTAGCTAGATAGATAATTAATTACTTAATTAATTAGTTAATTAAGTAGGCTGCTCCACTGACAATTTCATACAAAGCCCAAGGCAATGTCAAATACAAATTGAAACACAAAGCAGTAAATGTATACTGAAAAATCCATTAATTTTTTATTAACCTGTTTTATTTTTATATAATTGCAGGGCACCTCAGGCAGTTCTGGTAGTCAATGGGTGGAAGGCAATGCAATGAACAGTGCTCTGTTCTACAACAGAGTACACACTTAACTTCACATTTATGTGCAATTTGGAGAATGCCACTTCTCTAGACATTTGTTTGGGAAAAAAGTTGAAAATTGAAGCCACTCCCCCAAAAATCTCATGCAGGCACAAGGAAAAATTGTCGGCTTGGCACCAAAGGTACCCTAGCCAAGAACTGAACCAATGATTCCCTTACTGTAAAGTGGTAACATTATTCATTGTTCTACTTTGCTACCCATGCACTGAAAAAATATAGTATATAGTTATTACATAGATGTATAAATAAATCACAATACAGAAAATGATAGCTAAAACCTAAATCTGGTTTGTGAAACTGATTGTATTAGTAAAAATAGTTTAGACTAAATAATGTGTACACATATGTGTGTGCTGCAACCAAAAAGGTCCCCCAGGTACAGAGTAATTCAAAGAATATGAAAGTAAGTACTCTGGAAGGTAGGACTAATTCCTAAAATCAACCATATTAACCATATTAAAAAGGAGCTGCATGATGCTATAAAGCTGAAAAAGGTTAATGAATAATGTGAATAGGGCAGAAACAAGAGAGGGGATAAATTAACAAAATGACGTTCTATGATAGCAGCTGTATCAACATGACTAACATAGGAATATAGTAAGTAATATGACCAGGAAAGACCAGTGGACTGGAGAAGGAAAGCCAAATATATCGTATGTAGGCAGGACTTTATAAGACCACAGCCAGAGGAGAGAAGTGAAGGCAAATAGTAAGAGAAGACCGAAGGATTATAGCATCAAACTGGATCACCTTGACTGGTTGCCAGGAAGGCAGAGTAGACTAGCAGGTTTGCCCTGAAAACAGTGAATTCTTTTATGTTTCTAAATGATGACTTGGTAGTTTGTTTTGAAATTTAGTCTCAGTTTATGAGATTGCTTAGCTTTAGAAAGTGAACAGACAACTTCAGATATTGAGCATACATTCAGAGACTTTGAAATGCAGGCAAGTACGTGGCAGTACTTAGCAGTATGTAGCAGTATATAGCAGTACATAGCAGTATATAGCAGTACATAGCAGTTTGTTTGTGTCTTTCGGCTTTCGGTTAGTGCACAGCGAACTCAGTCCGCTAATGATTGGCAGTTGATAGCAGTATATAGCCAGGCCTGATGCTCAACCTTCAACGAAGGTATGCCCATTCACGCATGTCTCCACGCAGAAGATGCTCTAGCTGAGAATCGAACTGGACAGTGTCTTACTGTGAGGTGACAACGCTACTGCAGCACCACCACCGCGGTCTATATAGCAGTACATAGCAGTATGTAGCAGTATATAGCAGTACATAGCAGTATGTAGCAGTATATAGCAGTATATAGCAGTATGTAGCAGTATGTTGCACTAAGCAGTCTGTGAATCATGTGGTTTTACTGCAAGACATGCCTGTTAGAGTGCTTGGAGGAAGCCAGTCTGATTTACAATGTTGCATTGGTGTTCATATAAACTAGATAAAGTAATAAAGTATCAAGTTGTGTTTGCCAGTGTTTTAGTTTTATGCAGTTATCTGAGTAAACTGGATAAATGGGCAGGGTACCTTCTGCTCATGGCTAAGTATAGTTTTGCCCATAGTCCATCAGCATTCTGTGCTTTGGTTTGCAAGTAGCATTGGGATGACTAGAAACATTTTGTACTAGATAATATAGTTTGCAAGGAGAAATATATCATTGCATCAAATCAGAATCCAAAATACTTGAACTGTAGACTTGTATTAGATGTATGAGTGGATCACATGGCTGTAAAGTGGAGGCATCTGTTAGTTTTTGAGATCACGAGAAATGTATTTGATTTTGCCTTTTTTGAACTGTAAGCTTTTAACAGAAGCAGCATATTTGTACTGATGTTCTATCACACCAGCACCACTGATGAGTGAACAAATTCCTCCTTCCATTACTTATGTTGATGGAAGAAAATGTGTGCAATAGTGATATGTTCAATATGACAATCCTTTTATACAAACTTAGATAACAAAACAGTGACCTTCTACATTCCTTGCTAAAGCTGTTTCTTTGGTAAGAAGTCGGGGGAAGGGAAACAACAGCTGCAGCAGTGATGGCCATTGTAAGCTCTTCTGTAATGTGATGTCATAATGATACCTGCACAGTTTATCAGCGTTTCACTCATTAGCACTGTTTTAGAGGGAGAATATTTATTGTAACCTCACCCCTCCCAAATGCAGAGTTAATTGCATACAGTTAAAGAAGTACAATTATCTTCTTCTACATATATCATATTGGTAATGAAACCCCAGTAGGAAAAATAATTAATGTTGATGAAGTGGGTGTTGAACATCCTGCAACTCAGACCACTTATAAGTTAGCCAGAAGTGTTCAATCTGCCATGACTGGTAAATCCTGTGGTAATCTAACTCCTGTATTTCTGCTATGGCAGTCCTGGGCATTATGCCTGTTTGATCACCCTACCCATAATGTCAGTCAGCCTCCATCAACAGATATGTATGCTTACGCAGTGGTTGTGTCCTCCTATGGCATTAGGATCATATATCATGTGTTTCAACATACAGTCACATAAGGCACACTTCTTTCCAAGTCCAAACAACTGGTTGCCAGGTATCCATGTTGCCTGCTTGAAAATAAATCTCATTTCCTCTAAAGTCTTCCATATGGTGGATTGTGTATGGAACAGACATGCAATGATTCTACTGACTGTATGTCCCTGTATGTAACATACAGAATTATATTTACCTATGTGAAAAAGATTAATATATTAATTTATTTTACTAGGAAATTTTGACTGGGCCATGCAATAGCCTTTTTTAGAGGAGGCCCTGGAAGAAAAGCTCCAACAATGTACAATTGGTAGAATAAAATTACAAAAAAAACAATACATTAATTTTGTCAAATAAATAAATAAAAGTGAAAGAACAGAGACTGATCAGAGATCACATCAAACCAATAAATTAATCTATACTACCTTGTACTTACTGCAACACCTACTAGTATAATGCACAGCCCATAGGATATCTAGTACTTAGGAGAATTATTATAGCAAATAACCCCGAGGATCATCCACCAAAGATAATACAGATATTCTGTATATCCTCCAGCTTAGGTACATGTGACCTACACATATTCTGTATATCCTCCACCCAAGGTACATGTCACCAAATATAATTTCTGTTATACATTTCCTCCACTAAGCATTGGTGCCAATAAATAATTTACTCTGAACATTAATACATCCATTGCCAGGCATATCTGTACAGCTGGAAACAACTGAAGCCTCTGCATGTATGACAACTACAAGGACTCAAAACAGTACCAATACCAAAGGAAAAAATAAGACCAGCAGCTGTAGCATCAAGAATACTTTAATCTGATGGTAATGCAAACTACATATCAATCAGACAGAGTGAATGCACAAACCGGTTTCGGAAAATGATTACAGTGCCTTTCTCAGTGTGAAGTTAATGAATGCAGTACACTCCTTATATAATGTTAATTCAGTCAATCAAGACCATTAATTATAAATGCTCGTTAAGTCCATGAGGGAATAATCCCCCAAGTTTAATAATCCATTTCTTCTCTTTTTTGTTCAAAATGTCATGCCAGCCCATTTTGCTGGGTCTAGGAGCTCTGATTTTATCAATGATTATAAAGTTAAAAAAAGCACTTGGATGTAAAAGGGTATGTTTGAATAATGCATTAGTAATTTTACTATTTCTGATTTCGCTAAGATGCTCCCCCACCCTGAATTTTACAGGACATGCGGTTTGCCCCACATAAAATGCCAAACAATGGCATTAGGCCAAGTATATGACCCAGTCAGATTGGCAATTGGCATAAAATGATATATCAAAAACCTGGCTGGTGTTCTGACTGCTAAATGATTTGGATTTGACAAACCTAGAACAATAGGAACAGTGTCAACAGGGAAAACAGCCAACTAACCTGTCCCCTAGGAGGATTGTTTGTGACAATGGCATATCAGGCAGGAGATGCTTATAATGATTGAAGTATGAACCTAAATTTTTAAGTTTCTTGAAAGTGAAAGAACATCTTGTTGGTAAAATGGCAGAAAGCATTTGGTCAGCCATCAGCATATTCCAGTGGCGATTAACACTGTAGATCAATGAATCTGTATTTCTGCCATATTTAGTAATGAAGCAAATTGCAGAACAATCACTATTATTTTTGTCTTTATATTGGAGGAGTTCCTTCCTGGCCAAACCATCAACCGTATTGGATGCCTGATATACAAAACCAGCACCATAGCCCCTATCTATAAATCTCCCAAAACAAATCGTGTTTGTATGTGTTGTAGGTTTCTGCTTCAGAGCAGTTGCATTTGCCATGAATAAACTGAGATTTTGGAATATTTTGACAAATATGAGGGGGATGAAAGCTGGTGGACTGGAGGAGGGAATTATATTGGGGAAATTTGTGGTGAACCTGAATAGAAAGGGTATTATCAATATTTCTACTTATACTAACATCCAAAAAAATTATGTTATTGAGGTCATAATTCACCATAAATTCAATACCCCATCTATTTTCATTGAGATAATCTACAAACTCATGTAGATATTCAGCATCCGACCTCCACACCAACCAGCAATCATCCAAGTATCTCCTCCAAATGTCTATTTCATCAAGGTAAAGATTGTGTAATGGATCATAGATAATCTGCTCTTCAACATAAGCCATGAAAAAGTCAGCATAAATTGGCACAAAACAAGTGCCCATGGCTATTCTCTTGTTCTGAAGAAAGCATTCACCTTGATAGAAAAAGACGTTTTTGGTGAGAACATGTTCACAAAGGATAATAAGGAAAGTGTTGAAACCAGGTTGGTAAAGTTCGGGTTTGTATAACCAATGTTCCAGCGCATCTATACCAGCCCAATGTGATATATTGGTATATAGTGCTTTAACATCCAGTGTACAGAGCAACCAACCTGGTTCCAACTGTGTATCCGAAATTATCCTCAGGAATTGTGTGGTGTCCTGTATTCGGGCACGTACCCATTTGAGAAGGGGCCTCAGGTGTCTGGTTAGGAAAAGGAGAGTGGTTCCATTAACGAATTCCTGCCTAAAACAATATGTCTGCCTGGGGGCGTTAGTAGCATCTTTGTGTATTTTAGGCAGAAGATATATATATTGATGTGTCGGTTCATTCACTGTAAGATGTTGTAAAGTATTTTGTGAAATTATCCCTTCATTTTTTGCTGATAGCAAAAATTCATCAATTTGTTTCTTAAAATGTGAAGTAGGTTCAATAGTCAAATGTGAATAATACCGGCAATCCAAAAGTTGTTTATTTGCCTCATTATCATATTGGGTCCAATCCTGGACCACAACAGCACCCCCTTTATCAGCCATTGATATAAGCAGCTGATGGTTGTTTGCCAATCGTGAAATCACCTCCATTTCTGCCCTGGATATGTTGTTTGGTTTCACCCTGGTTTCATTGGCATGAAAGTGTAGATCTTTGAGTATTAATTTCTGGAATAAAGAGACAGTATGATGCATAGGTGGCATGAAAGTAGAGCTATGATATCTAAATTCCTGTTGTGTATTGGTGGTTTCTCTACCATGGAAAAATATTTTTAAGTTCAAATTTCTACAAACTCTCAACACATCATCCACAAAACTGTCCTCAGACACAATGAAACCAGGGATGAATGAAAGACCTTTATTAAGTATTTTAATCTCAGCTTCAGTAAGGGTGCAGGAAGAAATATTGAATACATTTATTGTTTCTTGGTGATCATTCTCGACACTGTCTGCATGTCGTCTACCCTGTTGATGTTTCCTCCCTCCCCTTCTGCGTTTGGTTCTAAAGGGACACTGTTGTTAGTACATTTATGAGCTGGTGAGCCTGTAGGACCAGAGATATCTGGTTCGTAACTGGAGGAAGATTCTTCCCCAGTGGAATCAAGACCAGAGACTGATGACTTTTTGAGGATAGAGCGTGGCTGTTTTCTCTTGGCCAGGTTTTTAGGTTGCTGTGAAGATCGTACCCTCTTTGTTTTGTCCGTATTAAAAGAGTCCCCTCTTTCATAGTCTGTCAGATCTCTGAGGAATGTCTTCCTCTTCCTTTACTTTAACTGTTCCTCAAGTTTCAATAGATCAGTACTTAATGCTTTAAAGCAAGAAGTGTATTCAGCTTGGCCCTCAAATCTGATAAGTTCTTTACCTAACTTTGTGACATTGATCATTTCTGAATCAATGGTCCGTTCAAAATGGGCAGTTAAGATCTGAACAAATTCCATAGTGGCTTTATGTTGGGCATCGGCCCATGCTTTAAGTAAAATATCATCAGGTGGCACTGAAATTGTTATCACAAATAACTAAAATGAATTTATGAGGTCAGGCAGGTAATCAAAAATAAATAGGTAACAAAAATATTGACATAAATGCCAGGAAATAGACAATGTCAGCCAAGGACCGCTTGGTAAATGGCACCACATTCATAAATCAGCAAATCATAATGCCATTGTTGCAATAATCAATGCTTGCCGTGTCAACAATTAACAATTTTATGGTGCAAAAAAGGTTAGACAATAACAGCCTATATCAAAACTACGCTGTCCCTATACCTCTTATAAGGCTGAGTCTGATCCTGCCTGTGTTGCCAAATGAGAATTACTTGTCAGAATCTCTGTGTAGTCACAAGGTCTCAACAATTAACAATTTTGCAGTGCAAAAAAAGCTTAGACAATAACAGCCTATAGTAAAACTATGCTGTGTCTACATCTCTTATAAAGCTGAGTATGAACCTGCCAGTATTGCCAAATGAAAATTACTTAATTACCGAAATACTTACCGTATCAAAACAGTACCAATACCAAAGGAAAAAATAAATAAATGAAATTAAAAATAAATGCAGTACACTCCTTATATAATGTTAATTCACTCAATCAAGACTATTGAATAACCCTTTTACATCCAAGTGCTTTTTTTAACTTTATAATCATTGATAAAATCAGAGCTCCTAGACACAACAAAATGGGCTGGCATGACATTTTGAACAAAAAAGAGAAGAAATGGATTATTAAACTTGAGGGATTATTCCCTCCTGGACTTACTGAGCATTTATAATTAATGGTCTTGATTGTCTGAATTAACATTATATAAGGAGTGCACTGCATTTCATTAACTTCACACTGAGGAAGGCACTGTAATCATTTTCTGAAACCGATTTGTGCATTCACTCTGTCTGATTGATATGCAGTTTGTACTACCATCAGATTAAAGTATTCTTGATGCTACAGCTGCTGATCTAATTTTTTCCTTTGGTATCGGTACTGTTTTGAGTCCTTGCAGCTGTCGTACGTGCAGAGGCTTCAGTTGCTTCCAGGTTTGCGTTCTCTCTGCTGTTGGCCTGTAGTACCAATGATATCTCGCTCATTGGCATTTGTTGGACTTTTTATAATTGCTCGTTTTTTATGACCAGCCTCCATTTGTTGGAATATCAGCAGTTCAATTCTTTTACATTTGGATTTACATTTGTTTCTGGTCAGCAAGCCCCAAGGACATCCGTGGATTGGCCTTTATAATTACTTTGGAAGATAAACAGACCCAAGGATATCCACGGACTGGCGTTTATAAGAACTTTGGTAAGGGAAACAGACCCCTTCTGTATTATGGTCTAGTACATTTTGATACTCTTTTTGGATTCCTTTACTCTTTTTATGCGGTTACTTAAGACTTTCATGTGGGCGACAACACTATATGTTTATAGGAAATTACCATCACGTCAGTTTGGAGGTTTTCACTTGGTATTGGCCTTGGTTCGGACATTGTGGGATTAATAATACAACAGAGGTGGTTGGACTGATGTTTATATCATACTACATCCAAGACCAGGACTAATGCATTATTTTTGCATGGTTTTTATGTGGCTACATCGTACAATCTTGGCGTCTGCCATTTTGGGATTCCCTTAGCCAAAGATATACATTTTCGTGTTTTTGTGGACAACGGAATGGCAGCAAAGCATGTAGTAACTGTTTATTGTTCAACAATTTTTTTGGACAATTAGTGTTGGACATTTATCTGGACAATTATTTATATTAGTCATCTAAGAATTATATATCACAGCTGTATTGTTTATTTACTGATGTATATGACATATTTATTTATATGGCCTGACTTTGCGTTGCACTTTGGATTAAGCTCATGATTTGGATTAATGGTCAAATGTTCATTACTTATATACATTAGTATAAAAGGTTAACACATGTTTTTTTATATACACTATATGGAATGTGCGGCTTAGAAATATGTTAAAGGCTTGATATTGGCCATCTTGGTTTGCATTTTTATACGACTAACAAGTTGAAATCTTTAGTTTTTTGTGATCTCTATGTTTGATTCTTTTATATGAGGGAGCAATCTATGAGGTTTTTGACATGCAGGATTAATTGTTTATTCTCTGCACATGCTTGGTAACATATTGGTTTCTATGCACAGGCATTTGGAGATTACAAGCGACTGCATCAGAATGCAATATTAGTTTGATCTCGACCTTGGCCAATTTGTTTTGCATTTCATATAAGATTAGCTATTCTAACTGTTTTCAATAGCATACTTGGTGGCACTATTGTTCTGCCATAATCGTTTGTATATATATATATATATATATATATATATATATATATATATATATATATATATATATATATATTCTTTATTGGCTAAGGGACTATTTCATGCAAACAAACACTATGGTCAAGGATTTTGCAGTATATCTACTAAGGGAGGTACTTGTTATTGCTGTCCTTTTGGGGTATTGACTGTTCATACTCCCCTATATTATTGGCAACAATTTTTATTTAGTTTTTTCCATTTTGCTGACTGCCCCCAAACTTTTGGCACACATCTATTTTATGACTATACAGAAATTTCAGAAAGTAATTTTCATTTGGCAATACAGGCAGGTTCATACTCAGTTTTATAAGAGGTATAGACACAGCATAGTTTTACTATAGGCTGTTATTGTCTAACCTTTTTTTGCACTACAAAATTGTTAATTGTTGAGACCTTGTGACTACACAGAGATTCTGACAAGTAATTCTCATTTGGCAACACAGGCAGGATCAGACTCAGCCTTATAAGAGGTATAGGGACAGCGTAGTTTTGATATAGGCTGTTATTGTCTAACCTTTTGGCATTTATGTCAATATTTTTGTTACCTATTTATTTTTGATTACCTGCCTGACCACATAAATTTGTTTTGGTCATTTGTGATAGCAATTTCAGTGCCAAAAACACATTATTGGTCAAATTTTCAATTATTTATTATTGCCTTTGTGTGCCTTATAGATTTTGGTTGGTCTTCAACATAAATGGAAATCTCTCAGCTTTTACGAGGCTTAGCCTCTGATCATGATGACCTGGCTATATTTGGCCTAGGTCCAGGCAATTCAGGGGAGTAAGGGGCATTTTCTTTACCCCTCCCCCCCGAGGACAGCTGTGAAGTATTGTTTTCTAAATTGAACAAAGGGATGCGGACACTGAGTAGCAATGTTTGGCATTATAAATTATTCAAGCCCTATATGGCCAAGAATATTACCCCCAGAGGCCTTAGGATTCATACACAACCCTTAGTAAGCAACCCTGATGATGTTTTACTTAAAGCATGGGACGATGCCCAACATAAAGCCACTATGGAATTTGTTCAGATCTTACCTGCACATTATGAACGGATCTTTGATTCAGAAATTATCAATGTCACAAAGTTAGGTGAAGAACGTATCAGATTTGAGGGCCACCCTTAATACACTTCTTGCTTTAAAGCATTAAGTACTGATCTATTGAAACTTGAGGAACAGTTAAAGGAAAGGAAGAGGAAGACATTCCTCAGAGATCTGACAGACTATGAAAGAGGGGACCCTTTTAACAAGGACAAAACAAAGAGGGTAGGATTTGCACAGCAACCTAAAAACCTGGCCAAGAGAAAATGGCCACACCCTATCCTCAAAAAGTCATCAGTCTCTGGTCTTGATACCACTGGGGAAGAATCTTCCTCCAGTTATAAACCAGATATCTCTGGTCCTACAGGCTCACCAGCTCATAAACGTACTAACAACAGTGTCCCTTTAGGACCAAACGCAGAAGGGGAGGGAGGAAACATCAACAGGGTAGACGACATGCAGACATTGTTGAGAATGATCACCAAGAAACAATAAATGTATTCAATATTTCTTCCTGTACCCTTACTGAAGCTGAGATTAAAATACTTAATAAAGGTCTTTCATTCATCCCTGGTTTCTTTGTGTCTGAGGACAGTTTTGTTGATGATGTGTTGAGATTTTGTAGAAATTTGAACCTAAAAATATTTTTCCATGGTAGAGAAACCACCAATACACAACAGGAATTTAGATATCATAGCTCGACTTTCATGCCACCTATGCATCATACTGTCTCTTTATTCCAGAAATCAATACTCAGAGATCTACACTTTCATGCCAATGAAACCAGGGTGAAACCAAACAACATATCCAGGGCAGAAATGGAGGTGAGGTCACGACTGGCAAACAACCATCACCTGGTTATATCAATGGCTGATAAAGGGGATGCTGTTGTGGTCCAAGATTGGACCCAATATGATAATGAGGCAAATAAACAACTTTTGAATGGCCGGTATTATTCACATTTGACTATTGATCCTACTTCACTTTTTAAGAAACAAATTGATGAATTTTTACTATCAGCAAAAAATGAAGGGATAATTTCACAAAATACTTTACAACATCTTACAGTGAATGAACCGACACATCAGTATATATATTTTCTGCCTAAAATACACAAAGATGCTACTAACCCACCAGGTAGACCTATTGTTTCAGGCAGGAATTCATTAACGGAACCACTCTCCATTTTCCTAACCAGACACCTGAGGCCCCTTCTCAAATGGGTACGTACCCGAATACACACAATTCCTGAGGATAATTTCAGATACACAGTTGGAACCAGGTTGGTTGCTCTGTACACTGGATGTTAAAGCACTATATACCAATATACCACATTGGGCTGGTAAGATGCCCTGGAACATTGGTTATACAAATCTGAACTTTACCAACCTGGTTTCAACACTTTCCTTATTATCCTTTGTGAACATGTTTTCACCAAAAACATCTTTTTCTATCAAGGTGAATGCTTTCTTCAGAACAAGGGAACAGCCATGGGCGCTTCTTTTGCACCAATTTATGCTGATTTATTCATGGCTTATGTTGAAGAGCAGATTATCTATGATCCATTACACAATCTTTACTTCGATGAAGTAGACATTTGGAGGAGATACTTGGATGATTGCTGGTTGGTGTGGAGGTTGGATGCTGAATATCTACATGAGTTTGTAGATTATCTCAACGAAAATAGATGGGGTATTGAATTTACTGTGAATTATGACATCAATAACATCATTTTTTGGATGTTAGTATAAGTAGAAATATTGATAATACCCTTTCTACTCAAGTTCAACACAAATTTCCCCAATATAATTCCCTCCTCCATGCTACCAGCTTTCATCCCCCTCATATTTGTCAAAATATTCCAAAATCTCAGTTTATTTGTGGCAAACACATCTGGTCTGAAGCAGAAACCTGCAACACATACAAACACGATTTGTTTAGGAGATTTAAAGATAGGGGCTATGGTGCTGGTTTTGTATATCGGGCATCCAATACGGTTGATGGTTTGGCCAGGAAGGAACTCCTCCAATATAAAGACAAAAATAATAGTGATTGTTCTGCCATTCGCTTCATTACTACATACGGCAGAAATACAGATTCATTGATCTACAGTGTTAATCGCCACTGGAATATGCTGATGGCTGACTAAATGCTTTCTGCCATTTTACCAATGAGATGTTCTTTCACTTTCAAGAAAGGTAAAAATTTAGGTTCATACTTCAATCATCATAAGCATCTCCTGCCTGATATGCCATTGTCACAAACAATCCTCCTAGGGGACAGGTTAGTTGGCTGTTTTCCCTGTGGACACTGTTCCTATTGTTCTAGGTTTATCAAATCCAAATCATTTAGCAGTCAGAACACCAGCCAGGTTTTTGATATATCATTTTATGTCAATTGCCAATCTGACTGGGTCATATACTTGGCCTAATGCCATTGTTCGGCATTTTATGTGGGGCAAACCTCACGTCCTGTAAAATTCAGGGTGGGGGAGGATCTTAGCGAAATCAGAAATGGTAAAATTACTAATGCGTTATTCAAACATACCCTTTTACATCCAAGTGCTTTTTTTAACTTTATAATCATTGATAAAATCAGAGCTCCTAGACCCAACAAAATGGGCTGGCATGACATTTTGAACAAAAAAGGGAAGAAATGGATTATTAAACTTGGGGGATTATTCCCTCCTGGACTTAACGAGCATTTATAATTAATGGTCTTGATTGACTGAATTAACATTATATAAGGATTGTACTGCATTTCATTAACTTCACACTGAGGAAGGCACTGTAATCATTTGCCGAAACGATTTGCATTCACTCTATCTGATTGATATGTAGTTTGTACTACCATCAGATTAAATTATTATTGATGCTACAGCTGCTGGTCTTATTTTTTCCTTTGATATCTGTACAGCACCAGCATGTAATTTATTCTGAACATGAGAAACAAAACTGCTAGCTACAATTTAGACCCCCCCCCCCAGATCCTGTACACAATTAATTCCGAATAAGAGAGGATCAGTGGTCATTCACATCAAGTGCATATTATCTGCTTGAAAATGAGTAATTTGTTCTGTCATTTTCCATTCTCTGCTGTCTAGCATTTTTACCACTTTTATATTTTTAGAATTAACTAGGGAAACATACTCACACACGAGGAGAGTGTGTTGAGGAGATGGAAAGAGTACTTTGAGGGGTTGATGAATCATGAGAATGAGAGAGAAGGTTGGATGATGTGGGGATAGTGAATCATGAAGTGCAGTGGATTAGCAAGGAGGAAGTAAGGATAGCCATGAAGAGGATGAAGAATGGAAAGGATGTTGGTCCACATGACATACCTGTGGAAGCATGGAGGTGTGTAGGTAAAATGGCAGTGGAGTTTTTAACCAGATTGTTAATGAAATCTTGGAACGTGAGAGGATGCCTGAGGAATGGAGAAAAAGTGTTTCGGTACCAATTTTTAAGAATAAGGTTTCATAGGTTCATACTAGGCTATCTGCCCTAGGGCATTTATAAGCCTAGCCAGAGTATGTTTGGCTTTCACCACCCATTTTAAATTAATTTTGCTATGCCCTTTTTCAAGGTTAGTATACTGTGCCTCTGTCTAACAGTGGCACAGAAGTGATACCCGGGGTAAACCTACGATCTCCCATCCACTCATCAAGATTCCTCTTGAAGAGAGTCAATGAGGGACTCTGCCTAACCTGGACTGGGATTTTATTCCAGAGTGAAGGGAGCCTCTGGGTTATGAATCTGTCCCTCCAGCATGTCCTATTTATTTCAGTGCTGAGGTTCAAGTCTCTCAAGCGTAGCTCAATGGGATTTGGATTTTCTGAGGTGCAGCATGACCATTAATTCCGGGTTGGACATGGCTTTATACATCAGGCACAGATCGCCTCTGAGCAGGCGGTATGCCACTGAGTAGAGCTGGAGTTTCTTTAACCGGGCAGCATATGGCATCTGTTTGAGCCCTTTGATCCTCTTGGTGAGGTACTTTTGGGGTCTTTCCAGTTGCTGCAGGTGTCTGGTAAGGTACATCCCAAAAGGGGCATTGTACTCAATTATGGGCCTGATGAGGGATGAGTAATGAGGCACGATGACCTCCCCTGATCTAGATGTGAATCCCTTCATGATTAGGTGGGCTATATAAAATGTTTTTCTAACCACTTTGGCCACGTGGTTGTCAAATGAGAGATTGCTATCAACTTGGGTCCCTAGGTCCCTAATTACTTCTTCTGTACTTAATGGATTACCACCTATGTGGTAATTTGTGGGCACTTTGTTTTGCCAAAGGGATGACTATACACGTTTTGGCGTTTAGCTTGAGGCCATGGCTCTGGCACCAGTTGTCTGTTTCTATGAGGCCCTTTTGGAGGATGCTTGTGTCGGATGGAGAGTTGATTATGGCGCCCAGTTTGCAGTCATCTGCGAACTTGGTCAGCCACAGTCCTTCCATGTTGGCCTGTACCTCCGAGAAATATATACCGAACAAGAGAGGTCCCAGGACTGAGCCTTGTGGGATGCCACTTGTAACTGGTTTGGAGTCTGACATGGCTCCAGCAATTCTAACCATGTGGGTTCTGTCCTTGAGCCAGTTTGCAACCCATCTAGTGACATAGGGGTTTATATTTAAGCTGGTGACCTTATCTATAATGCCCGAGTGGGGTATTGTATCGAAGGCTTTCGCGAGGTCCAGGTAGGCTGTGTGGACCACCTTCCCCTCGTCAATGGCCTTGGAGACTGTTTCAAAGAAATCGACCAGGTTTAAGAGGCAGGATCTGCTCTTAACAAAGCCAAACTGGGTAGGATCCAGTGTCTGTAGGTCCCCAATATCTTTATTTATGAGGTCCATGATGATCCTTTCCATAGCTTTGCAGAACAAGCTAGTCAGGCTTATGGGGCGATAGTTTCCAGGATCCGTTGAGGCACCACCTTTGTGGAGAGGGACCACTGTTGCTGTATGCCACTCTTTGGGTACATATCCTGTAGTAAGGCTGAGATTAAACAGTAGTTTTATGTTTGGGTTTAGGTCTTCTTGCAGTTCATGTAGGACGCAGCCCAGGACACCGTCTGGTCACATTGATGCTGTGTTTTTTGCTTTGGAGAGGGCAGCTCTTACCTGAGCATCTGAGATGTCAGGGGGGCAGCACTCTGCTAGGATAGATATTTGCCCTTTTGGTGGCGGGGGGGGGAGTTTGCACTGAACCTGTCAGCTAGGATGTTGGCAATGTCTGTGGGTTCGGTGTATTTTTTATCATTTTGGACTAATTCTGAGCATATCTGGGAATTACCACCCAGGTTCCTAACATAACTAAAGAAAGCCTTGTGATTATCCTTAGTGTCCTGTGCAATTTTTCTCTCGAAGCTGGCCTTAGACGATTTTATGAGTGCCCATAGTTTTTGCTAATACTGATCAGAGATGCCTTCCCTTTTTGGGATTTTGCTCTATCATGTAGTAGCTTCCTCCTTCTATTGTATAGTTTGTTTATGGCTGGGGTCCACCAGACAGGACGTCTGCCTTTGGAGGATTGGGTCTTGGTTTTATTTGGGATTGCATGATCCATGCATTACTGAAGGTGTTCATAGAATGCGTTTATAAAGGATTCTGCGGTCTGAGCTGTATTTTCCACAGGCCCGGGGGCTTTGAAGGATTCCACCTCGGTTTTGAGGAGTGTAAAATTTGCTTTAGAGAAGTTTTTCACTGTGGTTTTCAGGGCAGGGGGTGGAGTCGGGATGTGAATATCCAGTGAGATTAGTTTATGGTCTGATCTTACCAGTGAGGGATACACTTCTGGTCTGGAGCATAGAGTCCCCATGTTGGTGATGATCAGGTCCAGTATGTTTTCCCCTCTTGTGGGAGTGGTAACAAGTTGTTCCATAGCATTTGAGTTTATAAATTCTAGGAACCTTTGGGCTAGGGTGTTGGAGCTAGAGTAATGCTCCCAGTCTATGTTTGGATAGTTGAAGTCACCCAATATAATGGTGTTTGGAGAGACCTTCATATTTTCCAGTGTTCTCAGGAAGGCCGAGTGGGGTTCCTGGGTTTGGGAGAGTGGTCTGTAACAGCCTATAAACTGGAATGCAGTTTTACCCACTGTTAGTTGCACATGGATAGTCTCTGATGCTTTGTGCTGTGCCACCAACCTGGAGGTGTGAGTATCTTTGACGAATATTGATACTCCCCCTCCTTTTGTGGTTCGGTCCAAGTTTTGGGGCTGAAAAGCATGGTATGAGGTATAACCTGGTAGTGCTGGGGTGCTCTCGGGAGCCTTGAACCAGGTTTCTGTTACTGCACAGATATCGATGTTCTCCATGCTAAGGAGAGTTTCGAGTGCATGCATCTTGAGGTTTAGACCTCTGGCGTTGAGTAGCATTACTCTTAGTTTCTTATCCCTTGTGATACCTATGGAGGTGGGTTTGTCTTTTGAGCCTTGCCTAAAAATGGCACTATGGGGGTAGCAAGAGCCTTTGCCAATATCCGAAAGCCCAGGGGTGACAGGTGCAATCTGTCCCTAGCGAAGCATCGTGGCTTGTCGAGCATGTCATCCCAGGCTGACAGGCATTGGATCCCCTTTGAATGACACCAATACTTAAGCCAATTGTTGAAATTGATCATCTTGTCTTCATATTGATGTGTGATGTGCAGAGCTGTAGTAACTACAGAGGGATTAAATTGATCAGTCACAGCATGAAGTTATGGGAAAGAGTAGTGGAAGCTAGGTTAAGAAGGGACGTAATGATTAGTGATCAGCAGTATGGTTTCATGTCAGGAAAGAGCACTACAGATGCAATGTTTGCTCTGTGAGTGTTGATGGAGAAGTACAGAGAAGGTCAGAAGGAGTTGCATTGTGTTTTTGTAGACTTAGAGAAAGCATATGACAGGGTGCCTAGAGAGGAGTTGTGGTATTGTATGAGGAAGTCGGGAGTGTCAGAGAAGTATGTAAGAGTGGTACAGGACATGTACAAGGGTAGTGTGACAGTGGTGAGGTCTGCGGTGGGAGTGATGGATGCGTTTAAGTTGGAGGTGGGATTACATCAAGGATCAGCTCTGAGACCTTTCTTATTTGCAGTGGTGATGGACAGGTTGACAGACGAGATCAGACAGGAGTCCCCGTGGACTATGATGTTTGCAGATGATATTGTGATCTGTAGTGAGAGTAGGGAACAGATAGAGGAGACCCTGGAGAGATGGAGATATGCTCTAGAGAGAAGAGGAATGAAGGTCAGCAGGACTAAGACAGAATATATGTGTGTGAATGAGTGGGAGGATAGAGGAATGGTGAGGATGCAAGGAGTAGAGGTGGCGAAGGTGGATGAGTTTAAATACTTGGGATCAATAGTTCAGAATAATGGTGAGTGTGGAAGAGAGGTGAAGAAGAGAGTAAAGGCAGGATGGAGTGGGTGGAGAAGAGTGTCAGGAGTAATTTGTGACAGACGAGTACCAGTAAGAGTGAAAGGGAAGGTCTACAAGAGGGTAGTGAGACTAGCTATGTTATATGGGTTGGAGACAGTGGCATTGACAAAAAGGCAGGAATTTGAGCTGGATGTGGCAGAGTTAAAGATGTTGAGATTTGCACTGGGTGTGACGAGGGTGGACAGGATTAGGAATAAGTATATTAGAGGGTCAGCCCAGGTTGGAAGGTTTGGAGACAAAGCCAGAGAGGCAAGATTACGTTGGTATGGACATGTGCTGAGGTGGGATGCTGAGTATATTAGGAAAAATATGCTAAGGATGAAGTACCAGGTAACAGGAAAAGAGGAAGGCCTAAGATAAGGTTTATGGATGTGGTGAGAGAGGACATGCAGGTGGTTGGTGTGGCAGAGCAAGATGCAGAGGACAGAAAGAAATGGAAACAGATGATTCGCTGTGGCGACCCCTAACAGGAACAGAAGATGATGATGATGATATTTTTAGAATTAACTGGCTTTCTACTCTTTACCTTGTCAACATAGTTTCCAATTATGTCATCTAGCATGGTTTTTGTTGTAGTCTTGCTGTACATTTGAGTTTTTGCATGAAGCTATGCATTAATCAGATGCTTAGCTAGTAATGCTGTTGGTTGCTATATTATTGCTGAATTAATGTGGGATTATCTTTACATACTGTAATTTGGCTTACCTCCTTACCATGGCTGACAATGCTTTATTTGCCTTATCAAGGGCTTTATTTAACAATCTCTGTGGTCAGACACATTTGAGGACAATAGGAGAAAATTGTTTCAGAGTACATAATTTCTAAACCTCAATGTTTATTGTGTGTAAATATCTGATTGTGTATTGAGGGGCTGCCACTAGATTAAATATGTAAAATAAGCAGTAACAACAGCACCAAAAAACCAAGTCTTCAGATAAGAACAACAGCGGACTGGATGTCACCAAACACGATTTATTAAAAAAATATAAATCTCTGACGTCTCGGCCTTCGCCTTCAAGGAGTACAGACTACAAATGAATCATTGCTTTATATACAATTCAAGTACATCAATTAAAGACAATTAAACAATCAATTATTTAAAAATTCAGTCAAACTGACAGTATTCTCCAATTAAAATCCTCATTTAAGCCTCTAGGGTATAAAGTTCTAAATTTTAATATATAAATAGTTTCCTTATGCAATAGCCTTTGTTTAATTTTAAGCTGGTCATTCCCACACTCACTAATCTGCTCTAGAATAGTAGCTTGTAGCAATTTATCATTATTATGATGATTTTCAGAAAAATGTCTAGCAACAGGACTTTCATTTCTATTATTGACAATGTCTCTTACATGTTCTAACAGACGAACCTTAAAAGGTCTTTTGGTCTCCCCTATATACACTTTGTTGCAAGGACATTTTAAAGCATAAATGACCCTCTCAGTGTTACAACAAAAAAAATTATTAGAATTAAAAGAAATATTGTTAATAAAATTAAAACTAAGAGTAATGTAACTACATGCCTTACATTTACCACACTGATAGGTCCCTTTATGTCTAATATTACTAACCATAGTTACTGCTGGATAATGAAATCTACTTTTGACAAGGAAATCTTTAATATTTCGGCCCCTTTTAAATGAAAATTTCAGATTAATATCCAACCAAGGCTTAACATTCTCCAGTGTACTAAATAATTTCCAAAACATAGAAATCATATTCATAAACTTGGATGTATAACATCCATATGTAGTAACAAAGTATATAACTTCTTGTGATTTCAGTAAAGACTGATTTTTTTTAATAAATCGTGTTTGGTGACATCCAGTCCGCTGTTGTTCTTATCTAAATATGTAAAATAGTAGCTTGTGAGCTGCTATGGATGCAATATTTCAGGTTTCAGCATAGAAAGCTTTTTCTGCATGTCTGGCAGCTGGAGCAGAGGCTTAAGGCTCTGAGATGAAATTCCTGTAGTACAGCATTTGACTCCCTCAGCTCTCATTTGCTTAGAGTGTGACCATGAGCAAGTCAATTAACTGAGCATTGCTTGCTAGTCACACTTGAAAAGGGGCTGCGTCCAGTGGGCCTACCTGGTTATCAAATAGGTGTTATTATTATTATTATTATTATTATTATTATTATTCAGCCCACAGGGGGCTCAAATGTCCTCATCAATGTTGGGGATCATTTTACTACCCCCCCTGTGTGTTTTCCTCCCTAGTAAGATTAGACCATAAATCTGTCTCTTTTGAAGTAATGATCAGACCTGCACCCCCACAGGAGCAAAATAAATAAATAAATAATTTCCCCAAAACAAACTACAGCCTATTAGGCGATGGTATAAAATGTTTCAAATCCCTGCTAACACAGCCAACAATGACTGCTTATGCAGAGGAGTACACAATTGCCCTGTATAACCACGTAAACAACTGTATAGTCTTGGCAGTACCTGACAAGATCAAAAACAGGCCCTCCTGTAAAAACATGCCACCATGGTGGACCTCAAGTATAAACAGGTTGTATAACAAAAGGAAAAAATTGTAGTCTAAGAACAAGAGGGAACTTACTCAACAGAAGAATACCCTCCATAGCTTGAACAAACAAATCAGATATCTTATAAAGTCCTCTAAAGCTAGTTATGAAGTTAAATTAGCAGCCCCAGCTAAGGATAATAATAAGGCATTCTTTTTCTATGTCTGAAATCTAAAAGGGAATGCCCAACTATGTGTCGAACTTATAGTAGATGGTACCTCTCATACTGAACCTGAAGAAATTGCCAACCTGCATGCTGACAAATTTGGTGAAAACTTCACCCCCCTGTCCCCAGCAGACATACCCCAAACCATACCTGACACCTGTCCTCTACCTAGCATCTCGAAAAAGCAGATCATATCTATGCTCTCCAAGGCTGAAAACGTGGCCTCTATGGGACAAGATAACATCCCAGGCTGCTTGCTAAACAATTTAAAACAAGACGTAGCAGAATCACTTGGCACTCTCTTTAACCTCAGCCTGAGCACTGGCTTTATTCAGAGTGGAGAACAGCAACAGTCATCCCCTTGTGCAAAGGGGGTCTATCATCTGACCCTGGGAACTATGGACCCATAAGCCTAATCAGCCTTATCTGCAAGGCCATGGAAAGAATCATTATGGACCTTATCAACAAGGACATAGGCTGCCTTCAAACTCTTGACGTTACCCAGTTTGGCTTTGTTAAGGGTAGATCATGCCTATTCAATGTGGTGGACTTCTTCAAGAATGCCATGAAAGCTCTGGAGGAAGGCAAAACAGTACATACAGCTTCTCTTAACTTAACCAAGGCTTTTGACATAATCTCCCACTCAGGTATCATTGAAAAAATCTCCCAGATGGGGATTAACCCATATATCACTAGATGGGTAGCCAACTGGTTCACCGACAGAAAGCATACTGTTAAAGTTGAGGATTCTACTTCTACTAGTAGACCAGTTACCTGTAGCATACTACAAAGATCTGTGCTAGGCCCTCTACTGTTTGGAATCTATTTATCAGATGTCCAGGTGAAAGTAGATGACTTATGGCTTACCAAGTTCGCTGATGATTGCAAACTAGGTGCAATCATTGAATCCCCAAATGATGTTAACATATTACAAAAGGGGCAAACAAGATAAATAGTTAGTGCCAAATCCATGGAGTAAAACTAAATGCAAACAAGTGTATTATTATCCCCTTTGGCAAAGAGGAAGTCCCTGCAAATTACAGTATTGACAG
This sequence comes from Protopterus annectens, assembly GCF_019279795.1. Taxonomy (NCBI): domain Eukaryota; kingdom Metazoa; phylum Chordata; order Ceratodontiformes; family Protopteridae; genus Protopterus; species Protopterus annectens. The sequence continues at coordinate 4,378,795 of NC_056730.1, forward strand.
CACCCCCCTATGCTCAAGCGCAGTGATGTGAGATTTGGGAAGACAGGTTGATAGCAATCTAAACTTCAATCACCATGTGTCCACATTGGTAAAGAAAGCCTTCTACACTACACATCTCATAGGTGAGGGCATCGCATCCAAACCTAAGGATGTTATAACTCCTTTATACTCGACCCTCATCAGATCACTAATAGAGTACCACTGTCTCTTTTGCATGTACCTCACCAGACACCTGCAGCAGCTGAAGAGACCACAGAGGTTTCTCACCAAGAAAATTCAGGGCCTCTAAAACATGACAAACATGGAAAGACTGAAAACCCTGTCACTGTTCTCTGTATCCTACTAGCTGCTGAGAGACGACTTGCACCTGACCTACAGAGCAGTCTCTGACTCTGCCCTAATGGAAATGTTGCACATCTGCCAATCAAATGGGACAAGAGTCACTCACTCCAGGGATCTCAACCTAGCCTGTGACATTAACAGAAGATGCTAGACAGATAGATATATTTCCCAGAGATTGCCTCTGCTCTGAAATAAACTTCCAATTCATCTGAAGCAGAACTCCTCAATGACCCTATTCAGATGCAACCTAGGCAATTGGATAGGAGACCATAAATTCACCCCAGGGGTGGCACCTATGTCCCTCATGAACAGGGGCAGTTGGTGCTGATAATAGACTCTGCACTTAATGACCATCTAACCAAGGTCATTTAGGGAACATGGATATAACATGGCTAGGCTTGTAAAGGCCCTAAGGCCATTAGCCTTGCAAACTCATATGAATCTATGAACCTATTTAAACTTGAACTTGTTATATGGACTTATCCGGATCACTGGGATGGAGTTCTGCTGTTATGTGTGATGATAATTATTTCCACTACTGATAAACTAGATGTTTCTGATTTGCTTGGATAACATGGATATTTTTATTTGTTTTAATATTTGGTTGTTGTTGAATTAAAAGTTATGGTATAAATATTTTCTTATTTTATGCATACAGTCTTTTTTTTTGGCCCTGTGCTTTGACCCCCAAGCCTCCCCCAAGATTGTTGTATAGACCCATTCTTTCCCATCAAGGTGAGATGTAGGTACCTAGAGTGGTGTCATCATATGTGTTAAGATCAGGGCTTTTGCTTCTAACCCACTTGCACATGCCTAATTTATATTACCAAAATGGAAATAAAACAGATGCTAGTAAATGGCTATGGGTCACTTTGCCGTTGTTGGGAATTTGCACTTTTCTCCACTGTAGTGTGATCTCAGAGTTGTCATATTTAGTTAGGGAGGATGTAGGGGGAAGCAAAGCCCCCCCCCCACTTCATAGGGTCTGATGGTTTGTTTGGTTTTTGATTGGCCAAGTGATTTTTTTTTTCCCTGGGAAAAAATTTGCTGAAGTGGCCATTTGGAGTTTTGGGAGTTTGCTGTTTATGTGTTCATGAAAAGGCGTTCAATGAAAACAGCTTTCAACAAGGTAATATAGACCCAATGTCTGCCACATACTTACTGCAAGTTAATGTAAGTCATCAGAAGGACCCTGCCACTTAGGTGCACACAAGAAACTTGGGTGAGTTTCTTTGGTCTACTCTATACTGAGGAAGTCATCACCCTAGTGTACCCTCATACATGTGTTCCTCACCCTCGTGATGAAGAGAGGTTAGCAATTTAGCCCTCATCAATCTTCCTTTCCCCCACACCACCTGTAACAGGTACCCTAGGAGCTAATCAAATTCAGGTAACCTGGGTCACAGTTGCAGCTTTATCCATCAATTCCAGTAGAGCTGGTATGTATACATAGTTGTAGATTTTGCTTCAATAAGCAATTTCTACACTCATGCGTCATATAAAAGTAATTTATTGTGAGAAATCGAGAACACAGCACTATGTGTATGTGTCTGTTAGAAACTACACATCTTTCTTAATGCCTATTGTTCTAAACAATAGAATGCCCAAAGTCTTGCTTACCTCTCTTATGAACATAGTACACCCTACAACCTTTGTATGTGATGTATTATGAGGTGTGTGACCATACACACTTGTCTGTTAGACATGCCAATCCTTCACTATATATAAGTCACTCCTCACTACATACTCTAAATTTGCACTTTTGTGCTGGTGGTTATACAACAAGTGAGATATTTCTCTTAATAAATCAAGCTGTCAGTTGGTATTGTATTGATTTCCCCAAAAAAATTACCAGTGAGCTACACTGACTATATTCAGAGTGCAGAGTAGATAGTAACATTAACTTATAATTATCATATCAGTGTTTCTTGGCAGAATTTAGTGCATGAAACTGATTATATCGCATATGGTTATATACACACTAGTACGCACTTGAGGGTTGCATGGGTATACCTGTAGTGTAGTTGTCTGGGTATACCTGTGGCTGCCTGGCTGACTACAATGTGTGAATCTATTTCAGTCACACAGAGAGACATTGCCTTTGGTGAGGAAGTGAGCACAACAAGGTGCCTGTCGGTGGGCACTTAGCCTGGTACAGTCCTGTGCTTACAGATTAAGAGTGTCCGTTATGACAGCATGCATGCCTATTAAGCATGGCACAAGGCAGCATGCTCACTGCACAGATCTATATCAAACAGCATGTAGATTTCAATACAATTACATATCTTCTTTTTCTTTTGGCTGTTCCCATTAGAAGTCACCACAGCGGATCAGCTGTTTCCATTTCTTCCTGTTCTCTGCATCTTGCTCTGTCAAACCATCCACCTGCATGTCCTCTCTCACCACATCCATAAACCTTATTTTAGGCCTTCCTCTTTTCCTCTTAAATGGCAGTTCTATCCTTAGCATCCTTTTCCCAATATACCCAGCATCCCTCCAAATCACATGTTTTATTTATTTTATTTTATTTATCATTTGTTGACCGGGAAAGTCCGACTAGGTTCCACAAAGCCTGTTTTCAGTGGAGGCCCAGGGAGAAATGCTCCAGATGCATGTCTTTGGAATGTGGGAGGAAACCGGAGTACCTGGAGGAAACCCACGCGAACACAGGGAGAACATGCAAACTCCACACAGAAGGCACCCCAGCCGAGAATCGAACCGGAGAACCTCTTGCTGTGAGGTGACAATGTTAACCACTGCACCACTGTGCCGCCCATGTCCAAACCAATGTGCTCTCACCTCTCTGGGTTTGTCTCCAAACTGTCCAACCTGAGCTGACCCTCTAATATACTGATTCCTAATCCTGTCCATCCTTGTCACACCCAATGTAAATCTTAACATCTTTAACTCTGCCACCTCCAGCTCTGAGTCCTGCCTTTTTGTCAATGCCACTAACTCCAACCCATATAACATAGCTGGTCTCACTACCCTCTTGTAGACCTTCCCTTTCACTATTACTGGTACTCATCTGTCACAAATCACTCCTGACACTCTTCTCCACCCACTCCACCCTGCCTGTACTCTCTTCTTCACCTCTCTTTCACACTCACCATTACTCTGAACTGTTGATCCCAAGTATTAAACTCATCCACCTCCACCAACTCTACTCCCTGAATCCTCACCATTCCTCTATCCTCCCTCTCATTCACACACATATATTCTGTCTTAGTCCTGCTGACCTTCATTCCTCTTCTCTCTAGAGCATATCTCCACCTCTCCATAGTCTCCTCAACCTGTTCCCTACTCTCACTACAGATCACAATGTCATCAGCAAATAGTATTGTCCACGGGGACTCTTGTCTGATCTTGTCTGTGAACCTGTCCATCACGATTGCAAATAAGAAAGGACTCAGAGCTGATCCTTGATGTAATCCCACCTCCACCTTAAATACATTTGTCACTCCTACTGCAGACCTCACCACTGTCACACTACCCGCATACATATCCTGTACCACTCTTGCATACTTCTCTGCCACTCCCGACTTCCTCATAGGCACCCCATCATATGCTTTCTGTAAGTCCACAAAGACACAATGCAACTCCTTCTGACCTTCTCTATACTTCTCTATCAATGCCCTCAGAGCAAATATTGCATCTGTGTTGCTCTTTCCTGACATGAAACCATACTGCTGCTCACTAATTACCACCTCCCTTCTTAACTTAGCTTCCACTACTCTTTCCCATAACTTCATGCTGTGACTGACCAGTTTTATCCCTCTAGTTACTACAGTGTATTTCTTCATGCCGATCCCAAGCCCAGATAAATGGGGAGGGTTACATCAGGAAGGGCATCAACCTTTGCCAAATGACATATGTGGACAACAATACAATAGCATATCTAATAGATGGAAATTTTCTGGGCAATGTATTCATATTTGAATATGTTGCAATGCCTGTTTATCCAACACAGTGGTATTGAAATTGCAGAAAAAAAAATAATTGTGAGCAAGTGGATGCTGTTGGTACATCATATTGATACCAGTGAGCACCTTATATATCTTAAGGATGTTCTTGAAATATCTGGTTGCAGTAAGCACACACTAGGACTTCTACATGATACATGCATAACCAGAGTACTGCAATGGATGCATGTGGCCAAACTACATACAGGTCACGTACAGAAGGTTATTAAACAGTCACCACTGTAATACCCACAGAGGTGTTTGTGAGATGAGCAATGACACAGTAAGGAATAATTCAGGAAAGTAAGTAGGGCTCTCTGATACTGATAGCCACTGCCTTCACAGACCTTGTTAACAAAATACTGGCTGGACCATTATACCCCATAAAGCCATGTGCTACATGCCAATTTTCTTGAAAAAAGGCATTTAAAAGCAGTCCTAGACCAACACTCCTGTAACTAGCAAGCCTTGTGAAGTTTAATGGTTCTCTCACTGTCAAACTAAGAGTGAAACAAGTTCATCAGTACTGTAGAATTAACAGTTATTTTGATCTTTAAAATAACTGGGTGAGTGCATTAGAGCTGGATGGAAAACTTTTCCACCAACCAACTCCCCTAGAAGTAACTTTGCAAGTACAGGGAAAGCCAACCTATTAACTAAATCTCCAAAAAGTAACTATACAAGTCTAAATAACTTTGCAGACAGGTGCAGCAGGTACACATAGAACACTAGCTCTATACTGTTTTACTTGCAACTAAGGGAGCTCACCGCACAGGTGACTGGCACACCCATTTAGGACATATACTGAAAGTGCAGCATTGTCAGCACTTTATCTGACTGTCTACACAATCAAAAAATTGTTTTTTTTTTTTTTATTGCAGTGCTGTCAAAAGTGATGTAATCATAGGGATAAGCACAAAGGCAGCTTTACTACTCTCCTTATTGGTTAGCATTAGCCTTAGTTCTGGTCCCTCTTAAATTCACATTCTTCCTGGGTTCCACACGATTTTAAAAGAATCTACAGTTGCAAATACATCAGTAAGGTCCATCTCCAAGCAGATGCACTCCTTAGCATAAGTTCTTTCTGCTTAGCTAATGAAATGATAAGAAACTAACGTTTACTGTATTAAACTGTTTTCTGATTAGATTGTTACTTGGATAGTTACTTTTTGGAGATTTTAAGTGTGGCATTTACTTGCTGTGCAGTCACATACACTCTTTTTGAGATATTCTTGTATTAAGTGTGCTTTTAAGCAAAATTAATTGCATTCTTGCATTAAGTGTCCTGTAAAGTAAAATTGTGTTACTGGCTGTGTGGTTACATCTGCCAGTTTGTGACAAACTCTTGTATTTAATGTGCTGTTAAGTAAAATTAATGGCAACATTTCCGTTTAGCAATGTTGGGATTTAAGGCATGCTTTTTGACTTTATTTGTTACTCCTTCATTGTGTTGGAGCTCACCCCACTGAGGTCTGCTATACCCATTTAACTGATGCAGAAAATGCAGCAGCATGAGAGCTTACCTAATTGTGTGGCTATCAGTAGATTGGTTAACCCCACTCCATACACACCTACTTCAACTGGGTTCAGTCCAGTCCCCTACCTACCCCAAATTCCCAACCATATCACCTTAGTCCAGACTTAAACCATCCATAACTGCAACCACAAATCACATCCACATAACCACTAAAAGCCACCTCAGCCCCACCCCACCGAGCTAACACCTTCCAAAACCATCCTGCTTTCTCCTTTCTCTACAATGCACCTCAAAGTTATAGCTCCAGCTCACCTTTATCTTTCATTATCACTACCACACAATACAATGCAATATTCTCTCTATATAACTTTGTATTCCTCACCCCATCTTACATCTTTGAACATACATTGAGTCTAACCCTGTACCTCCACACTCGTCTAATTTTACCTTTACAGCAACAACACTACTACCTTACAATATAGTAAACATTATAGTCCCAGAATTTCATTTACTTACAGCCATAATGACCTGCAATAACTACATCCTACCTCTTAAAGCGCGATTAATTACAGTACACTTTTCGTCGGTTAATAGTAACCGACTTCATCAGAAGCTCAAAACAATGGGTACACAAGCACAATATTTAAATACTGTCACATGCAACAAGCCCCTACCGTTTAATAGAATAATTTAATTCGCCTGATGGTAATTATCGTGGTAATTAACCCTAGCAAGCATTGCTTTGCAAGCACAGCCTAAGCAAGAGTTTGCAGTAACAGTTGTTCCTGGTAGGTTGACCCAGTTGCTAGAACAGTAAATATAGCACATCTAAAGGAAAACATTCCTAGTTTGTTAAGTTTGTTATAATAAAATAAGGTAAAAGTACACAAGTTTCAATTAAAAACCTCAATACAAACTAAGTTAAATTAATACAAATTAATATAAATTAGTATACATAATGTAAACAAAGCCCTCTCTATAGTGGGTACCACGATACAATAGTACCGGAGCAGGTCCGTATATATATTGTAAAGTGTTATAGAGTGTCCTATATTCAGAAGCCCCCTAACATAAATCGCAGAGCTGAAAGATAGTTATAAACCTTCCTTTCAGTGTTAATAAATCATAAAATAATATACTTTAGTGTCCCTAAAAGTGTCATCTAAAAATAATTGTTTTCGGAGGTGTTGTTTGAAAATCCATTTTTAATAAAGACTTATAAAAAGGGGGAGTGTTCTACGTTATCTTCCAATAACGTAACCTAATGTACACGTCCCCCTGGCCCGCAGTAAGATAAGATGATCTCGTGGGCTATAAACGTAATGACTGTAAAGTTAAACACAGATAAGAGTCTTGTTGTATATTTAATATTCGTGTACGTATTTGTACAAAAATGTATTAAAATTGTTTGACTTTCAGTGAAGAAGGGACTTGGCGCCTTATTTGCATTTACTGGTTGGTTGTTTTGGATATTTCCTAGTTTGTTACATCCTACCTCTGTCAGCTCTGTCTCTCTCCCCCTCCCTCTGTCTATAACCAGCACCTACAAGACAGCATGGAAACCCTGACACTACCAAGTTTTTCTCTGGCATATCTTCTACCCTATACCATACTACATATATCAAATTCTTCAAAAGCAAGTGCTTTAAGTTGTAACAATAGTAATAAATAAATAAAATAGCTGTAAAAAATAAACCTTAATATAAATGGCTTTTTCTCTATTATCTCACACACTGGTCTTTGGTGGTAACCCTGGACCAGAACAAACACCAGCATGTCCAAATGAATCATCCACTTCTCACCCCCAATCAGGTGTACCAGACCTTTCAAACTAAGAAGATTATGAATCATAAATACTATTTTTAGAAGTATGTACAGCAAAGTAACAGAAACCCACACCTATATATCCCATCATTCCTTTAATTTCCTCATTGCCATAGAAACCCAACAGCAACATGATACCAAAGTTGTAGAAATATTGCCCACAGGCTTCAATACACTCAAACTAGACAGAATAAACAAAAAGCAGGTGGTTTCACCACACTCCCGCAGCCTGCCTGATACCCTAAGCAATACCATTAAACTTCACCGCTATAAACCAGTCATAAATAGTACTAATTGCCATACTAAATCTTTCATCAGTAGCCAAAAACAAGTCAACTGGAGAGCCCTCAAAACTAATCCACTAGATGATGTCATTGGCAATTTAAAAAAAATTCCAAATATCCTGAGCAAACATGTCTGAGTAAGAATCAAATTACTTAAAATCCATCCACAGCTAACTAGAAAAACAAAACAACTTATGACCTCTAGAGCTAAGGCCTGGAAAACATGGATATATATCAACATTTAAACATCCCAACACCAATGTGGATATGTAAGGAACCATGCTAAGCAATGTATGAAGCATGACAGAAAAACATACTATAGCAGCCACCCCCCCCCCCCCAAAAAAAAAATCCAGTCCTAAAATATTCTGGGCATCTATAAACACCTAAACACTGAAAAAACATCTCGGCCTTCCTCATCTACATCTGATACTTCTACAGGAATTGTTACACATTTTAACTTGCGCTTCATTAATTCTGTTACCTTGTTAAAAAGTAAAGCCACTTGCAACCTATATCCTCTGTCCCAAATTACCAACCCCCAAAAAACTTTCTCCTTTTTTCCCAGCTAAAAAAAATTTAAAGTATCTACTCTGCCTTAAACCATGAACTACAGCACAAGGCACAAGGCCAACTCCCTATGAAATAAATGAAAACTCTGCTGATGCCCTAGTCTATCCATTTTGCTATACTAATCAGTCATTCAGTTCAGGAAACCAATGTCCCTGCACTCTGTAAGATATCATTTATTATACCTCTGCACAAGGGAGAACAATCTACTGCCCATTGAAACAACTGACCAATAGCAATTCTGCCTCCCCTATCAAACATTCTAGAAAGATGCATTCACACTGAGGTCCTTAACTATGTTACAGAAAACAACCTTCTCACACATACACATCATGTTTCTAGATGTAATGTATTCACTGAGCTTCACTGACATAATTAACTGGTAAAGGAGATCTGACTATCTAAGCTTTGCACTGTTTCTTGACTTATTCAAAGCCATTGACACAGTCAGTTATCAAAACCTGTGAAGTAAACTTTCCACGCTAGGAACGACAGAGTCCTCACTACACTGGATTCACAGCTATCTATCAAACAGGGAGCAAGCTGCAGATGGCAAAAAAAGACTGCTCTTCCTTACTCCCTCCCTCTGTTGGTGCTCCCCAAGTATCAATTCTAGGACCCCCTACTGTTCAGATTATTTATCAGCGACCTAAGGGACATGCCACCATTTTAAAATGAGCAGATGTTTCAGTTTTCATCTGTGCATCCAAGACACTACTCACACTTGAAGAAATTACTCAACAATCCTTCTTCTGCATCAGATCTTGGCTGGATGACTCTCAACTCATCTTAAATCCAGAAAATACTAAGCTATTACTATTTACCCTCAAACAACTGAACATTCAAAAAGAGCTTTTCACAATAACGTCAGATAATAACATTAAGAAAGAATTGGTTACACATACCAAATTCTTGGGTGTCATCATTGGGAATCATATGAAATTTGACCATTACGTTCAACAAATAATAAAAAGAAAAAAAAAAACAATTACCAAAAGCTAAGCTGTCCATACAGGGTAAAACTGTACCTTCCTAAAGCAGCCAGGAAAAACAGAGAAGCACTCTACCTGCTTTCCACACTCTTCCATATTTACCAACCAAAACTCATCACTATCAGCCAAACCTGAGCAATGCTATAATAAAGAGGCAAAAGTGCCTCTCACTAAAACAGTTAAACTGGCCCAAATGAACTAACACACTTAACTATTCACAGGTACTAAAAACTTACAAACTGTTCTATTGTTGTTGGGTCTTTCAGCTTTTCTCGGTTAGGGGTCGCCACAGTGGAACTCCGGTCCATTAATGACTGGCAGTAGATTTTTTACGTGCCGAGTTGCCGGCCCTGATGCACAACCTTCAACGAAGGTACGCCCATGCCTCCACACAGAAGACGCTCTAGCTGAGAATCGAACAGGGCAACGTCTTACTGTGAGGTGACAACGCTACCACAAATCCTGATAAATACCCATCTCTAAACATTATTCTTCAACCCTCCTCTCCAAGTACGTCCCTACTCAATACAGATAAATCCATGCTATCCATAACTGTGTCCAGTAACCCTTGTGGATACTCCGTATACTCAAAGTGTGCGGCAAATAAATGAAACTCCATCCCTGTGCAACTAAAATTACTCAACAACTTAAAATACTTTAAAATACAACTGAGGCATCACTTATTGGATGAATGGCTTTGCATTTCTACATTTCCCCGGCTAGTTTCTACACATTATAGCCATGGAGTACAACATTATAGTGTAACTCTCCCTTCTCTGTGACCTAAGATCTACCTCCATCTCTATTATCTCCCTCCTTCACAATCTCTAAATATTGCTCTTATATTTCTCTACATCTCAACTATATACACAGAATCTGCACCCGAATACCTACACCCTTCTTTTGTTTTCCCAACTAATAAAATGCTGTCCAGCATCAACCAATGTAATTGGTCTTGCATATGTGAATTAAATATCTCTACATCAGCCAGTCTCTATCCTATTTTTATTTGTGCAGCACAGTTTACTATCAAAACTTTGAAACTGAATCGGTCGACCAGCATATGGTTGACTTACATTTTCCAAGTTGGCAGAATGTCGACCCAAACTCGATCGACTACACTACAGCGAATGGGTAGTGTAGGTCGATAATTTAGGTTTGACATTGTAAAGGGAGGTCGTGCTTCAGTGAGTAACAGGGAATTAGTCCATTTCCTCACTATAGTGCGATCTCGGAGTTGGTATATTTAATGTGCAGGGGGTGTGGAGGGTGCAGCCCCCTGCATGAGAGGGGTGCAGTGGAGCATAGTCCTCTGTAAAACAGTAGAATTAACGTACCATTGACTGTAGAGTTCAATGGTACATTAATGTGCATAGCAGGAGGTGAGTGACATCACCTCCTGCTATGTCGAATACATCGAACCACTGTGGTCAATGTATTCATTTTCATTTAGGTTTCCTATTTGTAATTTTGTATTCAGCATTTTGGGTTGACATTTTAAATGGTCGACCGGAGCGGATTCAAAATTTCAATAGTAAAACCTTTGAGATTTGTTTTCCAGGTGCAGGCTTTTGCAGACTACATGGAATGGAGGGCAGAGAGCAGAATTCTACAAAAAGTTGAGCAGAAAGGAAAGGCAAATGCAACCTCAGGGTGTTGCTACAGTCCCATCCATACCACATGAGGCAATTATACAATGCATTCTGTTTTGGCTACCTTTTTTGTGGATTGCAGTGTTTTGGATGAATAAATTATTAGGGATTTGAGTAGGAGATACTAAGGAAAACCAGGTGTTTTTGTGAGTGGAGGTGTCAAAGACAAACCATTTTAAGTGAAGATACTATGTCATTTGGCACAGAGTGAGATAAAAATGGTCTGCCCTGGTTGTTGAGCAGCTGCACTGAAGGGATCACACAGCTGGGTGAGGGTTATTGATCCTTTATTTGCATCTCTTTCAGGGCACTCTTTGCATGTTTCATGATTTCATCAAGTGCTATTCTGGCTGATTGGACTCAAAGATTGATCACCTCAGGAAAAGGTAACATATTATTTTGATAAGAAGTGATATTAACTAGATATGCCCCATTAGATACAAAACTGCATTAAAAGGATACAGCAAGGGAACTATGGGAAAAGATCTAATAGCTGCACCCTCCTTGGGATATCTTGTAGGCACCTTAGTTTTGAAGCACTGATTACGAGGACACTGAGTCATGAAAATGTTCACCCAACTCAGATGTTGGCATACAAATCTTATTTATTATTTCTTTTTTATTTGGAATTTGTTTTCCAGGAAAGCCTGACTGGTAAAAAAAAAAAAAAAAAAAAACCATTTTCAGTGGAGGTCCAGGGAAAAAAGCTCCAAGCAGTAGTGTATATAGATAGATAGATAGATATACATATATATATATATATATATATATATATATATATATATATATATATATACATATATATATACATAATATGTGTGTGTGTGTCTGTGTGTGTATTATAAATGCCTTTTATTTGCACACAGTTATTTTAGAAACTGCTGTTAAATTACCAACAACTTCTCTTTGTATTTTTCACTCTTTTATATTCTGATACTGTTTATTTACTGTCTATTGTATCTTACATCTATTTGAGTGTACTGTTTTATTGACTTATCTTGTATCACTGTACCACCTGGGCTGTGTCTAAAATTGGGACATTGATATCAGTGTCCTACCCTGGTAAACAAACTTAAATAAATACTGCTTTATGCTAACATAATCAACGGATTTGGCCATTCAGAGGGTATGGGAGGGGGGTCTACTGATGTCATTAAAAAAGGAGGGTACGTGGCAGTCTGCAGCTTTGTATAATATATTCGATAAAAAAGTGTTTTGTAGCCTGGAGCCCCATATTGTATGCCTAAGTGATAGTCATTAATCATACCTTTTTGCTTTTCAGTCCTGACGACATTGTGACTTCTTATATTTCTGGGTGGAAATTATTATTATTGAGAATGCTGTAAGATATATTGTTTTTATAGCATATGTTTTTCTCAGTTGCAACTATATGGTCAGCTATAACTCAAATATTAGTGTGCCTGAAAGCCATGAATCACAGTGTCATGTAGACATCCATTAAGTTTGTGAATAGGGCTATAAACAGGGAATCAAGGACTTGTAGACTCCTCACACTCAGGCATTACATATTACAGGATGCTAACCGTTTATTGTACAGACCTGTAAAGTTGTACTTCACAGATGCAAGGCTAGTCTTCTTTAATTTATACAGTATGATATTTGTAATATATATTTTTGAGGACAGGCAGGAAGAGAACTTTAAGAGGTTAGAACTCAAGGAAGGTGGGGTTATCAAGATATAAAAAATGGAGAAGGATACACTACAGTAGGAAAAAGGGTGGAGTAGTGGGCCATGAGCTGTCTATGCCCACAGGGGGAAATGCCATTGTTCATGCACAGAAATGGAAGAGGACAGGTTGCTTAATTACAATCTCCAGGATAGAGGTTAGGGGGTCAAGCACCTATCTGGTGGAAGGAGGCAACTGATTGGCTCAAGAAAGGAGTTAAATAAGTAAAACAAGTTTGATTATTGGATCTACGAAAGTGATAGACATACAACAGTGGTTAAGGTTAGTGGTTGATGGTGAATTACGTAGGTTGGGGATCACTTCACCCAGCCAGTGGTTTGAAAACAAGTTGGAATATTACCACTAGTTTATGTATTGTTCGGTATGGTAGTCGGTACATTTCTACAAAAATAAAGTTTTGGGTGGGTATGGTAGTTGGTACACTCCTACAAAAGGAGATTTTCAGGTGGGTATGGCAGCTGCTACACTCCTACAAAAAAGAAAGTTTAGGGTGGATATGGTAGTTGGTACGCACCTACAAAAGGACAGTTTTGGGTGGGTATGGCAGTTGGTATACTCCTATAAAAAGAAAGCAACACATTTGAGACAAGTAAAATGCATAATAAGCCACTAATTTGTAATGTCAGAAGTGCAACATGTAACACACTCTCCTTTGGTGCATATGGCTGTGGGTTCTATTCCCACACCAGGTGGATTGGATTGCAGATATTGCAGTGCAGCAAAAGGGGAAGAACATTCCTGAGTGTGTCATCCTTCAGATGAGATGTTAAACTGAGGTCCACCCTGCTTGAATTTGTGGTAGCCTCAGGTGGATGCAAAATATTCCACAGCACCATTCAAAAAGAAGTTTCCTAATGTCCTGGGCAAATTTTTCACAGTAGCATAAATACCACCTTGGGTTTCCCCTGAAATGAGGCTAAACAAAGGAAAAAAAAGGCTCATTTGCCACTAACCTATGGTGTGGCTCTTTCAATGAGATGGCACAGGACAGTGTTTTATCCAGACGTTTCTAAACATGGTTGTGAAACATTTACATGATACTAATGAAATAAAGTTTTTGTATAGAAGACGTTAGAATGGGATTTGCAAGCAAACCCATTTTCATAGTTTTACTGCTAAATTGATTGCTTTATACATTTCCATGACTGTATTAACTAGAACTCAACATGCATGAATAACTAACTGTTTGAGCACAGAACATATATCCCAGAAAGCCTATAGATCATGAATTTGTAATATTCACTTAAAGTTATATATTGCATTTCTATATAGAATATATGCAAAAAAAAATAAATAAATAACACAACATTTTCAGACAGTAAAACTGAAAGCAACATGAACGTCTGTAGAAATTCAAGAAATTCAGACTAGATTTCAGCTGCAACTTTCTTAATTCTACTGCAGCTTAAGTTTTATTAATGTCCTAATACTGGGATGAAGTTGCCGCTGTGTTCTATGCTTTTGAACTTTAAGCTGTTGGCTTGCTGGAGCCTTGTACCTGATGGGATGCCATGTAGCACCATATGGTGCTACCATTCTTACTAACCTCCAGGCTTCACAAAAATTAAAACTTTGAACAATGAACTACAACAAAGTTGTTAAATTTACAGCACATACTCCTTTCAGAACCCACCACTGTATAGCACTGAAAAGCCTAAATTGGTTAGAACTGCTACATCAGCTAGCATAGACACAACTTTTTACCACCAATAAAATTATCCAGCATCCATCTGCCTGTCTAGCACTAAAAAACATTCTACACAACTATGTTCCCAGTCGGTCATTGCAATCCAGTGACCTAAAACTCTTGTCTGTCTACAAGCCTAGCAAATCTCCTGGGCATTGTCTGTACTCATACAAGGTTGCTAAGGCCTGGAACTCCTTACTTGTATCAATCAGATCTATATTCTCCCTCCCATCTTTCAAAACTACTCGGAAAGACTTCATAGCTAAAATCTTGCTCTGTTCTTGCTCAAAACCAGGGTAAACTATATCCCTAAATGTGAGCTAATACCTTTTCATCTGTTATACTTCCTTCTCTCCCTCTTCACTTACTTACTTATTGCTATCTAATTCTCTTCCCTGGCTTTCTCTCTCTAAAAATACCTTAAGCTTGTTCATCCCTCAGCTCATATTGCAATTCCTATCTGTATTAGATTAACTTACTTCTACTTTCTCTACAAACTGTCTAAAGTTTCTCTAAATATTAAATCATTTGTCATATATCTTGTTTCAATTTTTAACCAATGTTTTAAACTATGTCTAATTTGTTATAATTATTTAAACAGCAAATGTTTTTGTTTTATTTTTGAAGATAATAAAATGATGGTTCTTAAAATGTTTTGTAATCATTTTGGAGCTTTTCTCCCCAGGCCTCTACTAAAAATGGGCTTCTACCCAGTCGGACTTTCACAGTAATCAAATGTCAATAAATAAATAAGTACACACACACACACACACACACACACACACACACACACACGCACACACTCACACACGTGTGTGTGTGTGTGTGTGTGTGTGTGTGTGTGTGTGTGTGTGTGTGTGTGTGTGTGTGTGTGTGTGTGTGTATACATATATATATATATATATATATATATATATATATATATATATATATATATAATAGATGCAATAAACAATGCAGCACCATGCATGCGTTCTGCTTCCTTACAGCAGGAGAATACAGACACTAAATCCTTCAATTTTAGATGTAAAAAAAATTACCATCATAAAACGCTTCCCAGATCACATTGTCACAGGTATAGCAATACTGACATTCTGTCACCAGGAAGTTAACTATTATAAATCTCACAGCTGCACAGGTGTCACTGGAAGCCAAATGGTCAGAACCAAATCCACATGTAGCGGTCCTATAGCAAATCACAAGATACAAAGGAAACAGAAGTGACCATGTGAGGATACTTCCACAGAGAAAAGAAAAGCACAGGGATGAAGGGTATTGCCTAGAAGACAAAGATTTATTGCTTAGGGAATTCTCCCCTAATTAGGTTTAATTTATTCTCATACAAGGAAAATCCATCTATGGACTATGACAACCTACCTACAGGATGAGGGAAGGGGAAATACTGAAACTGCAGGCATCCATCTGTTAATTTGAACTAGTAAAAGAAAAAACTTGCAGACCTCTCAGCTGTTATATCTGCAACTGTTTAAACTAAAGGTGTAGATTTTACAGGTAGCTGGTTATCAGCTGTGTAGATCCAGGAGGAATACAATCTTGCTTAGTGTATTTGCAGGGAAAATCTTTGCAGAAACCTTCTTCCATGAGATCTGAACTTTTAGAAAATGTGCCACAATTTCTTTCCTTTTCAGCAATGAAGCAGTTGCATTCCATAAGACGTTGTCAGCACTCTTTGTCATTTGGCATCTATGATAACAAAAGGAAAGATGTGTTAATATAAGATCCCTGAGTATGCATATTAGGCAAGGACGTTTGATTATCTGGGCAAAAACCTATTTGGTGTCTCCTCTTCTGACCCCTACTTAGGCCAGTTTGCCTCTGAAGCCTACAACCTAGCCCAATCTTAGCCCTTCCAAAAACAATCTAAACAAGACAATTTGTTTATTTATTTATTTGACATTTATTAACTGGGATAGTCCATCTGAGCAAAAGCCCTTTTTCAGGGGGGGGGCCAGGGGAGAAAAGCTCCCTAGTACAAATAAGCAAGAAATTTTACAAAATTGAAAATAAATACATTGAAAAATGTACAATAAAACAGTTAAGCAAATGTAGATAAAGCTCCAAAGTACAATACAGTAAGAGGCATTATAACATCAAAGAAAAAACATAGCAAAGAAATATACAATAAAACATTTAAATGAATTTACATAACACATTAGGTTGCAGTTACATAATTACATTTCTTTAACTTGTGAAACTAATATAAACTAAGATAACTAACATAACTAACATAACTAAGGTAACAGAGGGGTGCAGCAGTTAGCATTATCACCTCACAGTAACAGGTTCTCCAGTTCAATTTTCAGCTGGGGTTCCTTCTGCGTGGAGTCTGTATGTCCTCCCTGCATTCACATGAGTTTCCTCCCACATTCCAAAGACATGCATCTACCCTACAATAATCTCAACCTCTTAGTACAAGAATCAGAAATAAAAAAAATAACATGGGGACAAAGGCCCCAAATCAGGTGCAGGCTTTTAAATATTAATATTAATTACTTACTTCTGGAAAAACTATTTATTATTTTCAAAATAATCAATATTAATGTAGGTGAATGCCTAGAAAAGCAGCATGATTAGGAACTCGGAGGAGATGAGCATGGATAATTGATAGAAACGAATTCACATAGAAAGAAGTCAGAAATAAAAGCTATAGACACATATACGTAATTCACACAGGAAGAAGTCAGAAATAAAGTCTGCAGGCACTCAGATAAGTTGCAATAAATTTGTTACTGGATTGTGAGGTAAGACACTATGAGTGGAATGTTGTAACATCAGTCCTCATGAATTTTTATGATGGGGCAGAAGAAATTAAAAAAGCAGGTGGTGATGACAATTAAAAAATTATAGATTTTCCCTGAATGCCCCCAACCATCTAGTTCCTAGGACATCATACCCATCTGTCTTATCCTTTCTGTGGCTCTGATATTAAACTAATGCAGAATTGCTTGGAAATCTGCTATTTGCCAAGTTGCTAAATTACCTTGACAAGAAGAATAAAAAATGGCAAAGCATCTTTCCGCATGTTTGCCATGAAACAAAAATACCATTTATCCACAGGTGCTGTAAATAAACAAGTAAGTTTAAGAAAGATTTTAACCTCCGAGACTTTTCTTTAGATACTGTACTTTCAGTTTGCACAAAGTCAAATAATTTTATGTGAAATCATGAACTGAGTTTGAATTTAATTAGAGTATCATAAGCAGAGAAGCACTTGGTAAACTTTAAAAAAATCTTCTTGGTAAATTTGCTGGCACATGCAATATTGGTGCAGTGTTTACACCTGTGAAGGTTAAGGCTTCTTTTATCACCTCAGAATCTTCATTTGCATTAGGAACATTACTATACTGCTCTGCTGTCCCCTTCAGGTTAGTGGAACATTACTATACTGCTCTGCTCTCCCCTTCAGGTTAGTGGAACATTACTATACTGCTCTGCTGTCCCCTTCAGGTTAGTGGAACATTACTATACTGCTCTGCTGTCCCCTTCAGGTTAGTGGAACATTACTATACTGCTCTGCTCTCCCATTCAGGTTAGTGGAACATTACTATACTGCTCTGCTCTCCCATTCAGGTTAGTGGAACATTACTATACTGCTCTGCTGTCCCCTTCAGGTTAGTGGAACATTACTATACTGCTCTGCTCTCCCCTTCAGGTTAGTGGAACATTACTATACTGCTCTGCTCTCCCATTCAGGTTAGTGGAACATTACTATACTGCTCTGCTGTCCCCTTCAGGTTAGTGGAACATTACTATACTGCTCTGCTCTCCCCTTCAGGTTAGTGGAACATTACTATACTGCTCTGCTCTCCCATTCAGGTTAGTGGAACATTACTATACTGCTCTGCTCTCCCATTCAGGTTAGTGGAACATTACTATACTGCTCTGCTGTCCCCTTCAGGTTAGTGGAACATTACTATACTGCTCTGCTCTCCCATTCAGGTTAGTGGAACATTACTATACTGCTCTGCTCTCCCATTCAGGTTAGTGGAACATTACTATACTGCTCTGCTGTCCCCTTCAGGTTAGTGGAACATTACTATACTGCTCTGCTCTCCCATTCAGGTTAGTGGAACATTACTATACTGCTCTGCTCTCCCATTCAGGTTAGTGGAACATTACTATACTGCTCTGCTGTCCCCTTCAGGTTAGTGGAACATTACTATACTGCTCTGCTCTCCCCTTCAGGTTAGTGGAACATTACTATACTGCTCTGCTGTCCCCTTCAGGTTAGTGGAACATTACTATACTGCTCTGCTCTCCCCTTCAGGTTAGTGGAACATTACTATACTGCTCTGCTCTCCCATTCAGGTTAGTGGAACATTACTATACTGCTCTGCTGTCCCCTTCAGGTTAGTGGAACATTACTATACTGCTCTGCTGTCCCCTTCAGGTTAGTGGAACATTACTATACTGCTCTGCTCTCCCATTCAGGTTAGTGGAACATTACTATACTGCTCTGCTCTCCCATTCAGGTTAGTGGAACATTACTATACTGCTCTGCTCTCCCCTTCAGGTTAGTGGAACATTACTATACGGCTCTGCTCTCCCCTTCAGGTTAGTGGAACATTACTATACTGCTCTGCTCTCCCATTCAGGTTAGTGGAACATTACTATACTGCTCTGCTCTCCCCTTCAGGTTAGTGGAACATTACTATACGGCTCTGCTCTCCCCTTCAGGTTAGTGTAGCAGGTTTCTTTTACTAACTTAATGATGTGGATACATTGTTACAAGTGGTGCTTTCTTCTCCCAGCAGCAACTAGACTAAAAAACTTCTCCAAAGCAGATTATAACCTCTTACAGGATGGTATAAATAGCTTCATTGCACCTCTCCCCTCAGACAGAACTGGTAACTATGCCGAGCTCTACATCAGTGTTTTATACAAGCACCTGTATAACTGCATTGACACACGGCAGTACCTGTTAGGACCAAAACAAGCTCTTCAAAGAATAGCGAACCTCCCTGGTAGACAACCGCCATTAACAGGCTTTACAATAAAAGGAAGAAACTGCTGTCTAAGAGTAAGAAGGAGCAGGCTTTAAACTGGAGACACTCCCTCCTCCGCTTAAATAAACATATAAGATTTCTTGTGAAGTCCTGCAGGGCAAACTTTGAATCCAAGTTAGTTTCCTCAACAATGGGCAACCATAAGGTGTTCTTTAGTTATATCTGTAACCTAAAAGGTAAGGTCCAGATTTGTCCTGAACTGGTAGTTAATGGTAACACATATACTGTGCCAGTGGACATAGATAATCTGTTACTGACAGGTTTGGTGAAGACTTTACTCCCCTGTCCCCGCCATACATACCTCATGACATCAATACCACCTGTCTCCTACCTTGTCTCTCTAAAGAACAGGTAGTAAATCCTCTTCCTAAAGCCAAAAACACAGCATCAATGGGACCTAATAACATCCCAGCCTGAGTCCTGAATGGGCTCAAAATAGAATTAGCATCACCATTGGGCAGTCTTTTCAATCACAGTTTTAGCACCAGCCTGATCCCAGCTGAATGGAAAAAAAAGCCACTGTTATCCCCTTGCACAAACGTGGTATTTCTACTGACCCAGGAACTTCAGATCTATAAGCCTGACTAGCCTTATCTGCATGGCCATGGAAAGAATCATCATGGACATCGCCTAATGGAGAGATGAAAAGTCAGCAAGCAAAGGAGAGTAGTAGTGCTGAAATTGAATTCATCCTCAAGTCTTGGTGAGTACCTTCGCGAGGTGGACCCTGTTTTTCACAAAATCTCACCAAGCTGACACTGATATATAGACTGCATTTATATAGCATATATCATGGACAGACGTAAGTAAAAAAAAAAGATAGCTGGATGCACAAGACCCAGGATAAAAAAGTGTCCAATCCTGGTAGGAGCACAGGTGCCAGAACTGTAAAAAATGACAGTGTAGAATCCCCAAAATATGGAAACATTCCTACAACTGGGCCAGGCCAGGCCCAGGGGGAGGATGCCCCCCTGTTGTAGAAGGATGTAGTAGTCCACAAAAAAACACAAAAATAAATTTGCCAAAGAAGAGCCATAAAGACGATAGAGTGGACTATTGTGGATAAGGAAGAAATTATGTATTGTTACTATTATGTAAAAAGCCCAGAATTTCCAGGCACAATATATACAAAATGATTAAGAGAGAAATTAGAAGAAAGAAAAAATACTTCCACAAGAAAAACTGTCAGAAGCTTCAAATAAAAGTTTGCATTCATTAATACAACAGATTTTTGAAAAACAGTACATAGATCAAGAACCTTTGATCTGTTTGGAAAAAGAAGCGTCTAAGGAAGTGTGAAAATATAAAGAACAAAACTTAGAGATATTTAAAAAATATAAAAAAGAAATATGGACATGGGAAAGAAAGAGAGATTTGATATGGTGTAATATTTATGCAAACGAGAAAGCTAAGTTAACTAATATAGAGAAGGCAGTCTCAAAGATATTTGAAGAGAAATACAGGCAAAGGCATCCATATATAGAACATTTCACAATAAAAAAAAATAATATCACAAAGATTTAATGTGGAAAAGAAGATTAGTAAAGCAGAAGTTAAATAAATAGAAGTTGAAGTTATGGAGTGCCTGTGAAGTGAAGGATTTAATGTAGAAGGTCTAAAATAGACTACATCACAGCATGATGGAGTGAGTCCCCAGAATAAGGAAAAGCAAGAAGATCAGGAGACATGAAGAAGAAATATGGACATGGGAAAGGAAAAGAGTTGTAATATGGTATCATATTTATGCAAAGGAGAAAGCAAAACTAAGCAATACAAAAAGAGCAGCACCAAAGATATCTGAAGAGAAATGCAGGCAAAGGAATCCGGATATGGAAAACTTTACAATACGAAAAATAAGAAGACTAAGAGGAAAAGTAGAGAAAGAGAGTAGTAATGGGGAAGTAAAAGAAACAGAAACTGAGGTTATGGAGCAGCTGCAAAGAGAAGGATTCAGTGTAGAAAATCAAATGCAGAAAGCACTACAACAGGGTAGAGCAATGGATATCCAAATTAAGGGGAAAGCAGTGGAACAGGAAGCAATTGGTCAGGTGCCATATCAAGATATTTTGTAGCTTTCCACAGGAAACCAGTATAAACATTGACTTGAAACTAGACAGCAAGAAAAGGAACAGGAAACTGTAAACTGTGATGCAGTCAATGTTGAGGAGTGATAGGCCAGTGAGTTCCCATATGACAGAGCAACAGATGACATAGGATGAAATTGAAGAGACTGTGCCACAGGAAGATGCTATAGAACTTTCTATAGAATGGCCAGAGGAAACAGAAAACAAGGGATCTGCCCTCAGTTTGGAAGAAAATGAGCTAAGAGAAGAGTTGCTTGATTTAATGGGCATGGATAGATATATTAAGATCAATGAGTGAAATAGACTGCAGGAGGTCAATAAAACCCAAAAAGTAAGAAGTCTGATAAAACAAATGACCACAGTAATTAGGACTGTCCATAGAGATCCATGTGATATAACATTGGTAAACAGGATATATTACTGTGCTGCTAAATTAATAACTGATAGAGTTCTACCACAAGATCACAGGGTAGTGAGGGAAAGGAAGGGGAGAAGTCGAATACCATCATGGAAGTATCGAACAGAGAAAACTATAAAGCAATTAAGGCAAGAAGTGTCATTGTTAGAAGATTACAGAAGAGGGAATAGATCAAAACTATCTCAAATAACAAACTAAAAATTTAAGCACAGGCGGAAAAACTTAGAAGATATACAAATACATATAAGGGAAAAGAACAAAATAAGCAATTTATTGATGACCCAAAAAAGTTTTATAGAGAACTGGGAAATAAGTTAAAAGGAATTGAAAGACTGCCAAAAAAAGTGGAAGTAGATACATTTTGGAGAAGTATCTATGAAGATCTTGTGTAACATAACAAAGATGCTAAATGGATAGAAGAAGTAAAAGAAATAATAAGAAGCTTAAAGGTACAGGATATTAAATGAGATGAAAGAACAGCCAGAGAGACTGAAACAAAGTTAAGAAAAGTGTCTAACTGGAAAACCCCATGCCCTGATGCAGTACCTAACTTTTGGTTAAAAGTATTAACATCTTTGCAGGAGGATTTAGCCATGAGTAAGAACTATTTATATGCACAGTCCAAATAGACACCACACTGGCTAACAACAGGCAAAACAATGCTCTTACTTAAAAGTGAACCTGCAAGCTGCCCTAAAAATTATAGACCAATAACTTGCCTTTTGACAACGTGTAAACTATACATGGGAATTGACGCTGACAGAGTTTATGGTCATTTAGAAGGAAAGTCAAGTATGGCAGTAGAACAAAAGGGCAATAAAAGAAAGTCATAAGGAACAAAGGATTATTTGTTGTTAAATAAAGCTATAGTGGAGAACTGTAAAAAGGGGATGAATTTACGTATGTCATGGATTGACTACAAAAAAGTATTTGATAGCATCCCACATTCATGGATAAAAGAGTACTTAAAAATGTATAAGATATACCCTACACTGATTGTCTCATTACAGTAACCATGAAACAATGGCAGACCACTTTGCAATTAAGCCATGATAAAGGACAGATTATTATCCCAGGGATAAAAATCCAAAGGGGATATTACAGGGTGACTCTCTGTCACCATTGCTATTCTGCCTTGCCATTAATCCATTAAGCTGTTTTCTTAACAGCTTAGGTCAAGGCTACAATTTGGCTCCTAGAAAACAACAAAGTCTAATGACTTTTCATCTTCTCTTTGTTAATGATTTAAAACTGTACATCTCATCAGATGAGGAACTGAAAGCACAGCTGCAGGTTGTCAAAACTTTTTCAGATGATATTAGAATGTCATTTGGTTTGATAAATGTGCAAAAGCAACCTTTAAAGCAGTAAAACTGTACAACCAGGAAAACATCAGTTTGAGACAAGAATATGATATAAATGAGCTTGAGCAAGAGGGAGTATATAAATACTTGGGAATTGATGAAGGATCAGCAATAAAACACGAACAAATGTGAATAAAACTCAGTAAGGAATACTTTAGAAAACAAATTAATCCTGAGAACAGCACTGACATCTAGGAACAAGATCCAAGCTATAAATCAATTTGCTCTTCCTGTCCTAACATACAGTTTTGGGGTAATTGACTGGCCCCAAAAAGCGTTGGATAGATTAGATATTAAAAGAAGAAGGATGCTTCATGCTCACCAAATGATTTATAAAAATCAGTGCATACCAAGATTATATATTCCCCATTCCGAAGGAGGAATTGGCCTCCTTGAAATTGATTACATGTATAGATCTGCAATCGTGGGACTCCACACATATCTACTCACCTCGCAAGATCCAAATCTAGTGAAAGTTTAGAAACATGAGGAGAGTAAATCTAAGATGACTTCTCTGCTTAATTTAGCAGAAGCATATATATGTCAAGCAGGAATGGAAATCAAACCAGAAGTAGATAAAAACCAGGCAGCAAGTGAATGTGCCAAAAAAACAAAGAAAGAATATAAGGTGAAGGATCAGATGAGAAGACAAGAAATGTGGAAAAAAAAACATAAATATAGTTGCAAGTATAGAAAACGTTTGGAAGAGCCTCATGTTAATCAAGAAGGAACACAGGAATGGCTAAGGAGAGGCAAATTAAAACCAAGAAATGAAAGGTTAACATTGGCAACCCAAGATAGTGGACTACATACACACTGGTTTACAAAGTCCATTGAACATGTGGGAAAAACAGACAAAGTAGATTTTGTAAAACCAAATTGAAAACAGTCACACACCTTGTTGCTGGTTGCGACACACTAATGACAGAAGGACTGTGTACTGAAAGGCATAATAATGTGGTGAGACTGTCGCACTGGGGATTATGCAAACATTATGGTATCAAAGTGTGTGAAAAACACTGGAAACATGAGAAACAAATCATCACAGAAAATGATGAAGTTTATATCACATGGGATCACCCATTACCAACAGTTCAAAAGACAGATGTTAGAAAACCGGATATAGTGGTCCAAGAAAAGAAGACAAGAGTTGCATTGATCATTAAAATCACCACACTCAGTGTCTTGCGTACAGAGAGACACAAAGTCATAAAATACCAGGATCTGCAGGCAGAAACAAGAGCAATGTGGAAGAAAGATACCCAGACAGTTCCAATAATAGCAGGAGCAACATGTCTTATAAAAAAGAGTCTACAGTTATATTTAGATGTGGTACCAATACATGTAGCTCTGTACAAATTGCAGAAGGAGTTAATACAGGGCACATTGCGGGTGCTGCGAAGAGCTGACATCTAAGATTGAAACAATACTAATTTCATGAACTTTAATCATACTTTGACTTAGGAATGGGGTCCATTCCAGTCATGGTATTAGAAACCCAAAAGACTTGGAGAAATTAAAAAAAGACATTATCAACAAAGATATAGATAATCTCCAACACTAGATCCTACCCAGTTTTTATTTGTCAAGGGGAGATCATGCCTTTTCAACCTGGTGGACTTCTTCAAGACAGTCACCAGGGCCCCGGATGAGGAGAAATCTATGCATACAGCCTACCTAGACTTAGCCAAGGCATTTGACACTATCCCTCACTCAGGCATTGACAAACTCTCCTAGAAGATATCAACCCTTACATTGTAAGGTGGATTGCAAACTAGCTCACTGATAGAACCCATACAGTCAAAATAGTGGAATCCACCTCCAACAGCAGACCCATATCCAGTGGCATTCCACAAGGTCTACTGTTTGGAATTTGTTTCTCCAAAGTACAAGCTAAAACCAAAGGACTGTGGCAGACAACAGTTTGCTGATGTCAGCAAACTGGGTGCAGTCATAGAATCTCCAAACTGTGTCAACATCCTTCAGGAAGGTCTTATGCAAACAAAGGACTGATGCCAAAGTCATGGCCTCAAACTCAATGCAAAAAATGTATTATCATCCCTTTCAGTAAGAGTTAGGTTCCTGAAAATTACTATATCAATGGCAATTCCTTAAGTACTCACTCACTGGTGAGATATCTGGGCACTCAGGTTGACAACAACCTTGCCTTTGATCACCATGTTTCCACAGTGGTAAGAAGGGCATTCTATATGGCTCATCTCATAAGTAGGGGCATTGCCTCAAGAAAAGCAGATGTTATCACCTCCCTGTACCCTTCACTCATTAGACCAACAATTGAGTACAATGCCCCTTTTGATATGTACTTTTCAAAGTTCCTGCAGCAATTGGAGAGACCACAAAGGTTCAGCACAAGGAAAATCCAAGGTCTTAAGCAGCTATCCTATGTGGATCAGCTGAAATCACTTTATTCTGTTTCATACAGACTACTTAGAGGTGATCTCTGCCTTGCATATAAGGTGAACTCTGACCCTGCATTATTGGAAATGCTGCACATTCACAAGTCAAGTGGTACATGGGTTATTCACTCTAAGGACCTAAACCTGGTTTATAACATCAGCAGAACCTGCTGGAGGGACAGATTGGTCTCCCAGAGGTTACCAAACCTGTGGAGTAGACTCCCACTTCATGTCAATGGAGAGAATCATCCGGGACCTTATCAACAAAGATATAGGTAATCTCCAAACACTAAATCCTACCCAGTTTGGATTTGTCAAGGGGAGACCATGCATGTTAAACCTGATGGACTTCTTTGAGACAGTAACTATGGCACTGGACGAGGGGAAATCTGTGCATACAGCCTATGTTGACCTAGCCAAGGCATTTGACACTATCCCTTACTCGGGCATTATTGATACCGACTGAGTTTATACTCATTTAGATGAAAACTCAATTATGGCAATAGAACAAAAGTGTAATAAAAGTAAGTCATATGGAACAAAGGATCACTTGTTGTTAAAGTTATAGTAAAGAACTGTAAAAAGGTGAAGAATCTAACTATGGGATGGATATACTACAAAAAAGTATGTGACAGTATCCCACATTCATGGATAAAAGAGTGCTTAAAAACATATAAGATACACCCTACACTAATCAACTATCAAACCAATTTGCAGTTAACACGTAAAAGAAAACAAAAGCTGGATAAATGCCTGGTATACACCTCAAACGAAAAAAAATGAAAAGACCAATGGTTAGACCACAGCTGAAGATAAAAATGGAATAATCCACGTCAGGAAATAAATCACTTGCAGCTTCACCGTAGTGCCCTTTATAAAACCAAAAGTTGTAACTGAGATGTAGTAGTCAAGGTAGGAAACGGTTCATATTCATCCATATTACTTAATGTTTTAGTGGTCTGGATTTTAAAATAGGTTTCAAGGAAAATTTTGTATTGTATGGTATATACGTTTTGTAGATGACGTCTTCCTGTTATGGGATGGTACTAGTGAAGAGTTGCAAGAGATGGTGGAATACTTACATAGCACCACTGAATTTTTAAGATTCACTAGTCAACATTCCAGGGACTCTATTGAGTTCCTAGATGTTTTGGTTAAGAAGACAGCATTAGACGAACTTATAACAGGGATGTATAGAAAATCTACATGGAGAAATAGTATCTTACATAAGACTAGTATGCATCCAACATTTGTACACAAAAATGTAGTGAAAGGACAATATATGAGAATAAGCCGCTTACATAATACAGATGAAGGCTTTGTGAAGACAATGACTATATTAGAGAAAGACTTCTTAAACAGAGGTTATAGTAAGAAAGACATAAATGAAAGCTCTAAATATACCATTGAAAATAGGGATGGGAGATGTAAACCGCTCTTCTCAAATACTATAGAAGATGTTAAAAGCAAGGAAGGTCATGATTTTAAAGTTAGATTCCTATAACTTATTCAAGTGACATCAGAAGGTTCTGTAATATTTTTGAGAAGAATTGGAATGTTTTATTTTCGGATCCTGACTTGAGAGAATTGTTAGAAGATAGACCCAGCGTTTCTTTTAGAAATAAGAGGTCCTTAAAAAGGCAACTCTGTTATAAATCCAGAAACAATGAAAGAATGATCCTATCTGATAGGCAGGGGACTTTTCCTTGCAGAAATTGTACAGCATGTGACTATTTATATAATAAATCTACATATAAACATCCTACACTAGGATTTATAATTGATATAGATTTTTATGCTGACTGCAGAACACAAAATTTGGTTTATTTCAGCTTCTGCACTGTCTGTCATGCCTTTTATATAGGCAAAACCAATAGGTGTCTAAAGGAACGTATCCTTGAACACCTTAGAGATATAAGAAATAAAAAAGACACAAGTGCTTTAGCAAAACATGTGGAAGAAGAAGATAGGAAACATATTTTTAATTTCATGGTTTTAGAAATAATAAATAAAAGTAAGAGGGGAGGTGATATAAGGAATAAGGTAGAGGAAGCCAAACAAAGATGGATTTTACTACTTCAGGCAGATAGGTCTCCTGGATTGAACAATGCTGTTTCCTTGCAACCTTTTTTTAAAATCCGGACCACTAAAACATTAAGTAATATGGATTATTACATAAAATGTGTCTGTTATATGTATATTTTATTTCATCTTATGCAGAATATAAGGCAAATTAATGTACTGATGTATGCAATTTTAATTAGTCTATGTCATAGTTCTATATGTGTTTTCATTGGTTGAACAATATTTTAAATACCAATGTTTTAACTGTTTTTATGAGTCTGAAGAAGCGATCAGCTGACTTAGATCGCGAAAGTGCTTACTCTTGTTTAATAAAGTGGTGTGAAACTGCAAGTGAACCGTTTCCTACCTTGACTACTACATCTCAGTTACAACTTTTGGTTTTATAAAGGGCACTACTGTGAAGCTGCAACTGATTTATTTCCTGACGTGGATCATTCCATTTTTATCTTCAGCTGTGGTCTAACCATTGGTCTTTTCATTTTTTTTCAATTTGCAGTTAAGCCATGATAAAGGACAAATTATTATTCCAGGGATAAAAATCCAAAGGGGGATATTCCGCAGTGACTCTCTGTCACAACTACTCTTTTTACCTTGCTCTTAACCCGTTAAGCTGTCTGCTTAACAAATCAGATCATGGCTATAATTTGGCTCCCAGAAAGCAACAGAGTGTAAATAAAGATTTCTCACCTTCTCTTTGTTGTTGATTTAAAATTGTATAATTCATCAGATGAGGAACTGAAAGCACAACTGCAGGCAGTCAAAACTTTTTCAGATGATATAAGAATGTCCTTTGGTTTTGATAAATGTGCAAAAGCAACCTTTAAAGCAGGAAAACTGCAGCACCCAGAAAACATTGTTTTGGGAAAAGAATGTGATGTAAAAGAACTTGAGCAAGAGGGAGTGTATAAATATTTGGGAACTGATGAAGGATCAAAAACAAAATATGAAATCTTCCAGCATCTATTCACCTATAATCAAAATCATCTAACTTCAAAAGTGCACTGCACAGTCATTACTTCTTCAAGTGGATATGTAACTGTTCATTTCCTACCTCAGACATTATGTAAACATAATCTACTAATCAAATGCAGAATCTATCTTTTCTTCCTCACAATTTTCCTCTTTATTTTAAATTGCTAACAAACTTTTTATCCTACTTCCCCACCTGTCATCACTTACCTCCTCTCCTCTTTTCCCTACCTTTCCATCCCCATTCCTTCCTCTTTATGCTAGTCTCTTCTTATCCCTCTCCCATCCTTTACTGTCCTTTAACTTTTACTTTCCTCCTCTTATCCCCCTCTTTCTCTATTTCTCTTTTAACAATTTCCCTTCTTCCTTTCCTACCCCATGCCATTATTAACTCATACCTGTACTCCTTTCTCATTAACTTACATTCACATTCTTCTCTTCGCTGATCTAAATAATGCCTCTAATTTTATACTTTTCTTCTGCATATAACTGTTTAACTTTGAAATCACTACATTATGCTGTGTGTCATTTTTAATTTTATTGTGCTTATTTACTATTATATCTAACCTTCCTTTTAATACTTTGTTTATTCAGTCATATATCATTCTATGTAATTTTATAAACATTTTTGAATTCTATGTATTTTATAAACTTTTTGTAATTCTATGTATTTTATAAACGTTTTGTAATTCTGTGTATTGTTTTATTACACTGGAGCTTTTGTCCCCGGGCCTCCACTGAAAATGGGCTACTCTGGCCAGTGGACTCTCCTGGTAAACAAATGCCAATAAATAAATAAAATAAATAAACAAATGCAAATAAAACTCATGAATATTTCAGAAGACTTAAATTAATCCTGAAAATGGCGTCGACAACTGGAAACAAAGCTCAGGCTATAAACCGATTTGCTCTTCCTGCCCTAACTTACAGTTTTGGTGTGACTGACTGGCCCCAAAGGGTGTTGGATAGATTAGAGAGGAAAACAAGTACGATGCTTCATGCTCATCAAATAATTTATAAAAATCATTGCATAACAATATTTTATATTCCCTATTCCGAAGAAAGTATGGGCCTCCTTGAATTTGATTATATGTACAGATCTGCACTCATGGGACTGCATACATATCTGCTGAGCTCACAAGACCCAAACACAGTGAAAGTTTTGAAACACGAGGAGAACAAATCTAAAATGACTTCCCTGCTTAGACTAGCAGAAGCATATTGGTGTCAAGCAGGAAGGGAAATCAAACCAGAAGTAGATAAAAATCAGGCAGCAACTGAATGTGTCAAAAAACAAAAGAAAGTATATAAGGTGAAGGATCAGATGAGAAGGCAAGAAATGTGGAAAATCCATAAATATAGTTGCAAGTATAGAAAACTCCTGGAACAACTCATGTTAATCAGGATCGAATGGACGAATGGTTAAGGAGAGGTAAATTTAAACCAAAAGATGAAAGGTTAATATTGGCAGCCCAGGTTAGTGGACTTAGTACACGTTGGTTTACAAAGTCCATTGAACATGTGGGAGAAACAGACAGATGTAGGGTGTGCAAGACAGAAATAGAAACAGTCACACATCTTGTTGCTGGTTGTAATATACTAATAGCAGGAGGACTGTATACTCAAAGGCATAACAATGCAGCAAGACTGTTGTATTGGGGATTGTATAAACATTATAATACTGAAGTAGCTGAAAAATACTGGAAACATGAGCCACAAAGCATCATGGGAAATGATGGTTAGCATCACATGGGTTCACCCATTACCAATAGTTCAAAAATAGATGCAAGAAAACCAGATATAGTGGTATATGAAAAGAAGACAAAAGTAGCATTGATCATTAAAATCGCTATACCCAGTGACTACAGTGTCTTGCATACAGAGAGACACAAAGTCATAAAATATCAGGATCTGCAGGCAGAAATTAGAGCAATGTGGAAGACAGACACACAGACAGTCCCAATAGCAGCAGGAGAAACAGGTATTATAAAAAATAATCTACAATCGTATTTAGATATGTTAGCAATACATGTAACACCATACAGATTGCAGAAGGACTCATTACTGGGCACACTGCAGGTGCTGCAAAGAGCACTTCCGGCTGAAATCAAAGATTGAAACAATACTAATTTCATACACTTTAATCGCACTTTGACTTAGGAATGGGGTCCATTCCCATCATGGTATTAAAAATCCAAAAGATTTGGAGAAATTAAAAAGGGACTAGACTAGATATCAGCCCTTATGTCATAAGGTGAGTTGTGAACTGGCTCACTGATAGAACCCATACAGTTAAACAGGGGAATCCACCTCCAACAGTAGACCCATAACCAGTGGCGTTCCACAAGGATCGGTCCTGAGACCTCCATTGTTTGGAATCTATTTCTCTGAAGTACAAGCTAAAACCAAGGGACTGTGGCTGACAAATTTTGCTGATGACTACAAACTGGGTGTGGTCAAAGAATCTTCAAATCATGTCAACATCCTTCAAGAACGTCTTACACAAACAAATGATTGGTGCCAAAGTCATGATCTTAAACTCAATTCAAAAGAATGTATTATCATCCCTTTCAGTAAGAGCAATGTTCCTGCAAATTACCACCTCAATGGCAATACCCTATGTACGCACTCAGTGGTGAGAGATCTGGGTACTCAGGTTGACAGCAACCTTGTCTTTAGTTATCATGTTTCCACAGTGGTAAGTAGGGCATTCTATATGGCTCATCTCATACGTAAGGCATTGCCTCAAGAAAAGGAGAAGTTATCACCTCCCTGTACTCTTCAGTCATTAGGCCTATAATTGAGTACAATGCCTCTTTTGGTATATACCTTTCAAAGCACCTACTGCAATTAGAGAGACTACAAAGATTCCTCACAAGGAAAATTCAAGGTCTTCAGCAGCTATCCTATATGGATCAGCTGAAATCACTGTCACTTTATAATGTTTCATACAGACTAGTCAGAGGCAATCTCTGCCTTGCATATAAGCTGATCTCTGACCCTGCTTTATTGGAAATGCTGCACAAGGGTTACTCACTCTAAGGACCTAAATCTGGTATGTGACATCAGTAGAACCTGCTGGAGGAACACAGTTGTCTCCCAGAGGTTACCACACCTTTGGAATTGACTCCCACTTCAATCAAACAGAGCAGCTCATTGGCCCTTTTCAAATGCAATCTATTTGATTCAATGAGTAACCATAAAGTCACCCCGGGGGTTCCACCTGTGTCCCTCTTGGACAGGGGCAATAGGTGCTGATCATGGTAACAAGGATACATTTGGCTAGGCTTCTAAGAGCCCTCAGGCCATTAGCCTAGTAACTTCCAATGATCCGATGATCCTATGATTTCTCAGGAAAACATAGTGCATTGCATGGCCATGCTTTGTGTTCCTCGTACAGCGTCAACAACTAGCTCAGAATGTTTTGTGTATGTAATAGATGGTTTTCTGATCATTGTTTCATCTGCAGATCCATTCTACTGTCTCTGCTTCTACATCATACCAGTGGAGACCCCTATCTCATACCTAGATTTGTCAGCTGCCGACTCTGGCTGTGGGCCTAGGAGTGAGTAGCAGAACTAAAATCAGTGCCAAGTTTAAAACCAGTGCAATTACACCCACTGCAAATCCCTTATTCTATCTGCAAATTGTCTGTGATGTTCTGATGACAATGTAGAGGCAGCAAGAGGAATGAAACACCAGTGTCTGTACAAGAGTATAAAGCACACAGGCTGTTCTGGGCATCCAAAATACAAAAAAAAAGGAAAACAGTGTTGAGACAGTCCACGTATAATGACAAGAATATTACAAGTCAGTCATGAAAAAAAGTAAATAACAAGGAAAAAACACAAAAATCTTGCCCACAATTTTTCAGTTGCCCTGGATATAGCTATCTATTATAAATTTCACCTTGAAAAAAGCCCTCAACCTGACAGCCACAACTCCAAATTATGCCAACTATAAAGAGACTGTCATTTGATTTTAAGAAAAAGCATAAAATGAGTTTATCATCCCTCGTCTAGCTTTTACTGTTCAGGGCTACTATCCACAACTCCCCTATCTTGAAACCAAGTTTTTAGTTGCAATTACTATCACCTAATTGCACTGTTTAACTATAAATGCAGATTTTCACAAGCATGGGCTTTGCATGCCTCGTCTATTATACCATATTTAGAACATTTTCATCTGTGTTTTTGTATCCGACAAAGAAGACATCTGTAATACCTTATGTGGACACTATATGGCATGTACTGGTACTACCCCATATTTCATGGCGAAAGCATCTGATTGGGTCCTGTGGTCTTTGTGCTATAAAATTATAAGTGCCCATAGGCTTTTATTTATCATGTAATGCCACTAAATAGCCAATCAACCACACATATAAAGCAGTCTAATATATTTCCTAAACTGCAAACCTGGCATATATTGGATCTGTAGTCAGATGTGAACTTTGGTAAGGAGAAGTTTGAAGAGGATGCATCACTGCACGTTTAATGGTTGTAGTAAAGTCTGTGATGTAAGTGACAGATGAAAATGTGGGTGAGGAGTTTGCATAATCTGCCGCTTTCTATACTGCAGGTTTGAAGTCACATACTCTCCTTACATCACCTGCAGTGAAGAAGATAATGACATCAACCCCCCCCCCCCCACTTCGAGCTTATACTTGGAGAAAGAAGTTTCAGTAAAATTGTCCCAGCAAACCTGAATCATTCACCAACAGAGGTAAAGTTGTTGTGTCTTTCAGCTTTTCCAGGTTAGGGGTCACCACAGCAGAACTCCGATCCGCTAATGATTGGCAGTAGATTTTTTACGAATGCCGCAGTGCCAGCTCGACATTCAACCTTCAATGAAGGCACGCCCATTCAACGCATGTCTTTCAAACGCCCACTCGACCGCGGGGAGGACATGCAGACTCCACAGTAGGCCAATATGAATGTGTATTGGTTTAAAATAACATTGGTTTACTGTATTTACATGAACAGTTATCCAGTAAAATGTTAAATCCATCAGTCTCATCATATCACAATTATACAAATTGCTTGCCTTATCTGAACTAAAAAGTGGAAATTATTGACCTTTTTTTCTTTTTTTTTTTTTTTGCCAGTAAAGCTACTGAGATCAAATGTTCTTTTGGCAAGGTGGTCTTGAAAATGAAATAAATAGAAGTGATTTGTGAAATATTCCTCAATATACAATTGGGGCATGATGGGATTCTAAAGCAAGAACCTGGATTCACAAACAAGCATGTTTATTTTTTGTCTCTGTATTAAAATGTCTGCACTGAGTGAAAAAAAGCCAGAAAACCCAGTGAAGGCGAATCTTGAAAATTGTTCTTCTCCTTTAAACTTTTTTGCAGGAAGGGCTTCCCCCAACCCCTAAAATTATATATACCAACTGCAAAATTCTCATCGGAGAAAAGGCAATATTCCAAGAAATGGCATCTCGGACTTAATATATAGAAGTCATATCTTTCAACCATTTGGTTCCGTATTGTGGGACTCGCTCTACCAGGTCCAGACATTCCAAATGATTACCTTATTATATATTCAACTTTATTATAGTCCTTATATCCTAAGCACTGGAACAAAATTAAATATTACATATAAAACAACTAAGAAAAGTAAAGCAACATTACAAAATTAATAGAAAATAACTATGAAATATATATAACAATCTGCAAAAAAAAAAAATACAGTCAATGAAACAAAATAATTCAGAAAAATCTGCTAGCTGGAGAAAAGTGTGATCATTAATGCAACAGGAAGTACATATGACTGGCTAGACTGGAACAATCCCAAGCACAGCAATGTATACAATTCTAAAGGTGTTGCCAGGGAGTGCACTTAATTTAAAGATGACTTTTGCAGTGGGGGGGGGTTGAGAAAGCTTCTTGCTGGTCTGCTGGCTTTGATGCTAGATTTAATAGCATCAAATTAGCATTTGGGGATCAAATCTTCTCTCCCCAAGTTAAATAGTTTTGTTTTTCATTCCGTAGCCATGGACCCACCATTCGATAATATGACCAGGACTTGCTGTTTCTTACTGTGAACTTAATTTTTCTTACTTTGAACTCATTGTTGTTCAGTGTATGTACGTACTGTATGTATGTATGCATGTATGTATTTATTTATTATTTGAGGTAGCTCATACCTCTCAACCTCTCAGTGCAAGAAATCTGAACAAAGCCAGAAGGAATGGGAGGACAAATGCCCAAAAATAAGGACACAATTTAAATATTGCTCTTATAAACTTAGAAAGTTGTACTAACAGGTTTTGCATTATTACATATTTTCTAAAGGATATAACATCTGAAACTCAAATGTTTGTCATTATTTAGTATTATTTAGTGATGTCAATCATCAATGATTTGCCAGAAAATCACAAATTTTATAAGTAACAGACCAAAAATATGAGGCATAAATCTGTACAGTTGAGAGGTATGGTTAGCATGCATTTCTTCTTTTTATATTTACTTGTTTTAATTTTGCTTGACTAGGTCTTCATTTCTGTTCTTCATTGATGCTATCCAGCTGCTATCTGCCACTGTCCATCAGAAGGACATTCAAACACATTTTCCCAATGATCTGCCGGTGTCATACTTTTCAACTGTAACAGATTTTTGTAGAATGTTCAGATTTTTACCTCATATTTTTGGTCTGCTCCTCAGAAAATTAGCAATTTTTGAGATTTTTTTAACAAATCAGTGAGGACTGAATTCACTAAATAATGACAGTCATTTAAGTTTCAGACTTCATATCCCTCAAAAATGTATGGTAGCACAAGACCTTTTATTCTAGCAACTTTCTGAGTTTATAAGAATAATATTGAACATTTGTCACTATTTTTGATGCTTTGTCCCCCCATTATTTTTGGAGAGTTACGTGGACCTTCCAGGAGTCAATTGTAAGTTAGGAAGCTCGCCCATTAATTATTTCCAAAGCAACTGTTCTAGGGCTTAATTCTCATTCAGATTGTTTTAACAAATAATATTGAAAGTAAGCTAATAACAAGCCAACTTGCTTATTGTGAGATTATTTTTTTCTCCATATTGTGTTAGAGGCTATGAGTTTACCAACTTAACGGATAAAGTAGCAAAAACAATATTTTATTTTTAATTTGCCAAATGGATGCAACTATAGAGCAATTTATTTTGCAATGAATGGTTGTATGTATGCTACATTAGACTGTAATTTTAAGACTCCTCTACACTTGGTCGAGGTATAATTCCTTGAACGTAAGTTGCCCCGAGAGAAAGAAGCCAAGAAACATAATGTTAATTACTGTTTTCCAAAAGAAATCATTGTCATGGCAATTTCTAAGTGTGCAGCAGCAATGATTACTATCTTTTGGAAGATTGCTCCATTCGTACACATGGTGCAACCAAGTCTGTATTTGAGGCTTGCAGTCTACATCAGGGGGTGTAGCGGGGCTTGGTCCTACAAAAAAATTTGCTTAACGTTAACTTTGTCAGCTTTCTGTACTGTGGGCATTATTTTCCAATATTTCCAATGCTCATGGTTGTGCAGTTTCATCATTCATATAAGAACCTTTTTTTTTTGTTTGTTTTTTTTTTAATCACCAAGTTACTTTCATAGTAGTGGAATGTCTGTATTGATGATCAATAAGCAACATTCTGGAATGATTCTGATTCACCAGTAGAATATCTGGGGGGGGGGGTCAAACACAAGAAGAACAGCTATTTTTCCAACAACAAGAATAAATCCTAGACAAATGCATTCAACTGAGGTGGAGACCTTACCAGGATAATAAACAGGTGCTCAGCTAGCTTCAAGTTAAATGGAAGATTCTGCATTAATTTCTTTCTACATACAAAGAAGTTGATAGACAAAAGTGGAATCCGAAGCCAAGAAAAATGTCCATTAGAATTTTTTCTAGCTTATAGGTAAGCCCATTTAGATGCTCTTGAACAATAATGTAATACAAACTCGTGGAGGAAATAAGGCTCTTTCCAAAAACTTCACCAACACTTTAATCCACAAAAACACGTTCGAAGCAACACCAGTAACACTCCATAAAGCAGATCACATTACTTCTTCTTCAACTTCATCAATAAGTTTTTGGGGGTAACCCCTAGCCAAGAACATCCCTCTTAATTTTCCACATTCATCCCAAAAATCAGAATCTCTTGACGTCATACGGCTACCTCTTACAAACTGTCCTTTAATGATGCCCTTCTTTTGGTGATGGGGATGTGCACTATTATAGGCCAAATATGAATTTGAATAACTCTACTTTCTATATACTTTAGAGAAAAAATTCTCATCACCTTTACCTATGTAAATATCCAAGTATTTTAAATGAATTTTGTCTTTCACATAAGTAAATTTCAAAAAATTCGTTGAATGGCCTATATAATCAAAAAAAGCTCCAAAATCATCATCCGTCCCCACCCAAAGGAAACACATGTCATCTAGGAAACTAAAAAAGACTTGTCTTTCAGGGACAAAAAATTGAAGCCTCGAGTAATGATACCCTTAAAAGAAAAAGTACATTTAACCCCCCTTTGAACCCAAAATTAAAAAATTTTGAGGTAATGATGGAAAAGAAAATTAGGAAGGAACTTGTGAAGAATTGGACAGTTCCTAACCTAACAAAGGATGAAAGTGATTTATTACACTATTTAACTAATGAAGTGGATATTAGGGTAATAAAACCTGATAAAGGTGGAGGGACTGTATTGATGGATCAGGTGTTTTATGAATCCAAGATGTTGGAGGTATTGGAAAACAATGAAAGATATGAAAGAGTGTCCCTAAATGAAATTAATATCGGTAATAAAAAGATTTGGTTGGCCTTGAATGATCTGGTGTTGGAAGGATCAATAGACTTAAATACTTTCAAATTTTTAAAGGTGGATAAGCCTAGAGTACCTACAATTTTTGGGGTGCCGAAAGTCCACAAAAGTGTGGACAATCCACCAATGAGACCAATTGTGGCCTCTGAAGGTTCGGTTACTGCCCCATTAGCGAAATGGTTGGATGATAAATTTAAAGTGGTATTGAAGGAAGGGCCTGGTTTTGTTAAAGATTCATGGGACCTTTTACAAAACTTGAAAAAAGAAGTTTTTGACAAAAATATTACCTTCATTACTATAGACATAGTGGACCTTTTTTCCTCTATCCCACAAGATGAAGGTATGCAGTGGTTTGAGGAAGCCCTGGTTAGTTATGGGAAATTTAATAACAATGAGTTTTATTTGATTTTGACCCTTATGGACCTAGTACTAAGCAATAATTTTTTGCATTATGAAGGTGAATTTTTCAAACAGATAAAGGGAGTAGCAATGGGGGCAAGATGTGCACCCATTTATGCTAATATTATTCTTTCAGCATGGCAAAACAAATATATTTTAAACTCCCCTTTTGTAAAGTGTTGGAAGTTATACAAACGTTTCCTAGATGACATGTGTTTCCTTTGGGTGGGGACGGATGATGATTTTGGAGCTTTTTTTGATTATATAGGCCATTCAACGAATTTTTTGAAATTTACTTATGTGAAGGACAAAATTCATTTAAAATACTTGGATATTTACATAGGTAAAGGTGGTGAGAATTTTTTCTCTAAAGTATATAGAAAGGAGAGTTATTCAAATTCATATTTGGCCTATAATAGTGCACATCCCCATCACCAAAAGAAGGGCATCATTAAAGGACAGTTTGTAAGAGGTAGCCGTATGACGTCAAGAGATTCTGATTTTTGGGATGAATGTGGAAAATTAAGAGGGATGTTCTTGGCTAGGGGTTACCCCCAAAAACTTATTGATGAAGTTGAAGAAGAAGTAATGTGATCTGCTTTATGGAGTGTTACTGGTGTTGCTTCAAACGTGTTTTTGTGGATTAAAGTGTTGGTGAAGTTTTTAGAAAGAGCCTTATTTCCTCCACGAGTTTGACTTTATTTGTAGAGGTTTGTTTTTCGTCACTTGTCTCCATTATCTTGAAATAATGTAATACACTTGATGGCAAGAGATACAAGCCTTTTCATTGTTACAGAGGGAATAAGATTGTATAGATGATGAGTTTGTCAAGTTCTTGATATAGATGCAAGGGGACTGTTATCATACAGCACTTGAATGGACCATTTACCCCCTAAAAGTGACAGAAAGGATTGTCTTCCTGTGCAACTTCTCTAATGAGTCACTAGTGGCTGTTTAGGTAAATGTTGTTAGTCACATCAAGTAAAGAGTTAGACTAAAATATGAAGTGCAACAAACCATCAAGGCCCTCAGAGTTTCTGGGTGTTCTCAGTTCCCCATCTGCACATCAGAGCTTTGGCCCAGGGATACTTTGCAATGGAATATTTCTCCTTCTGATCCTTCATTGCAAGTACCAGTTGTACGAATGACATGTAGCATGGACAGATTTGTATAAACCATTTCATTGACACGACTCATATCTCAGAACATATACCACACTGTCACTAGTAGCAGCTTTCACTGTGTTTAAATGTGGGTATACCCCACTTTACAGAGTACCCGAGTTACTGCAGCAAAACGGACATGACAGTCATCCTTCATCAAGCTTTCGGAAGTTTTAGGTGGCAAAAAGTACCCCATTAAGTTCACTAACTACTCGGCTCATATCCTGTCTTTGACGTACATGGAAATCTTTCATAGATTTCAAAACTGTTGTCTTCGCTATGCCAGTAAGTTGACATATCTCATTTTCCTGAAATAAGATTTCACTTTTCTTTATAAGATCTGCACTTGCTGGCATTTTTTGTGGACATAGATTTCAGTCTTTTTTTATCAAACAAGCTATCGGAAACCTGACATTATTTTCCATCTTATCCGTAAAACTCAAGCAGGCTTTCTGGATTTGAGCTGCTTCCATTTGACAACACTAGCCCAGTTCAGTCTATTATACCTCACTAATACCTTCCTTCCTCTGGGCTTGATTTCAGCAGTTTTGTAAAAATGATAACGTCAGAGTTACAGATAACTGACATTCACAGTAATGAAATGCAGCACTGTTGTAAAAATGATAACGTCAGAGTTACAGATAACTGACATTCACAGTAATGAAATGCAGCACTGTTGTAAAAATGATAACGTCAGAGTAACACATAACTGACATTCACAGCAATGATTGTTATAAAAATGACAACATCAGAGTTACAGATAACTGACATTCACAGTAATGATATGCAGCACTGTTGTAAAATTGATAACGTCAGAGTAACAGATAACTGACATTCGCAGTAATGATATGCAGCACTGTTGTAAAATTGATAACGTCAGAGTAACAGATAACTGACATTCGCAGTAATGATATGCAGCACTGTTGTAAAATTGATAACGTCAGAGTAACAGATAACTGACATTCACAGTAATGATATGCAGCACTGTTGTAAAAATGACAACGTCAGAGTAACAGATAACTGACATTCACAGTAATGATATGCGGCACTGTTGTAAAATTGATAACGTCAGAGTAACAGATAACTGACATTCGCAGTAATGATATGCAGCACTGTTGTAAAATTGATAACGTCAGAGTAACAGATAACTGACATTCACAGTAATGATATGCAGCACTGTTGTAAAAATGACAACGTCAGAGTAACAGATAACTGACATTCACAGTAATGATATGCGGCACTGTTGTAAAAATGATAACGTCAGAGTTATAGATAACTGACATTCGCAGTAATGATATGTGGCCCTGTTGTAAAAATGATAACGTCAGAGTTACAGATAACTGACATTCACAGTAATGATATGCGGCACTGTTGTAAAAATGATAACGTCAGATAACTGACATTCACAGTAATGATTATTGTAAAAATGATAACGTCAGAGTTACAGATAACTGACATTCGCAGTAATGATATGCGGCACTGTTTTTGTTTGAATTCCCAAAATGGCTCAAAAAATTGTAGCAGCATTCACTTTCTCCTTCATGCATCATGAATCACAAACTACTTCCTGAGTTTTACTCATCAAAGAGCAAAACAAAAGGAAAGAAATAAGTGCAATATATGAAGAAAAGTTAATTAAGTCTTGAATTGTGATCCCTGTATTGAATGCATTTTCAAAATCCCCCGACACTTGGCCAATGCAGCTGTTGACTTGACCAACAATGCTGGTAAAATAAGATCTTCCCAGTAGCCTGAGATGTTCATGATCTGGACATCTCCCTTTCATAATCCATGATATAGCTGTTCTGGTATAAATGCTATGGCTATAACATATCATATTATGATGATTTCAAACTGATATGTCTCCCTTCTTTAATGACTCTTTCAGGCAATGCAGTATGTTCATTATTATAATCACTACTTCAGTAATCTAAGGTATATGGGTTACATCCAGCCAAGGATGTAACACCTGCCAGTTTCCAAAGCTGTAGGGCAATTTTCATGCCCCTGAACTATCAGTCAGCTTGATCTGAGCTGAGTAAAAGGCAGGTTTGGGTGTTTTACTGGCTATTGTTGCTAAACTTCCCTCAGACTCATGCACCCTTTTCAGCTGAACCATGGAATAACACACCAGTTCCTTACCTGAACCTTCTTCTAGCCACCAAAAGAAAAAGATTGTTAAGCATTCTTTGCCACCACAGCACGCTGCTAGTTTATCTAAGCTGTAGGAGGTGAATCTGCTGGGGTCAAACCTAGTTCCTTTGACCACTCATCTTTCCTCAGAGCGCACTGATGCATTCTCTACAGTTGCCATGGACCAAGCGTTAGACATGTCATGTGCAGTTGCTGGTATACTCTTAGAGGACAAGGAAGAGCCATTGTTGTCAAACCTGGGAGAAGTTGCAGTGAGCGTGTCTCTGCTTAGCTAGAATGTTGTGCCCATCCCTAGGGAGTTTTTCCTGGTAATTCCATGCCTATTTCTTCAGAAATTATGTCAAAAAGAAAAATAAATAAATAAAGTAATTTACTAGGCTTAGCTCAGGAATCTGTGTAGGCTCTTGACCCTTCTTTTAACACTGTTTGTGGTAAGAGAAAAAGGGATTCCTCTTTCCTTGAAGAGACTCAAGAGACTGAACCTGTGGGTGATGTGAAGGGACAGATGTAGGTTTGTCTCCACAGACTTCTGATTCAGATTCTGTGGACAGCATGGTACCTAATAGTCCCTGCAAAGAATTTTCTTTTTCTGAGAATAATTCCAGGATGAATCTTTTTTTTCAGTAGGAAAACTATGATATTTCTCAGTTTCTTAAAAAATATATATGATTTGTTATAAGTGGAATTTCTACAGCCCTCACCTGTTTCACCAGTTCTAGCTGCCTTACAAGGTATACTACAATTTCCCTGATAGTCAGCCCATGGCTCTCAAAAAAGCAAATCGATTATATAACAATAATAATAATAAAAATATATAAAGTCTTCAGTCTTTTACCTTTTTATACACATATCCCAGACCTGACCAACAGCTACTGCCTTATTGAATCCAACTGCTGCTAAACATTTTGTTAACACTAACCTACTCCTTCTGACAAGTATGAGGAAGCCTTTGATACATTTGAGGAAAAAGTGTGTATGCTTCTGCAACTCTAGTTTTTAGAATTCTCAGTTGTCAGGCTCACATGTTAATGTTTATCCTAGCTGATTGTGAAAGTATGAGCAATGTGCTGGCATCCGTTTCTTCTTGAGAGGAGAAACCTGCTTTGTATAGCTCAGTTTCTTCTTTCCCAATTTTCTACTCATTGTTCATAATGTGTCTATGATGACTCTGCTGATGTGCTGATCATGGAAATAAGGGTAAAACTTGACTAGGTTTGTAAGGGCCCTAGGGCCATTAGCCTTGTAACTTCCTATGATCCCCTGATGCCACTTGCAGGGATGCTGCCACTGGAACTGTTTTGAGGAGATTTGCCTGGCTGCTAACTCAGAACTTCATAGTGGATGTCAAGAATTAATTTTAGAATTTTCCCTTGGATAGAGAACTAGTTTTTGAACATTCTACTGCAGAGGTCATCAGAAAGTGTGACCAGAGAGGAAAGCTGAGTCTAGCAATCTCTCACATTATTTTGCTCTCCATCCCTAGGTTATTCAAGGAATTCTTCACTCCCTCATCAAATGTTAGGAAAAAGGAAAATAAATGATCACAGCAAAATGCTAGTAAGCAAATATTTTAAAAGCAGGGTCAGGGGGTACCAAAAAGAAAACAGCAACCTCCCAGAACAAAGGACAGTCCAATACATCAGAGTGACTTCCCATCCTGGAAGTCTGTAAATACTCTGAACCTCTATTTCTCTCTGTTTGGCAAAGGATTGTTCTAAACAGGTGTGTTCTGAATTTGATCCATCAATAATACAGAGGGCATTTGGAGGCTCTCCCTCCTATCCAGGAGATTCTTCCTCATCTGCCATACCAAACTCTTCTCTTCTCTCCTGTATTACAGCACACGCTGTCTTGTGGGGCTATAGATGTTGCTCCTCCACCTCTTTGAGCAGAAGGATTTTATTCAAGTATGTTTCTGGTGACAAAGAAAGAAGACCCTTGGAAACCAGTTCTGGGTCTTTCCATATTGAGCCTGTTTATGATAGTGCCAAGGTTAAAAATGCTGTCACTTCACAACTTATTGCCCTTTCATTCTACATTTGAGTTATCTGATGACCCTAGATATAAAAATGCATTTAATCGCATTCCTATTCATCCAGATTTCAAGTGTTTCATAGGGTTTGGTGCATCTGAATCAACTTATTAGTTATCTGCATTCATTGTTGTGCTATCCACTGCTCCAAGAAGGTTCACAAAGTGTCTAGCTCCTGTGATACTTCACAGTTTTCCTTATTTAGACAACTTGCTTATCTTTGCAGTCATAGGTTCATAGGTGTTTACGAGGCTAATGACCACAAGGGCCTTTTTAAGCCTAGCCATGCATCCCAAATCTCAACAAGTTCTGATACCTTTGATAAATGTAAGCAAAATGTCAGGAATCTCTTTCTCAGTTACGGGGTCTCATAAACAAGCTGGGATTCCAAGGAAACATTCAGATGTTTTTTCTGCTGGGCACCCCAGTTCAAAGAGCTTTTCTTCTACAGGAAAAAGAATATATCTTTGTTTAGATCTGTTCCTGATGTTTTCCAGTCAGACTTCAGTCTCAGCAAGGGAATTCCTCAAGATTGATGGTCTCGTGGCTTCTATGATTCCCACAATACATCCTCCAAGGCTCCACAGGAGAAATATATAACAGTATCTGAAAACTCTATGGTCCCAGCATCAACACCTTTTAACTTTTCAAGTTCCAGTTTTAGGAGTTGTAAAAAGGAAGATTATGCTGTGGAGACAACAAATTTCTCAGACTCCAGATCTCCTATTCTCCCCTTCTGCTCCAATACAATAAGTTACAACCAACACCTCAAACATGGCTTGGGGAGCAGTGTTAATGGGTATAAAAGTGCAGGGTCTTTGGTAAAGAAAGACCAAAACACATGAACATAAAGCTAATGTTAGCTCTTATTGTGTTCTCAATTTAAGGACAGAAAGAATGAGAGCATTTGTCTTGAGAACATCCAACTCACCATTCTGCCTGTGTTTATATGCAAGTAGGATTTTAGAACTATGTTTTCTTTTAGATATAGCTAGGAAATAGGAAGATTAGACTAGTTTGTTTTTCTGTGATGTCAGAACTTTTCTACTGTATTTTATGTATTTCTCTGTGATCTCTGAACTCTTGACTAGCACTGTGT
The DNA here is from genome assembly GCF_019279795.1 of Protopterus annectens. Lineage (NCBI taxonomy): Eukaryota > Metazoa > Chordata > Ceratodontiformes > Protopteridae > Protopterus > Protopterus annectens. The sequence continues at coordinate 4,423,320 of NC_056730.1, forward strand.
AGTAAGAAGTATTGTCTTGTGTTTTTTTTTTTAATTTATTATTAAATATTTTTAAAACCTTTTAACTGTGGCTGTTTTGTGTATTTAAGCTCTAAGAGTACATTGCATGTATATAGTGATACTGTACCAAGTCAATCCAAATAAGTCTTGACTGTTTGGTTACACTTACCATTTGGATAATAATATTGTACAGTATAATTGGACACCCTTTCATAAGGGCCTTTGAGTAGCTGATAAATATTAGCTAGGTGGTGGCAGTGATTTCCACTATATTGTTTGGGTAAAAGGGGAACAGCTGGAGAACCTGTGCCAGCCATCCTCATGAGTGCCTGTGTGGTTGTATAAACTCTTATCTCAAAGTGTGTGTGTGTGTCAACTACTTGAGCAGGGGCACAAAACACTGGTTGGACAGAGAGGGTGCAGGAGGTTTTAGCTTGCCCACTAGACTGAGATCTGGTCCCTATAGCTGCACCAGTAAGAAGTCTTATTGGGGAATTGGAGAGAAAGGGAGAAACCAGCCCCAGACTGACTGTGATCTCCATGTGCTCTTAAGGGAAATTATACTTTACTGTGTATATATTTATTATCCTTTCCCTATATGGACACCCCTCACTGGTGTTAGTGGTGGGAATCGAGGCTCCTTGATTGCTGGGCCAGTGCACAGGCATCACATATTAATTGTTTGGCAGTGGTGGGATATCCACACCACATATGAATTGGTTGGCAAATACTAATTGGCTTGTAGTCGTGTGGGTAAAGTGAATTCCTGTAGCTTGTGTGCAGTGATCACTGAAGGTGTTTTGTACTCTAAATCAGCCATGCAGTGAATACTCAGAGTTCAGATCACAATTGTTTTATTTCTTTTGTTAGCTTAGTTATTCAGGGAGAGCAGGCAGCATGTCAGCAGAGGAGTAAGGAAAGCTGACAATGAGCCATCTGGCTAATATGTGCCAGACTAGGGGACTGGTGCATGGAAACCTTACTAAGGCAGACATGATTGCAACTTTGGTCACAGCTGCATCAGAAAACAGCAACCAGGAGGATGATCAGACTGGCAGTGGAAATGTACCACCCTCAGAGAATGGACAGCTCAACCTTTCTGCAGAGGACTTAAAAATACATCTGGAACTAAAGAGACTTGAGTTGGAGGCCAGGCATTTGGAAAGAGAAGCAGTTGGGAGACTGAGACATCTGCATGTTGAGGAGAATGAGAAACTGCTACACCTGGAAGCTGAGGAAAAGGAGAGGCAGAGGCAGCATGAGAGGGAGATGCTGACTCTTCGCCAGAGTTATGGAGGTAATAGGGAAGGGAGTAACTGGACCCCAGAAGCACAAAATGTCAGTAAATTTCTTCTGCAGTTTAAAGAGGGGCATAATTTTGATAGTTTCATTCATATGTTTGAGAGGGTATGTAAACAGTATGATGTTGACCAAAGGCTCTGGGTACGGTTCCTGACCCCCTTACTCCATGGTAAAGCTCTAACTGTCTTGTCTAAACTTGCTGATTGTGAATATTTTGATTATACTGCTGTTAAAAATCACTTGTTAGAATGTTTTAAGCTAACACCTGAAACTTATAGGAAAAAGGTTTTGTGAGCATAGACACAAGGCAGATGAACGTGTGTGTGAATATGTTGCTGAACTAGTAAACTTATTTTCATAGCTGGGTGAGTGGATGTCAGGTCACCACTTTTGAAGGGCTGGCAGACCTTTTGGTGAGGGAACAAGCCCTTAGCACTTTGTTCGAGTACATGTGGATCTGGTTAGCTGATAGACAATGTGCCACTTCAGAGGAGTTGGGGAAGAAGGGAGACCTATACCTAGCAAGCAGGGCATTCCTGCACAGGAAAGAGACACCCAGTACTGCTCATGGGTCTAAAGGAACCCATGGTGGGCAGCACAGACTGCCCCAACAGAATCTGCAAGTAGCAGGGGAAGCAACTAGTCCAGGTATATGTTTAGGACCTAGGGTTAAATGTTTTGAATGCAACCAGTGGGGCCATGTGGCATAGAGATGTCCACAGAAGCAAGGTGGGGAACAAAAGGTGAGAGAGCCAGTAAGTGGGGAATACAAAATGCCAATAGGAGGTTGTTTTGAGACAACAGGGGTACCGAACTACCATCCTGCAGATGTCCTGATAAAGAAGTATTTGGATGAGGCAGTACCATGTGTTTATGCAGTTACATGCAGTCAGTATAGGTGATAAGCATGTTGGTCTGGTAGTCTGGGGGAGACCCAGACAGACTGTTTACTTGCAGCTAAGACTGGTGAGGTGGTTACTTCAGGGGGGAGCTACTCTGTAGCAGTGAGACTGAATGTGAGCCACAACTGTTTGTGGATACAGATGTTCCCTTGGACAGAGTGACTGCAAAGGTAGAGGTGAGTAGTAGTACCCAGGCTGACAGTGAGACACCACTGTCAGAGGATGACAGATGTCCTGTGGAAGGGGAGCTGGCAAGGGTTACAAAGAGAGAGTTGAGACAGGCTCAGCTCTCAAACCCTACATTGCAAGTTCTGAGGCAGGTAGCTAGTAAGGCACCTGATTCTCAAGGGAAGGGGGATTCTGTATACTGGGGCAAAAGGTTACTGTATAGAGAATGGACCCCTGAGGGAGGGCTAGAAGGTGAGTAGGGTACAACAGTTGGTAGTGCCTAGAACCTACCATCTGGCACTTCTAGCCATAGCCCATGATATTCCCTTTGCAGGTCATATGGGCATAAAATGTACAAAGAGACGTATTATGTAGAACTTCTATTGGCCTGGAATTTCCAGAGATGTAACAGGGTACTGCAGGACCTGTGGGCAGTGCCAAAAGGTAGACAGGGCTGGAGACAAGATGAGAGCACCTTTGATGCCTTTGCCTGTGATTGAGGAGCCATTTCAGAGGGTAGCTATGGATACTGTGGGGCCTCTGAGTACCCCAAGTTCCACAGAGAAAAAGTATATCATAGTGGTAGTGGATTATGCTACACAATACCCTGAGGCAATGGCTCTGTCCTCCATTGAGGCAGAAAAGGTGGCAAATGCTTTGTTAGAAATTTTCAGCAGGGTAGATTTCTCAAAAGAAATACTGACTGACAGAGGTGACAATTTCATGTCAGACCTGCTGGCTTGTCTGTGGAAGTACTGTGGGATGAAGCATATGAAGACCACCCCCTACCATCCTCAGACTAATGGTCTGGTTGAGAGGTTAAACTCTATGATCAGGTCCATGCTACAGGCATTTGCAGACCAGTTTAAGAGGGAGTGAGACAAATATGTGCTCCATCTGTTGTTCGCTTACAGAGAGGTTCCCCAGGAATCCACAGGTTTTTCACCCTTTGAGTTTCTGTATGGGCATAGGGTGAGGGGACCTCTAGATTTAATCCAAGATGAGTGGGAAGGTGAGTGTGAATCTCACAAGGAGTCTGTTGTGGCATATGTCCTAAACCTCATGACAAGGCTCAGGGAACTCATGGGCTTGGCCCAGAAGAACTTGGCAGAAGCCCAACAACAGAAAATGGGTGTGGTATGACAGGAATGCTTGAGCTAGAGAGTATGCTGTGGGGCAGCAAGTAATAGTTCTCATTCCTGTCAGACACAACAAGCTGCAATCAGCTTGGAAGGACCCTACAAGGTGGTAAGAAAGGTAAGTGATGTTAACTACATGGTGGAACTGCTAGACAAGGGAGAAACCAGCCCCAGACTGACTGTGATCTCTGTACGCTCTTAAGGGAAATTGTACTTTACTGAGTGTGTATTTATTATCCCTTCCCTATATGAATGCCCCTCACTGGTGTTAGTGGTGAGGATTGAGGCTCCTTGATTGCTGGGCCAGTGCATGGGCATCACAACAGGCAACACCACAATGATGTGGTACATAAACAAGCAAGAGCGAACCAGATATTACCCCCTGTGCAGTCTAGCATGTTAGCATGGGCTACAACTGCAGAGCACAATCTAATTCTATTGGCAAACAAGCTGAGCTGGAGCAGGACAGGCCTTCACAAATGGAAAATAAATCAGGTGGTCTTGCAAGATTTTATCCATCTGTGGGGAACACCCAAAATAAATATTTTTGCCTCCTGTCTAAACAATCAACTGGTAAAATTCTGTTCCAGGACTCCATGCAAGAAGACCTGGAAGATAGATGCCTTTTCTTTTCATTGGACAAGAATATTCCTGTATACGTCTTCACACCTTCTACTGATTTCCAGGGTACTTCTGAAGATTCAGAAAGACTCCCCAAAGCTCATTGTGGTAACTCAGTTCCAGCCCAGGCAACAATTGCTCTCCCTTCTTTTAGAAAATTCCAAGGACAATTACCACAAGCTTCTTCTCAGACTGGATTTACTCATGCAAGAACAGGGATGTTTGATACATTCTGTCCCCAGACAACTTCATTTGACTGCCTAGATGATAGGAATTTAATACCTTTTAGGAGCTTTTTTTCTGAAGAGGTGCAGCAGGTATTAATGAAAGCAAGAAAGCTTGCTAGTAAAAAAAGTTTTATATTAGCAAATTGAAAAGATTTTCTGGTTGGTGCCAACAAAGAATCATCACCCACTCAAAGCTATGTGATTTTCTGTTTTTATAGTATTTTCTTGAACTTCTGTCCAATGGCCTCCTGTCTTATTTCTTAAAAAAAGTTCATTTGTCAGCCATTTCAACAGGTCTGCCAATGGAACACTCATTTTCAATGTAGTCTCCAACGTGAAAATGTTTTTTAAAGGGCTCTGCATAAGAAGCCTACCAGAAAACCAATGGCTCCTCCTGGGATCTTAATTTCGTGTTGAACACTTGCTCCACTTCAACTAGCTCATCAAGCTGACTTACGGTTTTTATAAACACACTACCGATTGTTCTGACCTCTGCGAGAAGAGTATCTGAGTTGCAAGCTCTTATGGTAAGTCATCCCATCTCATTTTTCACAAGGATTAGGTTTCTTTAAGAACAAATCTTTCTTCTATGCCTAAAGAGGTATCCAAGTTTACTTTAAGGCAAATTATCCATCTCCATTGTTTTCTTTCCAGAACCTATAAATACGGTAGAAAGGATATTTTGCACTTTGAATGTCCACCGACAACTCAGGTACTATCTTAAGAGAACAACATCTTTTCGTAGTTCTTATCAGTTGTTCATTTCTTGTGAAGGTAAGAAGAAAGGACAATCTGCGTCAAAGCAAACTATTTCAAAATGGTTGCCTCAGTGTATTACATTTTGCTATTCCTGCCACAACAAATCTATTCTAGGCAGGATCAGTGCTCCCTCTACCATACCCTTGGCTTTGTCTATGTCTTTTTGGAAAGGACTGGATTCTAGATGTATTCTAGAAGCAGCAACTTGGTTCTCTGTGCATACTTTTACAATGCACTATAAACTAAGTTCCTTGTCCAAGTCTAGGACAGACTTCAACGGGATCAGTCTCCAAGAACTACTGTGTCCTCTGCCTTCCTCATCCCAGTCTCTCTAAGTTATAGTACTTTACCCAATATACCGTAGGCTACTGCAACAGTAATCATAATTATGAACATAGTACAGTTGTCTAAGTAAACTTTGCAATAACAGTAGATATTTGAATGATCACTACTGTAGTAGCCAGTGTCTCCCTCCATCCCATTTATTTTTGAATAATTTTTGTGCCAGAGTATAGACATGTATTTTTATTTTCCTAGTACTGACCTCTGGTTTAGCTTTTCTTTCTCTGTTCGCATGAAAGCTGTGAAGGGTGTTATGCACAATCCTGACTTTTAGTCATGTAATCTTGAGCTAACTAATGTTTTGGTCATGTGGAAGATGCCTGAAGCTTTCGAAGCCAGCCAGTTGTTATATCCTTAGCTTGATATAACCCATTTATCTTAGGCTACTGCAGCAATGACCATTCAAACATCTCCTGTTATGGTAACTTCTGTCATCTAGGGCTATAAGATACTAAAGACATGATTGATCCGTGTCTGTAATCAAATTGCCTGTTTTATTTTTATTTAGTTATAATCTGGAAAATGAATAGGTACTAATATCTCTTTTTAAGGATGACCCAGGAGTAATTTCTTATTCAAATCACAGTGTGTGGGAATCAAAATAATCAAACCCACAGTAGTGTCACTAGATGAAGCTCCTTAGCAGCTCATGGGTATAAAACTCTGAGCTACACTGATGCGACACTTAAGACGACTTGATGTGTGATATAAGAACAACTGCCAAAAGGCAAAGTTCAGGCAATTAGCCTTATATTAGATATGGTATTGCATGAATACACTCACATTTTTTAACTACTAAATGTGTCTGGCTACTGACTAAACAACAGTTCAATCAAAAACTGCTTTTTCTGCAGTCTGTGGAGTTTTTTAGGCCTTGTGATAAAAATTAGTCAGTAAAGAATTAATTTACAGAATTCATCCATCTGATGAGAATACAAAGTAACTGCATTAATTTAAATTTCAAAAAGCAAGTTACATTTTAGTAGAATACTTGGTCTTCAAACTGTAGACTAGCATTCAGAGCTGTCACCAAAATCAATTTTGATTTTTCCTGAAACTAAAATAGAAAACATTCTTTCAGCTTGCCAAAGGAAGCAATATTGGAATACAGAAATTGAGATATTAGTAATAATCAAAAATGTTTAGATGATAGGCAGCTGCTTTGTATATAAATCCAGGTGAGCTGTCATCTCTTCACACAACAGTAAACAGAACACAAGAAATCAATAATGAAAAAAAAAAGCAGAGACCTCAGATATTGGAAGTTGCCCCGAGGTCATGTTAATCATAAACATTCACTTTAGTTGTACTACATGAAATCAGATACTCCTAAAATGGCTTTTATAATTGTGTTTGATATACTTACCTAGATCTCAGAATGACTGCTGAGAAAATCCATGCAATACTTGTATCATATCTAACCACTCAGCAAGAGTCCACCAACATTATACGATCATAAAAAGGTTTTTATCTGACTAAGGCAGGACGAAGCATCCTAATACAACAGCAGTGAAATGGAGCAGCACTAAATAGCTAAAAACAGAACTAGAAGTATGTGAGCTTTTTTTTCCAGTCACAGACTTACAAACTTTATTATAAAATAATTTAAGCCTGATCTGACACTGTAGTGGGTGTCATGAGGAAGGATCTTACTGAATCAGTATGTACATGAAGCAAGAGCAGGTGGTCTACCTTAAGTCAAATATATGCAGTAAGATATTGCAGGCAATGCTTAAGAATAACTGAAAGACTGCAAACCCCTTCTTTGCACTTATTTTCCAAAATACTTATATTATGTTCACACACTCTTAGTTCTCTGCATTTTTTACCATTTCTTCTTTCTGTCTGAAAACCACACATAATCTCTGCCACACCTTAAAGGGTTTCCACACTGTACTGGAGGGTTGTATAGAACATGAGTGAGATTAACAAAATTGTAGGATCCGTTCCCTATGTCTGTTTCTCCCTTCCAGTTTTTTTCAGTATTAATGAGTCATGCCACCACCTTTGTTGTACCTGGCCACCAGTAATAAAATCATTCCCATTTTCATCAACTGAAAGTTCGAGTGAGGTCTGGTATCATACCTGTGACCCAGAAAATGACAGGACTAACGAGAAACAGAGTGCAAAGGGTTAGTCCAGATAAAATCATTTTAGCTAGCAGATCTAGGAGAATCTCTCTCTGATGCCCTCCCTGTGGGACAAATAAAGATGTCTTGTTCAAGTTTCAAGTAGTTTATTCAGTTAGTAGGTCGATGGATGTATGTTCTTGTTCTATTAGAATGGGGGGAGGGGTCTTCAGAGAGAGAGTGACATGACCATATATTACATCGGTGCTCTGATACACATGAAGCATTATCTTATTTGTGTGACAATATATATTCGTCTACCAAAAGTACTTCCAAGAAATAGAAGTAAGTGTTGGCTTTCACAAGAAATAATCACCAAAATTACCAATTAGCAGGTATCTAGAGTTTACTTACTATTTTACATTAAATACAATTTAGTAATAATAAACATGTATAACATAAAGCAACTGCAGTCCCTCTTCTTGAATAACTATAAATGCGTATATTAAAATTACAACTGGTAGATAAAATTTAAGCCATGTTAGCCCAAAAGCTTGAGTAGTAGCAAAACCTGTGCTGGTTTAATAAAAGGTATTGTGTCGTGTTTGTTTCACTATTTTTGTGTTTTGCTAGTGGACCAATCTCAGAAACTTGGCTTAAACCATACGTAAAAAAACAATGAAATTCTGCCACCTGGCTACCATATGCTTCGTAACAACAGACTCAACAAAAAATAAGGTTGCATAGTCATAATATACTCTTCCTCCTATACAGTTACTCCATACACTAGTCCCACTCCAAAATTTGCCAATTCTGAATTAACCATAGCTCTCTTAAAAATCAAAAAACACAAATGCATAGCTGCTCTCTACATCACTCCAGGTAATAACATCCCAATACTAGAAGACATTCTCTCCTGATTCATAGGTTTATAGGTTCATAGGTAGGTACAAGGCTATTGGACCTAGAGCCAATATAAGCCTAGCCAAACAGTACCCTGGCTTTTGCCACCCAAGAAAATTATTTTCCTGTGCCCCTGTCAAGCAGAGCCACAGAAGTGATCCCAGGGTGAATTTCCTATCTCCCATCCAATCATCAAGATTTTTCTTGAAGAGTGCTAATGAGGAGCTTTGTTTGATATAGATAGGTAGTTTGTTCCAGAGTATGGGAAGTCTCTGAGACAGGAATCTATCCCTCCAGCATGTTCTGTTTATTGTGGTGACAAGGTTTAGGTCCCTAGCACGTGTAGCTCGAAGGGATTGGGATTTCTTTATGTGGAGCATGTCCAACAGCTCTGGGTTTGACATAGCTTTGTATGTTAGGCAGAGTTTGCCTCTGAGTAGGCGATATGCGACAGAGTAAAGCTGGAGTTTTTTGAGACGATACGCGTAGGGCATCTGTTTGAGGCTGGTAATCCTCTTTCTGAGGTATTTCTGTGGCCTTTCCAGTTGTTGTAGATATCTTGTGAGGTACATACCAAAAGGGGGGGTTCACCTCTAACATTAAAAATGAAACCTTCATCCTAGGTGACATAAACATTAACTGGGCCACTATTAACTCTCAATCCCCTTCCCAAACAATCAACCTCTTTAAACTTCACCTAGCTAGTAAACTCCCCCACCAGGCCAAACAAAGACGCAGCCTCCAGCTCCATCATTGACTGGATCTTAGTATCTCATCCAAACCTACTCGCTAGTACATTAATCCTTCCTGACCCTCTTAGTGACCATCTTCCAACCTTTGCTGACTGGAACCCCTCCTCCCTTCATAAACAACATCACTGAAACCTGTCCAACTTCAACCCACAAATATTTTCAGACTGCCTAAAACTAACTGACTGGAGACCTTTAAGAATTTTGCTTCTTGACAATGCCATCAAGTACTTTAATAAAACTTTTCTGATCCTACGCAATAGCCTTAATAACCAAAAGAGTTAAAGCTATAACCTCTCCACAGGTTTCACAGTCGTATATATCGAAAGAATACCTTCACAAACAGTTACCTTCATTACAGAAGTGGGCATTGTAAACACACCATTAGAAACATCCCCAAAGGACAATTAGTTAGGGCGTGTCGGATGACGTCCAGGGACTGTGACCTCAGTTCAGAAATTAGGTTTATTATTAAGCTTTTTGTTGACAGGGGCTATGATGAACTATTACTGGATAATATTGTGAAGGAGATTGAAAACAAAAGATTCACACAGTATCAAGCAATTTTAAATATGGTTGATTTTAAAGAGGCTACTTTTTTAGTTAAAAAGAACGGTAATGATTTAGTGAATAATGAGCTGACATGCTCATTTGACCTCAGTATAAATAGCCCTGACATTAGGCGTTTAATAGAAAACAATTGGAAAATTATACAAGGTAACCTTGATATGACCAATATCTTGGGAGTTAAACCGAGATTTACTTTTAGGAATAATTATAATTTTAAAAAGGCCTTAGAACATCATGAGAAGAATTTTTTAGATACATGTCAATCCATATGTAGTAGGAATGGTATGTTTAAATGTAATAATTGCAATATGTGTAGATTCATAGCAGTAGGTCCTTACATAGCAGTTGACACTTTAGATAAAACGCTTGAGGTTCCAAAATATGTGGATTGCAACACCAAAGGGGTAGTGTACATTGGTACTTGTAGTACCTGTCCCAGGTTCTATGTAGGAATGACAACTAGAAGTCTAAAGACCCGTATTCGTGAACATCTATATTGCATCAAGAAGCATGACGAGACCAATGCACTATACAAGCATTCTAGGGAATGTCACAACTTTAAAAAGTTTTTGTTCTCTGTTCTTGAGGTATGCAATTTAGATTTAAGGGGTGGTGACCTCAAAAATTACATAGAACAGAGGGAGACCCTGTGGCAAATCAAACTAAGGTCAGACAAACCTCCGGGTTTAAATGATGCAATTAATATAAAGTGTTTTTTGCAGGACTTTAGATTGTGTATTAATAAGGATGTTGCTATGAGTTTTTTTACTTAGAAAAAGAAGGCACAATTTTTTAATTCATCATAAAATTTCATCAGTTTTTAATTGGTTTATTGAATTATTGTATAATGGAATGATTGTTTTTTGCTGAAGTATTTATTGCACATTGGCACTTTGTAGCAGTTTTCTGATGAAGTCACTTGACGAAAGCGTTTAATAAAAGTTACTACGCTATTTTTGTTTGGAGCCTTACATTTGAGCTGTTTTACCAGGTTCTCCATTTTCAACCTATTTTTTTGTTGGCTGAGTTGGTGGTTGTTGTTTTATTGACCATATATTACATTGGTGCGCTGATACACATGAAGCATCATCTTATTTGTGTGCAATATATATTCGTCTACCAAAAGTACTTCCAAGAAATAGAAGTAAGTGTTGGCTTTCACAAGAAATAATCACCAAAATTACCAATTAGCAGGTATCTAGAGTTTACTTACTATTTTACATTAAATACAATTTAGTAATAATAAACATGTATAACATAAAGCAACTGCAGTCCCTCTTCTTGAATAACTGTAAATGCGTATATTAAAATTACAACTGGTAGATAAAATTTAAGCCATGTTAGCCCAAAAGCTTGAGTAGTAGCAAAACCTGTGCTGGTTTAATAAAAGGTATTGTGTCGTGTTTGTTTCACTATTTTTGTGTTTTGCTAGTGGACCAATCTCAGAAACTTGGCTTAAACCATACGTAAAAAACAATGAAATTCTGCCACCTGGCTACCATATGCTTCGTAACAACAGACTCAACAAAAAATAAGGTTGCATAGTCATAATATACTCTTCCTCCTATACAGTTACTCCATACACTAGTCCCACTCCAAAATTTGCCAATTCTGAATTAACCATAGCTCTCTTAAAAATCAAAAAACACAAATGCATATGCATAGCTGCTCTCTACATCACTCCAGGTAATAACATCCCAATACTAGAAGACATTCTCTCCTGATTCATAGGTTTATAGGTTCATAGGTAGGTACAAGGCTATTGGACCTAGAGCCAATATAAGCCTAGCCAAACAGTACCCTGGCTTTTGCCACCCAAGAAAATTATTTTCCTGTGCCCCTGTCAAGCAGAGCCACAGAAGTGATCCCAGGGTGAATTTCCTATCTCCCATCCAATCATCAAGATTTTTCTTGAAGAGTGCTAATGAGGAGCTTTGTTTGATATAGATAGGTAGTTTATTCCAGAGTATGGAAAGTCTCTGAGACAGGAATCTATCCCTCCAGCATGTTCTGTTTATTGTGGTGACAAGGTTTAGGTCCCTAGCACGTGTAGCTCGAAGGGATTGGGATTTCTTTATGTGGAGCATGTCCAACAGTTCTGGGTTTGACATAGCTTTGTATGTTAGGCAGAGTTTGCCTCTGAGTAGGCGATATGCGACAGAGTAAAGCTGGAGTTTTTTGAGACGATACAGAGGGCATCTGGTTGAGGCTGGTAATCCTCTTTCTGAGGTATTTCTGTGGCCTTTCCAGTTGTTGTAGATATCTTGTGAGGTACATACCAAAAGGGGGGGTTCACCTCTAACATTAAAAATGAAACCTTCATCCTAGGTGACATAAACATTAACTGGGCCACTATTAACTCTCAATCCCCTTCCCAAACAATCAACCTCTTTAAACTTCACCTAGCTAGTAAACTCCCCCACCAGGCCAAACAAAGACGCAGCCTCCAGCTCCATCATTGACTGGATCTTAGTATCTCATCCAAACCTACTCGCTAGTACATTAATCCTTCCTGACCCTCTTAGTGACCATCTTCCAACCTTTACTGACTGGAACCCCTCCTCCCTTCATAAACAACATCACTGAAACCTGTCCAACTTCAACCCACAAATATTTTCAGACTGCCTAAAACTAACTGACTGGAGACCTTTAAGAATTTTGCTTCTTGACAATGCCATCAAGTACTTTAATAAAACTTTTCTGTTCCTACGCAATAGCCTTAATAACCAAAAGAGTTAAAGCTATAACCTCTCCCTGGCTATTTAAGGAAACTAAACAGATCATGCTAAAGCAATAAACAACCTAATACCCTACTAGAATATAAACAACTCGGCAACTCCATAAAAAAACTCATAGCCAGAGACTGCAAAGCATATTACTCTAAGCTTCAGTCTGAACAAAGTAACAACCCTAAAAAATCTTGGAATACTATCTCCTCCCTCCTCCATCCTGGCAGTAAAGACAACCCATACTCTAACCCCAACTTCTATGATCAAGAAACTGCCTCTCTATTCAACACCTTCTTTGTGGAATGTATAGCCAAACTTACTACCAGCTTCCCCAGCTCCCCTCCAATATCTCCCCCCCCTCCCCTCACCTCTCCCTCTGACCTCACAACTCGTACTCCTTCCTTCAGCTTCAATCCTGTTCCCATGCACACAATAAAAAAACTCCTCCTCTGACTGAAACCATGCTCCAATGCACCAGATAATTTACCGGCATCCTTCCTCAAATTATCTGCCAACAGTATAGCCTTCCCCATCTGCATTATAATAAATAGGTCTATCCAAGTATCCTATGTCCCCTTACTTTGGAGACAAGCATTCATCATCCCACTCTACAAAGGTGGTAATAAGATTGTCACCACTAATTTCCAGTCTATTGCCATACTTTTCCCAATCACAAAAGTCCTGGAAAAATGTATTCACTCACAACTGATGCCATATCTAACTCATAAATAACCTCCTAGCCCCCACACAACATGGATTCCATCCTGGCCATAGCACCATTACTGCATTCCTCTCCTTCCTCGAGCCCATTAACCATGCCATTGACTCTGGTAAAATCATATCTACCCTGTTCCTAGACCTCTCCAAAGCCTTCAACACCATCTCCCACCCTATACTCCTATCTCTACTCTCCTCCCCTTCCACCATAGCTTGGTTCACTAGCTAGCTCTCCAAAAGACAACAGGCTGTTAAATGGAAACATTCCACCTCATCCTTCCTATGCACCCCCTACTGGGGTACCCCAAGGTCCTGTCCTTGGCCCCTTACTTTTCAATATATTCATGAACAACTTCCACTGATACCACACATCCCCTCCGACCTTCTGCAGAAAACTCAGTCAGCTTTCTCAAATACTGAAACCTGGATGCAAAACAACCAACTCACCCTAAACACCAACAAAAACAAATTAATGATTTTTTTCCATCTAAAAACTCCCCCATTGATAAAAACTCCTTCACAATAATAAGCCAGAATAACACCCCCATTGAAATTGTCCTACACACCAAACTGCTCGGTGTCATCATTGATGAACATCTAAAATTCAATATCCACATCCAAACTAACATAAAAAACACCAAAAATTAGGACTCCTATATAAGCATAACAGTTACCTTACCCCCTCCATCAGAAGGACCCTTGCCCCCACATACCTTCTCCCCTCCCTAGTGTATGGTGCTCCTCTGTTCTCTAATTGGCAGCTTGGCCTGCAAACTAAATTTGAAGCCTGCTACAATACAATCTTCAAATTTGCCACCAACTCTTGGAGCTCATCCCATCACTGCATCTCCCTCCACTCACTGCAATGGCTCGAGCTTCCCAACTATCTGAACCTCCTTAAACTCACCACTGCCCATAAGCTCATATTTAAACCATCCTCCTGTCCCTCTCTCTCCACCACCGTAACCTACTATATTCCTAATTGCTCGCTTAGATCATAAAATCAAAACCTGCTCAAAATCTATAAACCTTTACAGCCACCTAGGCACCTTCTGCTGTCTTGCTCCTTAGCTAAACTATGGAACTCATTTCCTTCCTCCCTCCCTTCTAAATACTCAAAACCACTCCAACTTTAAATCCCTCCTCCATTCCTACCTATCTTCAAAGTGGGAATGCCCATGCTCTCTCCCAACATAGGTCCCTCTAATATCAAAACCTATCTTCTAACTTTCTGCATCATCTCTGCACTCACATCCTTTGCCCTCCAACCCCTCCTTAAACTTGCTCCAAACTTTGTTAATATTTTATTTTCAACAATTTATTTTATTTGTTCAAATGTTATTCACTGTTAATGACTCTCAGACTGTACAGCTGCTAGATTTGTATTCAGTAATTGGCTTTTATTATTGTAGAATGCTGCATGAAGCTGATGACTTCTTTGTTTTGTATCTTTATATGTTTATATATTTATATGTTTGTTATTGTTAATAAAACTGAAAACACCCACAAGAGTTCGTAAAAGGCAGCAGGTGAATAAACACAGACCTCCAATATTTAGCGCTTTCATTCACTTTACTTATGGAATACATATTCTGATGAAGTTCCATAAGTAAAGTGAACAGAAGCTCTAAATGTTGGAGTTCTGTGTTTATTCAACTGCTGCTTTTTACAATCTCTTGTGGGTGTTTTCAGTTTTATTATTCATTGTTACCTAGTCTCTGCAGTGTTTTTATGTTTGTCACTGTTACTGGAGCTTTTCTCCCTGGGCCTCCACTGAAAATGGGCACTTTTAGGCCCAGTGGACTTCCTCGGTCATCAAACTGAAAAAATTACTGAATTTCATGCAACCTTGAATACTTATTTACCTGACATAGCTTTGATCACAGAAACTTGGTTAAAGCCACACATTAAAGACAAAGAAATAATTACAACTGGCTATGACATCATAAAAATTGACAGATTAAACAAAAGAGGTGGTGGTGCTGCCATCATATACAAGGACACCCTCAAAATTGAACAGTTAAACTGTTCCCCTCCCAACCTAGCCAACTCTGAAATCCTAACAACAAGCCTAGTGATCAACCCAAATAGAACAATTGTCATTATAACTGCCTATTTTCCCCTTGGTAACAATCTTCCCATCACTGAAAACCTACTTTCTTGGGTATCCACTACTTTCAACCAAGAAACAATTATACTTGGTGATTTCAACTTGGATTGGCACTCCTGTTCTTCAAAAACCCCTCCCTCTTCCCTAACCTTTGCAACTTCACCCAAACCATATTCTGCCCTACTCATAAAGACAAAGTTTCCAAAAGGCAATCTACACTTGATTGGATTCTGACTAACAAGCCCAGCCTAGGCTACCTAGTTGGCTGCCTACCAGACTCCCGCAGTGATCACTCACCTATCTTCCTATACAGGAAATGAGTACAGACCCATATGAACATAACATATAAAAATATCCTTAACAAGAAAAAATTTCCCCCTCCATTTGTAACATATTACTACTACAAAGCAACCAGTCATCTCTTAAAAACCACCGTCTGGATCAGGCGGTACACTAATTCAACACTACATTTCTCAATATACTAAATAACCTCGCACCCACAAGAAAAATAAGATTAAAATCTAAACACATACCCTGGCTAACAAAATATACCCAATCACTCCTAAAACAAAGAGACAAAGCAAGGGTAGCTTATCACACCACTAAGAATAAATCGAATCTCACCATACATCTCCAACTCCAAAATCTAGCTAAGAAAAAAATAATATCTGACAAACAAACTTACTTTCAAACATGCCAACATATCCACCAAAGCAACCCCCAAAAATTCTGGCAAAGCATTAAGTTCCCAAACCGTTCACCAGTTACCTCAAACAAAACTACCCCCATAGCTTCACAATTCAATACTAACTTTATTAACTCAATTACATTTCTCTTAGGTAACCAACCAACACAACCTCTAACCATACCCACTCCTTCTTTGATTTTCCCCAATCCCTTTATCCAGACTAACTACATAAAGTCTCTACTTTACAAGCTCAAACCCTGTTGCCTTGCTGCAGACTTACTACCCACTGAATTCCTCAAAATAGCAACCCCCTGAGTTGCTTATCCCATATCAGTCCTGATCAATCATTCTATTGCAGAGCAATATGTCCCCTGTCTATGGAAAATATCTCATATTATTCCCCTACATAAAGGTGGGCCCTCAAAAGAACTAACAAACTACCATCCCATTGCCATTCTCTCTCCCTTAGCTAAAATCTTGGAAAAATGTATTCATAACCAACTTCTTAACCATTTCCTTCATCACAACCTCTTTTCTCCCACTCAACATGGCTTTAGGCCAAAATATAGCACCACCACTGCCCTACTATCTTTTACTAACACCATCCAAAGTCTCATAAATGAAGGCCAATTTGTTTCATCCATTTTCCTTGATATGTCAAAAGCCTTTGACACAGTTTCCCACCAAATTCTACTCAACAAATTAGCTTCATACGGCCTTAGCTCATCTGCCCTGTCCTGGTTCCATAGCTATCTCTCTAATCGCCAACTTCTTCTTCTTTGCCACAGTGGATCACCTTGTCCGCACATTGAATGGCAGTGGAGTTTGACAGTGTCGAGTTGCCAGCCCGGCACCCAACCTTCCACAGAAGGCACACTCACATGCACACCTAGGGCCAATTTAGAGTGTCCAATCCACCTGCAGCATGTCTTTGGGATGTGGGAGGAAACCCGGGGAAACCCACGCGACCACAGGGAGGACATGCAGACTCCGCACAGAAGGCACCCCAGCCGAGGATCGAACCAGAGAACCTCTTGCTGTGAGGCAGCAATGCTAACCACTGCACCACCGTGGCCGCCATATCTCTCTAATCGCCAACAAACTACCAAATTGGAAAACACCCTTTCCCCCCATCTCCCCATCTCTATTGGAGTTCCCCAAGGTTCCATACCTGGCCCCCTACTCTTTATAATTTTTACAAATAACCTCAGCTCTGCAACCCATCTAGTCTCCATAGTCCAGTATGCAGATGATTCCACACTTATTTGCTCAGTCCCCAGTTCTCATGAACTTCAGGCAAAAATGTAAACTGCTTTTCAGGACATAGAAAAATACCTCACTGATCACCAACTCATACTAAATTCTAACAAAGCCAAGATAATAGTGTTCAGAAATAAACTAAAAACTTCTCAGTTCCCCCCTAACAACACTTTCCTCAAACGGTATCAATATAGAACCTACAAGCCAAATCAAACTTCTAGGTGTCACTATTGATGATGTCCTAAGATTTGATAACCACTTTGCCCTCACCATCAAAAAGGTCCACACCAAACTAGACTCCCTTTATAGAGCCAAACCTTTTCTCACAGATAGTGCCAGGCTAACCATCGCCCGCTCACAACTTCTTTTCACCCTACTGTCCAGATCCCAAACATTTACCAAGCTACGTAAATCAGACCTGAATAGCCTAAAATCCTGCTACAAATAGAATTGCCAAATTTGCTACCGGCCACCCTTACAGAACCCACCACTGCTCAGTTCTCTCCCAACTCAATTGGCTTGAACTTCCAAACCTGTTAACACTCAATCAACTGACTATAACTTACAAAATACTTCACCAACCCAATGGTTGCCCTGCATTTACTAATCTAATTCAGCCAAATATGAGCCACAGTCTTCTAAGGTCTTCAAACAAACTAGTGGTAAAGGTTACCCAACCCCACAACACACTAGGCTCCTCCCTCTACTCTTACATTATTGCCAAGCTCTGGAACACTCTTCCCCAACCTATAGCTCTAAACCCTAACTTTCTTGAGTTCAAACACCTCCTAAAAGAACATCTTGGAAATCATTGGCTCTGCTCCTGCCTTACTCCCGTTAAGCCTTCCCTTTTCTATCTCTCTCTTATTCAGTGATACCCCTAATTTAGCCTATATAATTACTTTTTCCCCATCTTGCTCTTCCCTTTAATTCCCTTCCTTTTCTACCCCCTTTATTACTGTTTATCTCCTCTTAGCTAACACTTTGCTTATTTTTCTCCTATTAGTAGCTAGAGTGCTCTTATGCTTAGATAAACATTCCTATCTTTCTTGGTTCCATTTCTGGCACTGTCTAATTCTCGAATTCTCTCCTATTTTTTCAAATGTTGGTCATTCTCAGGGCTATGAATCTGTATTTCATGTCTACTATAATTAATTGTATCTCTTTTTTAATGATATACTGTTGCATATCTAATGACTTAATATTGTTAATCTGTTTAGTATGTGCTTAGAATTCTCTACTGTATATTCTGGAGCTTTTCTCTCGGGGTCTCCGCTGAAAATGGGCTTCTGACCCACTCAGATATTACCCAGTACATAAATGTAATAAATAAATAAAATAATACATTTCTTTTTTTCCTACTATGCATACACAAGTGAGAGTACATTTTCATATCTTAAGACTTAAATCGAGTGAACTCTAATTTTGTACAGGTATATATAATCACATCTCATTTTTTATTTCATTAATAAGTATTTGTAATAAATCTTCTCTAAATATATATTTAAATATGGCATTTCCTTTATTTCATCTGCCATTCCCAGCCCAGTGAGTTGTGCTCATATTAAAACAGACTAAGACAAAATTTACATTAATAAGGCAATATTTCTTTAGACATTTAATATAGTAATATCAATAATCTATGGTCTTTTAAATCACAGTATTGAGCTCATGACTATGTATATTCAATGTCTAATTCTGCCTTGCCTAAATCTGAAAATGAATAAAAACTTGAAAAGGGATCTGCATATCCTTTGAATATTTAAATCATTAACCAGTAGTGTAATAAATACAATAAAAGACTCAAAACACTATTGGAAGTCTAAATGGTGTTTGATAAGCCTGCTGAATTGTTAAACATCCCCAGTTACACAGAATTAACTAATATTAGAGAAATAGTTGCTTTCAATTTATATAGTAAAGTTGAGTTACATTAAATCAAAATCAATCAGTTTTAAAAGAGAACAAACAGTATTTGATTTATTATGTATGACTCAAACGAAGTTCTGTTACTATCCCTAAGTAAAGTAAGATGGAAGAAAACGAAATGCTTGCTACATCGCTTCACTCTGGACTTATGATCCTCCTTTTGAGTAGTTTTTGCTTCCTTATAGATTTTCTTTGAAACATCACTTCACAGGTGCTTTTTCTGCTACATTTGGCTACCACAGTCCTCACAGTCTCACTTTTCTATTGGCACTGTTGGTTGCAAAGGTTTTATTTGCTCAGTGTCCCTGGGATTCAATGTATTTGCCATGTACAAATGTCTACAATTCATCTGATAAAACTTTCTATCTTCCCCATGAATAACATAAAACTTTAGTTCATGTGTTTTTCCAACATCTTCAGGTTTAGACTACAGACCTTTGCATGGCTTTTGCAGCCTTAGTCTGTCTTCTGCTTGTACATTTAGTAGTCTTTTGTAGTTTTTATTGTAAAAGTATTTTTGCTTCTACTAATTTTTGTCTAGAAAAGACCAACTACCCTGATACTTCTCCCTCGCATATCTGGGGAATTAAGATATGATATTGTCTTATCCTGGGTATTGTTGGCTAGGCTTGCAAAGGCTCTTGTGCCATTAGTCTACTAATCATCTATAAATCTATGAACCTTGAGATGATTTTCAACTGCAATTGAATTAGATGACCCAATATGAAGATGCTAGGTGAATGTTAGGCACAAATCCAGTGACAAATGAGAGAAGGAGTGATTTCTTAAACAACATAGTCAGTTCAGAAATGGTGAGTTATGATTGAATTAGGTTTTTATAAAATTTAGCAGGATAAAGCATGGACAGAGTGGATACAAGGCAGTTGTTATGATGAGGGAAAATGTATCCGCTAAGCAGAGTAAGCAATAATTCGGTAATTAGGGAATTAAGAAGATTGTATAGGACAAGGCAGTACCCTCTATGTTATCTACATTAACAGATAGACAGGTAGGTAGGTAGGTTCATACTCACTTAATAGACATACATTGCAAGAGGAGTCCAAATCTGCAATTTCCCAAAAGCATTGTTTTTCAAGTGACTTGCTCAAAGTAACACAGTAGGCAAATGAAAGGTGTGGGAATAGAACCCTGTACCACTGGAAGCATTAATCATTTATAATAACTGCAAGACTTTGAAGCAGTCTACATTTTTAATTGTTTTATATTCTATATCTACAGAAACATACAGCGCAAAATTATATTTCTAATTCTGTAAGGTAATGTGGCAATATTTTACTACCTACATTGGGCAATTAGTTATAAATAGTTGGCATCAGAGAAACAATGCTTGTTTTGTCACTTTCCACATTCAGCAGTGCGTATAAAAGAAATACAGCTTTAAAATAGATGGTTTAACCAAGAGCTAAATGTTGCTTGATTCTTCACAATGATCAACATCACCTATGAAAACAATGCCATAGTTAAGCAACAGAAAATGTTATATGTTGTTTAATATTGTATGTTATTATCTCAGCTCCAGTACTGCATGTTATTACTTCAGCTCCAACATCAACATGCAAGCATTGCAGCCAACAAAATATGTAGTTATGTAAAGTAAAGAGAATTATCATGTTGGCTATTACTTCTCACTACTAGGTATCAGATAAACCATCCTCACTTTTAATTAAACCTCCACTGATGCCTGACGGCACATTTAATAGCAACCATTAAACAACACAAATGACATATCCAGAATCAAGTTCTGAGAAAAGACATGTGAAAGCATTGCCACTTTGTTAATCAACAACAAAATGCCACATATTATTGAAGCAACTATATGTTTTGCCACTATCATTTTCTCACTTCCTAAATAAGTTACCGAGAATTGATATACATTTAAAAAATGGCATGATTTTATCACTTTCAGAAATACAGGGTATAAACACATAAAATATAGCCTGCCATTCTAGGATATTTTACAGTGCTGAAAATGTATGAGGTTCTGAAACATACTTGGAAAGGGATTCATTCTAGAAGCTGGTGTTCAGTTCCTCCAGAAGGGGCCCAAACATTCTAGACTTGGTACTCAAAAACATGGCTGAACAGAGCACCACCACAAGTGTGTGGCCCTCGCTGGTGAAGTCTGATCACAAATCAGTATCTTTTGAACTAACAATACCATCAGAGCCCCCTCAGGAGAAATTAGGGTAAAAAACTTCTCCAAAGCCAACTACAGACTCTTAAGAGAAGATATTAGTAGCTTCAAAGATCCTGTCCCAGCTGATGGCAAGAACATCTATACTAGACTATACACCAATGCCTTGTATAAACATCTATACAATTGTATTGACTCAGCCATTCCTAATAGGACCAAAGCAAGAATCTCAAGAGAAAACAAGCCTGCCTGGTGGACATTCACCATAAACAAGTTATATAATAAGAGGAAGAAATTAATGTCTAAGAGCAAGAAGGAATGCTTTTAGAATTGGAATAATACCCTTCACACATTGAACAAGCAAATAAGACATCTTGTAAAGTCCTATAAAGCTAACTATGAATCTAGATTAGCATAAGGCCTTCTTTAGCTACATCTGAAACCTTAAAGGAAAAGCCCAGATTTGTACTGAACTGGTAGTGAATGGTACCACATACACTGAACCAGTGGAAATAGCCAACATGCTAGCGGACAGGTTCAGTGAACATTTCTCCCATCATATACCCCTAAACATTCCTACAACCTATTCTCCACCTAGTATCTCTAAAGTGCAAGTTTTAACTGCTTTCTCCAAGGCCAAAAACACAGCATTTATGGGACCTGATAACTTCCCAGGTTGTGTTCTCAATGGTTTAAAATAGGTGTTAGCAACATCACTGGATACTCTTTTCAACCACAGCCTAAGCACTGGTTTTGTCCCTGCTGAATGGAAAACAGCTCCCATCATCCCTTGCATAAGGGGAAGTGCATCCACTGACCCCGGGAACTACAAACCCATTAGCCTAACCAGCCTAATCTGCAAGGCCATAGAGAGAATCATCATGGACGGTATCAATAATGATCTAGGAGACCTTCAAACAGTTGATCTGACCCAGTCTGGCTTTGTTAAATGGAGATCCTGTCTGTTGAACCTGGTGGACTTCTTCGAGACTGTCACCAAAGCCCTGAATGAAGGCAAATTTGTGCATACAGCCTACCTAGACTTGGGCAAGGCCTTTGACACAATCCCCCACTCAGGCATCATTGAAAAACTCAACAAGCTGTGAGCCAACCCATATACTGTCTGGTGAGCTACAAACTGGCTCACCAACAGAACACATACAGTCAAAGCAGGGAACTCCACCTCCACCAGCAGACCCATTACCAGTGATGTTCCACAGGAATTGGTGTTCGGCCCCCTATTGTTTGGATTATACTTCTCAGAAGTACAGGCAAAACCAAAATGTCTGTGGCTGGCAAAGTTTGCTGATGACTGCAAACTGTGAGCAGTCACTGAGCCCTAAATTATGTCAACATTCTACAAGAAGGACTCATGCAAATTAATGATTGGTGCCAAAGTCGTGGTCTTAAACTCAATGCAAAAAATGCATTATCATCCTCTTTGGCAAAGGTGATGTCCCTGCAGATTACCATATTAATAACAACACCCGAAGCTCTAAATCAGTGGTGAGAAATTTGGGCACAGAGGTTGACAGCAACCTTACTTTTGATCACCATGCCTCCATGGTGGTAAGGAAGGCCTTCTACACTGCTCACCTCATAAGCAAGGGTATAGCTTCCAGCACAAAAGAGGTTATAACCCCCCTGCACTCCTCCCTCATCAGGCCAATAATAGAGTACAATGCTCCCATTGCTATGTACCTAAAGAGGCACCTGCAGCAACTAGAGAGACCTCAAAGGTTCCTGACAAAGAAAATTCAGAGTCTTCAGCAAACGTCTTATGTGGACAGACTGAAATCACTGTTACTATACTCTGTATCATATAGACTACTCAGAAGTGACCTGTGCCTTGCATACAGAGCAACCTCTGATCTTGCCTTAATGGAAATGCTGCACATTCATAAGTCAAATGGTACACAGTTCACTCAGTCTAGGGAACTTAACCTAGCATGTGACATCAACAGGACTTGTTGGAGAGAGAGAGAGATATGTCTCCAGAGGTTGCCTCTCCTCTGGAATAAACTTCCAATACAGGTTAAACAGAGCCCTCATTAACCCTTTTTAAGTGCAAGTTGGATGACTGGATGTAAAAATGCAAATTCACACCAGGGGTTTCACCTGTGTCCCTCTTGCATAGAGGCAGTTAGTGCTGATTTAGATCCCCTTATAACATAGACCATATCTATAGACCCTTAAGGGAACAAGGGTTGAACTTAGCTAGGCATGTAAGGGCCCGAGGGCCATTAGCCTAGTAACCTCCTATCAACCTATGAACCTATGAAGTTTTACAAATGTTAAATCTAGTTCCATGTTTGTGTTCATGTTTATGATTTTTGTGGAGCTTTTCTTCCCAGACCTCCACTGAAAAGGGCTCTTATCATCCCAATGGACTATCCAGGTAAACAAATGCCAATAAATAAATTAATTAATAAATATAGTCCAATGAGGTACATCTTAGGTAATTTATGCTCACATGGACTATGACCATGGCATACTGGTATTTGTGGTTTAAAGACCTAAGTGCATATATGACCTGGTAGATTTTGGTTCCATACAGACAGTTCACTGTGATCTTCTCCTTGTTTAGCCTGGTAAGGGGGACATCAGTATGCCTTACAATGGAATTCCCAATAACTAGAATGTTTGGCTTTATGGTATGTTGCCTTATGGGCTTGGAAGTGGGGCTACTATGATTTTCAGAGGTATTTATTCTGTGAGGTGCTGTCTTTTTGGGTTTGTGCTGGGACACTGAGAGATGCTTTTAGGAGGCCTTGGAGGTTTGGAAAGATTACATGTGAATACCTCTACATATGTGGGCCTATGTGTTTGATCCTTAGTGTTGACAGTGAGTGTTTTGGGTGCAATGTTAACAATCTGGTTTGCATTTTTCATGTGTGCATGTGGCAGCTTTGCCTACAATGACATTGTGTCTCAATAGCTCTCACATACTGTGTCTGTTTTAAAATTAAGTGATTGTCAGTGAACTTGAGGTAGTTATCACACTGCCTCAAGGATGCCCATATCTACCAGGCCACAAACAGAGAAGACAAGGAATCGCCCATCTGTTATACCAGATTATTAGTAGATGGGAAGGAGTAGTAGAGAGTGACTTAAAGGTCTAAGTGAGAGTGTTTAGTAGTATACTATAGGATGGCCTGGAGTGGTGTTACCCTCTGTGCAAGCTGGTAGCTCTTTGGGCAGCTATGAACAGTGGGGAACTATGGAGAATGTTTCCTATTGAGTATTTTAAACTGAAAGGTTTCTTTATGTACAAGGCACTGGTAACTGCATTTGTACATCACATAAATGCAAGGCTTTTATACCAGCAGGATGAAAGAGTTTTATACAGTTAAACCCTCAGGCCAGTCAGAAAAACACACAATAAGCCTTCCACCAGAAGTTCCCAAAGCAGATGGGTTGAATCAGCCCTCTGCTCCCACCAGAGTGCAGAATAAAACCTCATTAATGTAAAACAAACTGGTTTTGAGTTCATGTACAGTAACAAATGCTTTGTATCAAAACAGAGAACTCCTGCACTATCACGAATCCCTGGAAATAAGTTCACAAAAATTGAGAAATGTTCTCAAATACAGAAAAGTGTGTGCAACTGTAGGAAAATGTCTGCAAACACAGAAAAACTTTGCAAAATTTTGAAATATTTTGGCAAACTCGGGAGAACTTTGGTAAACTCAGAACAGCTTTTGCAAAATCAGAGGAGGCTAGGAAATAATTAGGATACTGTTAAAATGATCTAAGAGCAGTACAGTAACAAACAGATGGCATTTCTTTATCAAGTGCAGGCTGAAAACAATGATAAATTTAAACAAATCAATAAATGCTGTATCAAAATGTTAAAGCACTAAGATAGTTAGAACAAGTGCAAAAAATACTTATATCAGCTTTGTAGGTCCATGGATGGCTTAGATGTAGTCCAAAGGTCTTGCAATCACAGTAGTCCAAGCCAGGCACAGGGAAGCTCTGAATAAATGAGTACAGTCTCACACAAATTTAAGGCTTTTATACCTACAGGATGAAAAACTTTTACACAGTTAGGACACCAGGCCAATCAGATAAACATACAATAAGCCTTCCAGCATAAGTTCCTAACTCAGATGGGTTGAAAAGGTCCTCTGCTCCCACCAGAGTGGAGTATAAAACTTTCTTTTTTTGAGCTCAAGTGCATTAACAAATGCTTTACAAACAAAGGCAGAACTCCTTCAGTATCAATAATCCTTGGAAATAAGCTCACAAACCTGACAAATGTTTCCAAGTACATAAAAATGTGTGCAAACCTAGAAAGAGTTCTACAAATGCAGAAAACATTTGTAAAACTTAGAAATATAAACTCAGAACAGCTTTTGCAGTATCAGAGAAGGTTAGAAAATCTCATGATACTGTTAAAACGA
Source organism: Protopterus annectens (assembly GCF_019279795.1). NCBI lineage: Eukaryota > Metazoa > Chordata > Ceratodontiformes > Protopteridae > Protopterus > Protopterus annectens. The sequence continues at coordinate 4,449,065 of NC_056730.1, forward strand.
CCTAAGAGCAGTACAGTAACAAAAAGATGGCATTTCATTATAAATTTCAGGCTAAAAAATAGTGATAAATTCAAACATATCAATAAATGCAGCACAGAACTGTTCATAGCACTAAGATAGTTAGAGCAGGTCCAAAAAAAACTTATAACAGCTTTATGGGTCCAAGGATGGCTTAGATGCAATTCGAGGGTCTTACAGTCACAGGAGTCGAAGCCAGACACAGGAAAACTGAATAATTGAGAAAGATAATTTTTTTCCTGAGTGAAGTCAAAACATTGTTAATCCTGAAAGTAAGAATCAGTATAGTTTCACCACATTAAAAGAGTAGGAAAAATGCTTTTATGTGGAATATGTAATACTATTCAATGCCCACCTCTAGTCGTTGTTGTGTCTTTCGGCTTTTCCCAGTTAGGGGTAGCGTTGTCGCCTCACAGTAAGACGCTGTCCAGTTCGATTCTCAGCTAGAGCGTCTTCTGCGTGGAGACATGCGTGAATGGGCGTACCTTCGTTGAAGGTTGTGCATCAGGGCTGGTAACTCGACGTGTAAAAATCGACTACCAATCATTAGCGGACCGGAGTTCCGCTCTAGTAAGCATCACAAATTATAACACACACAGGCAGGGAAATCAGTTTAATTAACAACAGAAAATATATTGCCTTCCTTCCACTAAGAAACTTTGTTAAAACTTACATTTTGAGTACACTGGATGATTTATGTCCCTAGATGCCTCATATCTTCTTTCACTTTACATGTAGTCTTGTTGACATATGGACTATACTGCAAACAACAGCAAATATTTTCTTGACGCCAAGTCCTATTAATTGACAATTATGTTTAACATTTATCACAGAAAACAAAATGATTAAGAAAAAGCTGTCTGATTAGTTTTTTCTTAGGAAGTGTTGTTTCAGGAATTAGGCTCTGGTCTCTATTGAGTATTACACCTTAATATAGCTCAGTACTCATTTAGGGTAGAAAGTGACAAAAGGTTAAATTAGGCTTGTCTTATACAATATATTTGCAGACATTGTATAACTATACAGTCTGACAGTGGAAGGTAATGTGTGTGTGACTGTGTGTGTGTGTGTGTGTGTGTGTGTGTGTGTGTGTGTGTGTGTGTGTGCACATCCATGTGTGTACATGTGGGCGTGCGTGTATGTACGTCAGTCTGTCTATCTAATGCTCCTTTACTGGTGTCCCTGGGATAGTGACAATCAACCACAACACCAATCATACCAGTACGAGCTGATCTTTATGCCTAGCTGTCTGATACAGACCAGTCTGGTATGGCACACCTACCACTTCCTGTTGTGGTGGTCACTAATGTACAGGTTTTAGTTCTATAGGAACAATGCTACAAGGACTATGAAATGCCTAGCTCTATACACCTTTAAGTAGACACACAAATTCTAAAGCTCATTTTTCACATATTGGGTGGATTAATTTCTCTTTGTCATTCAACTTGTTCTCTGTTTCAGTGTCACTTATACTCTGAAGCCTCAGATCACAATGTCTTGGTATACCCGGCATGGTGTTTTGGCAAAATGTTTGAGAGAACTTAGTCAAAGTCTTGCAAATCTTGGTACTTTTTCTACTCGGGAGGTAAATAACCTGATGCAACTCTTTCTATTCATGGATGGAAGGTTATACAGCTTTATTCATTTCCAGCCTATGCAGAGATTATGCCCAGTCAAGACATTTTCTTACTTTCATGCAGTGATGAACATTGCAGTCATAACAATTTATTATGTAGTATACACAATGTGAAATGCATAATGATATGGCATCTGTTTGACAACACTTACAAGTAGGACAGTTGTAAAGATGGGTCTACTTAATTCCACCGAAAGCCGAATTGGTTGAATACAATTCGCACAAACCATAACAAGCGAAACGCGAATGCACTAAACCGCGAAATTCAAAACCTCGATCTCTCATAGTTGGCCAACCCCACTGCCCGCAACATATTACCTACCGAAACACAGTAAAAAACAACACATACACACACTAACCAAAACCCTACTTCTAACCCTAAAGTAAAGCACCAAAACCCTACATACACAACTATCTATGCTCTATATTTTAACCCCTCCCTAACCCTAAGGTCCGTAACTACACTTACCCTACTGAGCTATACCCAAACAAACTAAATATTCCACACACGCACACTTAACAAAACCCTACACTAAACCTTACATGCATTACCTATCTTTGCACTTACCTTTACCCCACACCCTAACCCCAAGGTCAGTAACTATGGCACACTTACCTTACGGAGCTATTCCGCAGATGGGCCAACTGTGCAAATTTGATATTTCCACTTTTGCGGTTTAGTGTGTTCGACATACTCGCGTTTCGCTCGTTATAGGGTTACTACCTGTCCCACTTTGCGAGGGACAGTCCCACTTTGGGCAGTTGTGTCCTGCAAAAAAAAAAACTGAAAAAATGGCAAATGTCCTGAGATTTTAGGACAAAAGGGTTTCCTATATTTTATGTAATAGTTGCATAACACAGTTATTCTGTATGTAAAACACCTAAATGTGATAAGAAACAGAGTAAGCAGCTAAAATGCTACAAGAATAAGCTTTTATTTAGGAAAATAGTGAAGTTCTGTTCTTTGTACTGTCCGTGGGTATGTTTTGCCCTGCAAAATCTGACGTTTGTACCAAAAATGTCCCACTTTGGGAATTTGAAAAGGTGGCAACCCTAGCTCGTTATGTGTCGCACAAATTGTATTCGACCGATTTGGCTTTCGCAGGAATAAAGTAGACCCATAAAGACAGCCTTTCATACATGCACTTCAGACAAGTGTGGTTCAATAGGGTATTTGTTTAGCTTGCTGTAAGCATCCCTTATCAGATCATGCACTTGGGTTATAGTGACATCTTGGAAGTAGGACCAGCAGAAGTGAAGCAGAAATGAACTGCCAGTTCCTGTCCACATTGCCAGAGAATCATAAAGATACTAAATGTTTTTTGACCTTGTTGTTACTGAGGTTCTGGAGTTCAATTTTTCTAAAATAATTTCTGCAGAGACAGGTAAACTGCATACAGCTTATGCTACACACTGATGTATATAATGAGCAAATAGTACGAGTCAGTGTAATGTATAGCAAGTAAAGAGATGTGAGGAAACATGACAGAGCAATCCAAATTGAGTAACCAGATTTTGTGAACCTGAGGGAAATCCCTCAGTATCTGTAATAATGGCTATGCAATGTGAACGTTGTGTCATATAAATATTAGAAGCATCTGCAAACACGGGGTTACAACCTGTCACAATTTTCACAAGCATATTCTTGCTATGGAGCTGTTTCAAACAAAGACACAGAATAATTCTTCTGCAACTGAAACATCTTTCTTTAATAAAGGGAAGCGTTCGGCAGTCTTAATTTTGATAACAAAAGAAAAATAAGCCATTTGCACTGGCTGGTGATGCACACTGTCCTTCAAACTCAGGCATTTCTGCGAGATGTACCCCAAAGTAAGCTTATAATTAATGACCGAACTTCAGCCCGACAGAATAAGCAGTTACCTTATAGTGCTGAGGCTGTGCAGTTAGAGTTTCATATCCAGTCGTTGTGATTAATTGTTGTTTGCATCGTTTCCTCAATTTAGTTTATATTATTCTATTCTAGATGTGCAGTTTAATAACTTAAAATAAATAATTCACATGTTCACTAATTAAATAAGAAAGAAAATAAAAGAAAATATCAACTAGTATCGGCTGGAGGCACTAAGTATGCAATGAAGACTATAAATTATCATTCCCTCCACTTTAATCACAGATGATTACAATCACAGATGATTCAAATTTTGTCAGAAAGCACCATCATCTGTGTCAACATATGAAGAATTGCTAGCAGCTGTGTTGATGCTGATAAAAGGAATGACACATCGAAAGGGACCTTGCTATTTTCACAATTCAAAGCAAAAAAAAAAAAAAACTTTGGTTTTGCTTGTTCAGAAGTTGGCACTGCATTTGTAAGAAGAGGTGTTAACTCCCCCTCACTTCAGCCATTGACATTAATTGTAAATATGACAGCTTTAAGACAGAAAGGTGAGAGTGGATTATAAATTCTGCTGACTACAGTCAATACCGCTCCACAGTGAATTAACGAAGCCAGCCAGGAGCAAGTCTTCTGTAACAGATCAAAGCGAAATGTTTCACCACCTACTTAAAAGGAGCTTATTTGAGAAATGTAGCTATAAAAATGTTGCAATAAGCGGTCTTCTGAGGTTGCTGAAGTGAGACTTTTTCAGCAGATTTAAAAGGAAGCTGGAGAACATCTGGACAAAAGGCTTCCTTCCACCTAAGGAAAGACAGGGAGAAATTCTGACAGATGCGTCTGTCTTCCTTTTATTAGATTAAATAAGCAGTCCTGTAGAATTAAAGCTTCTTTTGATAATATTTATGCAAAGGCATTATGCATGCAACAGGAGTTGCAAAACCTTAACTTTTATATTATATTATCTCTTCTTTGAGATTTTAAAATTGTAACAGTATAGTGGCTCAATGGTTAAAATATCTGTATCATTTATCTAGGATTTTTGAATCATTTCTGGCTTCCGGTCACTGTAAGAATGGGGTATGCATGTTTTCTACATAGGCATCACAGTGGCTAGTGGTAAAGTTTCTGCATCGCAAATCCTAGATTTGGCGTTCATTCATGACATCATCTCATGGTTTGTGTGGTATTTTGTATGTTCTCCCCATATTCTGTAGGTTTACTTTGGGTATTCCATTTAAAAACTTGATGGTTGATGGGCTATACTAAACTGTACATATACATGTTGTATTTACTCTTGCTTTCATGGTACATTACCATTACACTTAAAGTCTGGGTTTTGATTGCGACTGAAGAAGCATCATTTTACTCACCTAGTAAGCAAATAAAACATTTAAAAATGGTAAAAGCATAGATCCTCACCTTAAGCAACATATTATGCTCAGCGTACTTCAGTGTGTGCGTGTGTGTGCGTGTGTGCACGTGCCTGCGCGCGCGTGTGTGCGTGTGTGCGCGTGCACGTGCGTGCGTGTCTGTGTGCGTGTGTGTGTGTGTGTGTGGGTGTATACACCTTTATCACACGTGAGTGAAGTACACATAACTCATTTGCCAGTTGAGTATTACTAATACAAGCAATATACAAAGGGTGAAAATACAGAAATTTTCTGAAATAGCACACTCCTCTGTCTCCAGACAGTATTTTAAATGCATTAAATAAATAGAATTATCAGAAAAAGCACTTAAGATAAATCTGAATTTGAATGTATAAAGCAGTTCAAATATGTGTCATGAAAAATGTTTGTTGACTATCAAACATTGCTTAATTTTAATACAACATGCAGCACAGAAACCAAACATGTTGCTGGTTCCACACTCTTCACACAAATACAGACATATATGGTAAAAATGCATGCTCACATACACTTTTTTTACCTGAGGTATGGAAGTTGTCTTTTTGCAGTCAACAAAAAAATCATGTGTTATGCTAGACTTCTAATAATATACAAATGTCTGGGAGTGCTTGCGAATATTTATTTGTTTGTTAGTTAATTTACATATTTATTTTGCTTGTGACAATGATGTTAGTGAACTGTTCAAAAGTGCCTTTTCATCAGTGATCAGACCAGAGGCATAGGTAAAATTGTAATGTAAACTTTTGAATTCTAAGTACATGTCATTCAATAATATAAGTAGTTTCTGACAGACAAACATAATTAGCATTTGACTAGTACAAAAACGATAGTTAATATCTTATGAAGAATAAAAATATGTCAAGACTGATTAAAAGTAGCCAAAGGTAAATAAGCAGGATATTTTGAGCCTTACACAGGTATATTCTGGGAGGTGCTACAGACACACACACACACACACACACACACACACACACACACACACACACACACACACACACACAGTAATAAAATACTCAGTGATGTAAACCACATCCATAATGACAATTTCTCTTGAGGTACTGCAAAGCCTGACATTGGTCTCTATTCATGTTATAAAACTGTCTTATCGGGGTTCTTTAAGAATGTTTCTAATTTGTTGTTCACTCACATTTCCAAACACTGAAACAACAGGATGTACTGAATGTGTAACTGTACTTGGCTCCTCAGCTGTGTTGTGGAAAAATTATGAAAGATTATTTGAAGCTTCCTGGTAAAGGCAATGCATAGTTCCGAGGGCAGTAATAACCCCTGCAGGCAGTTTGTCATGGCTGTTACCTATAGCCTTGACTCTGAAGCAATAAATAAAGATATTTAATAATGGGGGCGGTATTCTAATGGCCTTTAAAGAGGTAGAGAAGGTGACTGAACAGATTTAGATTCTGGCTAACAAAAGGAGGTTAAATTTAAAGTAAGTGTTAAATCCATAACTTAAATGTCAATTCATTGAAGTCCTTTAGTTAAAATACTTGTGAATTCTGGAGCCAGTGCAGTTTTCCTGCAAATAGGCTATTTAATTTAATTCCCAAATTAGACAAGGTTATTCGTATAAATAGAGACTTGAATTGCACATTCAGCAATGTGGTTTACCTTACTGAATGTTTTACCTATACAGCACATTATGCAAGAAAGACCTTTAGAAAATTATGTACTACAATGTATAAGCATCTTTAAACTGTTAAAAGAAAAAAAATAAACTAATGCTCTATTTTGACACAGCAAGGCTTGCATTTTATTCATTATAAAAAGTAGGACTGAGCATCAGAGGCAGTCATTTGGATGGCAAGTTAGAATGTGTGGAATAGAACTAGTAGGATTTAATTAGAGGCCTTCAAGAAACCCAGGGCTAGGCTTCAGAAAGGGCTACTGTGAGTAATAAGCCTTTCCACAAGCAGCCAACCCCTTATAGCAACCATTTTATTTATTTAGTTAGTTTCTGATTCAAACAGCAGCCCACCCACTCTGATTTTCCATATTTGGAAGAATGCCATCAGTAGGTAGTTGTGTTAGCTATGCTAAATGATAAGGTTTTTCTAGGGAGTTGCTAATGCTAAGCCATGTGATCTCCCCTGGAAATGCCTAAGGTAATCAAATTATACTGCTAAATAATTCAGAAAGTCACTTGGCATTGTAAATTTGGATATCCAGGTGTGCAAATGAATTTGGCCAAAATGCCACAGTCATCCATTGCAGGTAGGTTTACCAAATTCAATGGAGGGGTAGTGGTGCGGTGTGTGTGCATGAGTGTGTGGCAGTGTGTGCACAAGTCTGCACAGGTATGAATAGATGTGGATGAATGTGTGTGTGTGTGTGTGTGTGTGTGTGTGTGTGTGTGTGTGTGTGTGTGTGTAGTAAATGTTAGTTTTGGTGAATGGGTGACTATATCTGTGTATCCAGTCAAGTGTGGGTGTTTTACAATGCCAAGTGATTTTCTGAATTATTAAGCTCTCAAACTCTTAGACTAAGAAATCTGGACAAAGCTGTAAATAAAAGTGAGACAAAGGCCCAAAAATAGGGACAATTTTTAAATGTTGCTCTTACAATCTTAGAAAGTTGATAGAATAACAGGCTTTGCATTAGCATGAATTTTCTGAAGGATGTGAAGTCCAAAACTCAAATATCTGTCATTATTTTCTAACTTCACTCTTTAAAGATTGGACACTTATTTGCCCAAAACCCCCCCACAATTTTATGAAACACAGACTAAAAATATGAGGCAAAAATCTGGACATTCCGCAAAAATCTGTACAGTTGAGAGGTATTTTGTTAAGGGAATGTTTGTGTGTGTGTGTGTGTGTGTGTGTGTGTGTGTGTGTGTGTGTGTGTGTGTGTGTGTGTGTGTGTGTGTGTGTACGTGTCTGTATTTATGTATGCCTAAATGAGTGTGTGTGTGTGTGTGTGTGTGTGTGTGAGTGAAAGTCGGGGTGTTTGTGCCAATGAGATGGATGAGTGGCCAGAGAAAATTACTACTGCAAAATGTTTTTAGCACTGGCAGTAATAATGGGTGATTCACAGACATTCAAATTAGTTAATAATTGCTGCTAAACATGTCTCTAAATTGCGTTGTCCACAACAGGCACTTTACACAACCGCTGATCTCTGTTTCTGAATCCCAATTTAGGACTAAATGATACAGTAAATTTCAAATGTGCTTTATTAAAAAAAAAAAACCACCACTGAAACATTAACTAGATTTTTAATGTTGTTTCAGTAATAATCAATATACTTTTGTGGTTTAACATGGTAGGCATTTTATCTCAACTGAGTTTTTTATCAGATGATACCAAGTTCTTACATGTGAATCTTTTGGCTCGGAGTAGCAATATTACTTTTCTTGCTTTGTATTTAGAAATCAGAATGAAGGTTGCCACGTTTTTGTTAACAAAATAATATAGTTAATTTGCTGGAACTACCTCTGCCGCGCCTAACAGAGGGTATACAATGGATATAATGTTCCAAAGCTTTTTAATAGAATCAGTGAAATTAATAAATATGTTCATTAACAGAGGCTATTCATGTTTTTTCAGCCAACTGGTAGGCTTCTGTTTCACAGAAAATGTTTTAGCCTCAATGAATGATTATAGACATATCACCGTGAATGTTGATAGATGTAGTAATGAGAAAAGACAGATAATTCATGTGTCCCAGTATACTATATTGATCTAGGATAATGTGTCAATAATAAAAAGGGAAATATTACAGATGGGTCCACTTCTAAAGCTATATTATATGAAGGCCGTAGCTTTCTTTTACTAGCAACAAAAATGCTGCTGATTATCTTATAGCTATTTTATTCTGCCTTCCTTACCAATTTAATTTATGAGAACAAAGGAGTGCTGTGACTGCTGTCTCCTGCAGTAGTTATACAATTTGTTCTTTAATTTGTAAGACTTTTGATCAAATTAATAATAACAAAGTGAATATAGCAGGAAATTATAACTGTACAATATATGCAGTTGTTTATTCTATTCAATGCCCATGTAAGTTATTTTATATATGTGAAACTGGAAGGTCATTTTCCACCAGGATTAAAAATGCCTAAAACTTATATGTGGGAATGTGAAGGAGAGTCCATAGGTAGTTAGCTTTAATGGAGTCAAGTTGTGTATTCTTAAATGATTAAATTTTTTATTAAACACAGACACAGGTGTCATAAAAGTTAAGGTATTCACCTTCCACGCACCAGGTACAAGATGTGATCTTGACCTCCAGCTAATGCTTGTGTATAGTTTGCATGTCCTTTCTGGGTCTCTGTCAGGTTTGCCCACTCCCAAAACAGACCTGCTGTTTATATCTCACACTTCCTCAAGAATGGAGTCATGGGCAGCAGGACAGACTTTAGATGTCTGTTGGAGGACTCTAGACAATGTCTATCTGGGAAGAGATGTACAGAGCCATTTTTGGCATCAACTGTGGTACCCAGAATTCTCTATAAAGGAAAATGTGGAACACAGACTGTGATCAGTAATAGGGCTTGCCACTCAGTGGTGTAAAACTAGCTCTAGGTGATCTGGTCATATTCACTTTTGCCAAAAATGGGCATGGATCTTTGCTGGTGATAAGATGGTTCAGGACTCAACTTCCTCTGACCTAAGCCAGGGACCCATGCTAAGGAATCTAGGTACCCATTCTGGCCAGTGTGTGCCTGCATGAAGCCTTGTAGCCCTGGGTCAATAAGCTACTGGCCAACTGGTATCCAGTTGCCCAGTCTAGCTAACTTAGGATAGCTCTAATAAGGGACAACTAGAAGTAAAACCAATTAATCTACCAAACATGAATTAAGGACTACTATAATCAATGTAAGTGCACTGACAAGGTGCAGCTTGGAATTGGATGACATGAGAGTAAAGAGGCTGGGCATTCTCTGTATGCAGAAGACAAGATTTATGTGCAGTGCAGCAAAAATACTTGGCATAAGATACAGAGTCTACTATGCAGGAGGAAGACAGACTAGCAATGGTGTGGGAATTGTGGTAAGGGAGAGTCTTCAGAAGAAAGTGAGGGATGGCATTAAAATTAGTGTTAGACTCATGACAATCAGACTCCAGTGTAAGACTGGGGCATTATTCTTAATCTTAGCCTAAGCCCCACAGCAGAGTTGTGACAGTGAGAAAAAGAGTACATTCAGATGCAGTTGCAGGACTTACTAGATAAAATAGGAGAACAGTGCTGATAATGGGGGATCTAAATGCACATATCAGGGCAGACAGAACAGGATATGAGGACTGATATGAAGACTGCCTGGATCCACATGGATGGAACAACAGCAATAAAGAAGGAGTAGCCAATACATGGTTCAGCAAGACAGTCACGAGATCACATACAAGAGTAAGTGACCAACTTGCATCTCAGGTAGACCTCTTCTTAAGAAAGAAAAAGGATTATTAGTATAGAATCAAGTTATGCACAGTGAAACATCCCACAGCATAGACCACATGCTTGCCAGAATCAGCTGCAAGCAGTGGTCAGAGAAGGCACTACATTCAACAGGGACTAGGCTAAAGATCTGGAAATGACTGGAGAGAAAACACAACACTTCACGGTATTACTCAGGGCTCTAGCACCTCAAAAGGAAGAGGAAATAGAGCTGAAGAAGAAGAATGGCAGCATCTCAAAACAGCATGTATAAGGACTACGGAACAGACGTGTGGCCAGTCCAGATATGGAAATACGGTACATAAGAAAAGCTGTGGTTGAATGCAGAGGTTTAGGAAGTCAACAAAAGAAAGAAGGAGCGCAGGAATAGGTGGTAGATAGAAAAGAGGGTCCAGGCTAGGAAGGAATACTGATTGGCAAACAAAGAGTCTAAGAGAGGAGTTGCAATAGAAAATAACAAGGCAGCTGAGGCATTCTACCAGTTTTTGGAAAGTGACTCAGTAGATGGCACAAAAACTTTATCAGGTTGGTAGGCAAAGACAGAAAGATAAAGAAGAGAATCATCAGACAACTTTCATGAAAGATGCCAGCACAACCTAGTGACCAGTCCACAGGACACTAAAGGCAGAAGGAAGGAGTATTTCCAGCAGCTTCTGAATGAAGAAAATCCCACAGAGGCTGTACTGCCCCAGACACAGTCTATGATAAAAGAAGAAGAGAAGCCCACTATAGAAGAAATAAGAACTGACCTTAAGAAAATGAAGTCAGGGAAAGTTGCAATCTCAGATGACGTCACAGCCAATATTATAAAGCTGTTGTGTGAGGTGGGGGACAAATGACTCCAAAAGTTATTGATAGCAGTAAGGAGAGATAGGCATATCTCAGATGACTGGAGAAGATGAATGCTAGTACAAGTGTACAACAACCAAGAGGACATTAACAACTGTGAGCAGTATTGAGGTAAAAACAAATACCCCAAGCCGTTTAGGTCATACCGATACATTTGTAATAACATTAGTGCTTTCATCTTGAACAGAACAAAACTTCATCAGATAAAATACAACTTATCCCACATCCTTAAATAAGAACAAAAAATATCACATGAACAGTTCTACTCAAAGTCACATGATTTTTCCCTCCAGAAATTCACATGACTAACACTAAAAGTCACGAAAACAACCAACGGTTCAAACCATGTAATATATATGTGCAGAAAATGTTATAAATCATATCTCAAACCATAGTATACCTCAGAAATTTAACACACTCAACTTTAAAACTCATCTATGACAACAAATAACTCTCTACCTATCTAATCAATGATTTTAACTTCAACCGTGATACTGTTGGGCAGATCTTGCATGTTGAACCTAGTTGACTTCTTTGAGACTGTCACCAAGGCCCTGAATGATGGAAAGTCAGTACATACAACTTACCTTGACTTGGCAAAGGCTTTTGACACAATCCCCCACTCAGGCATCATCAAAAAGCTAGCACAACTTGGTATAAATCCCTATCTCATCAGGAGGGTGGCCAACTGTCTCACCGATAGGAACCACAAGGTCAAAATAGGTGGCTCCACCTCTGACAGCAGACCTGTCACTAGTGGTATTACCCAGGGATCTGTCCTGGAACCCCTACTGCTTGACATCTACTTCTCAGAGGTCCAGGCAAAGACCAAAGGCTTGTGGCTGACCAAGTTTGTGGATGACTGTAAGTTTAACATACTGCAACAAGGTCTCACAGGAACAAATGATTGGTGCCAAAGTCATGGCCTTAACTTAAACACAATAAAAGTATTATCATACAATTCAGCAAAAACATGGCCCCTACTGATTACCACATCAACGGCAACCCCCTAAGCACACAGACTGTGGTGAGAGACCTGAGTACTCAGGTTGACAACAATCTCACATTCAGCCATCATATAGTGGCAGTTGTCAGAAAAGCCTTTTACTTGGTTCATGTCATAAGCAAAGGGATTGCATCCAGAAAAAAGGAGGTTATTACATCTATGTACTCTTCCCTGATTAGGCAAATAATTGAGTATAACACTCCATTTGGTATATATCTCTAAACACCTGCAGCAACTGAAAAGGCCACAGAAATACCTCACAAAGAGAATCCATGGCATCCAACACCTGTCCTAAGTGGACAGGTTGAATTCACTATCACTCTACTCAGTATCATACAGATTGTTCAGAGGTGATCTGTGTCTCACCTACAAGGCAATATTGTACCCTTTTCTACTACAGATGCTCCATATCCGTAAGTCTAACTCCTCACGCATCACATGCTCAAAAGGTCTAAATCTAATATGCAACATCGACAAAACCTGCTGGAGAGACAAGTTTGTCTCCCAGAGGCTGCCCTGTCTCTGAAATAGACTTCCCACACATGTCAGAGTACCTCTCTGACCCACTTCAAGCGCAACCTTGATGAGTGGATGGGAACCCCAAATTTGTCCCAGAGGTTCCACCTGTGTCCCTCATTGACAGGGTTGACAGGTGCTGACTGAGGTTTCTTTTTTCAGGATAAACTATTGGCTGGCCTGTAAGGGCCCCAGGGCCATTAGCATAGTAACCTCCTATGATCCTATGATCCAGTGTTGAAAGGGACTCATTTAGCCCTGGACAATTATGTGCTTCCCAAAATAACTGCCAACATAGCTCCTTCTTTTCAAGGTATAAGATCCATGGGCCCCTCTGTTGGTTCCTTTCCAATTTTTCCACTACCACAGACTTAAACAGATGTTCATTATTATTTTGCATATACTTATATAGTATATGCATTAGTGGATTTATTTTTCCTTATTTTGTGAATATGTTTGTAAATTCACTCTCAGAGTTTATGCTAAATCTTGCCCATGTAAAAACATGGGCATTGCTGGCAAAGTAACACATAAACAACCCCTGCTGTATCACAATGAAATTTCCCTTTCACATTATACTTTCTGCCTTTAACCTCATATGTTTCTCCAACTTGGGTGTATTTACAATATTTGTACTTTCCACATTTTCCCATAAGTGGTGAAACAGTTCCTGGTTTTACAATCTGTTCAAAAATGCTTTTAAAGTTCACACCCATCTTAGATACTATTTTGGGTCTAATTCCTATTTTCTTACCTATTTCTTTATTTTCTATTAATAAACACCAGTTCTTGTTTAAAATCCATCTCATGCAACCACTATCACTATTGAATGTTGTCACCATTGCTCTATTAAATAGTGAAGAACTGTTGTCAGACAAACCCTTCAAAGGTAATCTGACCTGACTAGTCTGTCTTCTTTCATTTAATGATAGAGGCTCTCTATGTTCCTTCCCTGGGAGAAGTGTATGGTGTGTCCCATTGATTCATTTTCTACTAACTTCCTCTATAAGTTGAAAAATGAAAGTGTTTGGATATCCCCTTTTACAAAATATATCCAATAAGTTATGACACTCATTTTCAAAATCCTTATTCATACTTATCATATGGACAACTCTTACCAATTGCCCCTTTACTACTGATCTCTTTTGTTGGTGAGGGTGTGCACTTGTAAAATGCAAAAAAGTTTTGAGTAAGTGGGTTTGCGATAAATAGTCAAAATGAATGCCCCTCTTACATAATCCTTGTATAACATCACATCTAAGTATGCTATACTATCAAAGTTGAATGTATATGTGAATATCAAAAATTCTATGGTTTTATTCAAGTATGATATAAATATGATATTTAGAGGATTTTGAAAATGAGTGTAATAACTTACTGGATATGTTTTGTAAAAGGGGATATCCAAACACTTTAGTTTTTGAACTTATAGAGGAAGTTAGTCGAAAAAGAATCAATGGTACTTACCTTCCACTCTTCCCAGGGAAAGAACAGAGAGAACCTCTATCATTAAATGAATGAAGACATACTAGTCAGGTTAGATTACCTTTGGAGGTTTTGTTTGACAACAGTTCTTCAGAATATAGTAGACCAATGGTGACAACATTCAATAGTGATAGTTGTTGTGTGAGATGGATTTTTAAACAAGAATTGGTGTTTATTAATAGAACATAAAGAAATGGGTGAGAAAATAGGGATTAGACCCAAAACAGTATAGAAGAGGGGTGTGAAATTTAAAAACATTTTTGAGTGGATTGTAAAACCTGGAAATGTTTTACCATTTATGGGAAAATGTAGAAGGTGCAAATATTGTAAATGCATCCAAGTTGGGGAAACAGATTAGGTTAAAGGTAGAAAGTATGATGTAAAAGGGAAATTTAATTGTAATACAACAGGGTTTGTTTACATGGCACTTTGCCAGCAATGTCCATGTTTTCACATGGGCAAGACGGAGAGCAAAGTCCAAGAGCAAATTTACAAACATCTTTATGAAATAAGGAAAAATAAACCCACTAATGCACTATATAAACATATAAAAAATAATGTGAACTTCGATGTAAGTTTGTGGTAGTGGAAAAATTGGAAAGGAAATAACGGGGGCCCATGGGCCTTATACCTTGAAAAGGAGGAGTTATTTTGGCAGTTTTTTTGGGAAGTGCATAATTGGCCAGGGCTAAATGAGTTTCTCTCAATAATATCACTGTTGAAGTTAAAATTGTTGATTAGATGTAGAGAATTATTTATTGTAATAGATGAGCTTTAAAATTGCGTGCATTACATTTTTGATGTATAATATGGTTTGGAATATGTTTTATAACATTTTATACACACATATATTACATATTTTGAACTCTTGTTTGTTTTATTAGGCTGGTGTTGGTAATCATGTGATTTTATTTTTTAGTATTAGTAGCCATGTGAGTTTTTGGAGGGAAAAATCATGTGACATTAAGTAGAATTGATCATGTGATGTTTTTGTTCTTATTTAAGGATGTTGAATAAATTGTATTTTAACTGATAAAGTTTTCTACTTTTCAAGATGAAAGAGCTCATTTTTTAAAAAGTTTGTTGGTCTGACCTGAACAGCTAGAAGTATTTGTTGTTTTTTGCAGTATAGAGGTATCAAACTCCAGTCACACTGCATGAAAGTTCAAGAGAAAACAACTGATAACTGAATACTCAAACTAGTAGAAAGTAAAATGGGAGATGAGCTGTTTGGATTCAGATCAGGATACTGCACAACTGACCAAATGTCTGAAGTGAGACAGATAGCTTAGAAGAAACTAGAGATGAGGAAAAAGATCAATCGGGCATTCCTAGAAAGCATATGACAAAGTTCCAAGAAAGCTGATTTCAGAAAGTTCTGCAATGGTTCAAAGTCCCAGAAACATTGGCAGAATACTTCAGGCTTTGTACATGAATCCAATAACTCAAATAGAAACAGTGGTTGGACTCACAGAGGAGTTACCAGAGGGCTCAGCCCTCAGTCCACTGCTGTTCATATTCGTGATGGACTAAGTTAGCAAAAAGGTCAGTGGAGACATACTAACAAAGATGTTGTACGCAGACAAAGTGGCATTATATGCAGGCTCTGAGCAAGATCTTCAGCAGATGATAGGGGAAGGGAATGCAAAACTGAAAACACATGGGATGAAATAGATAAGACAGCTGTAACAGCAGCAAATGGAAGAAATCAGAAGCTGAGTATTGAGATAGAAAGAAATAGTGGGTTAGCAGCTTCAAGTATATGGACGAGGTGGTTGAGGAGTAGGGCAGTCTGAATGAGGAAGTCCAAACATTGAATCAGAGGGGCTGCATCCAACTGGCACAGAGTGTCAGGGGTAATGTGTGATCAAACAATGCCAAAGAAGCTGGAAAGTAAAGTATACCAAACAGCTGTGCATCCAGTAAAATTGTATTGTACAGAAACCTGGGCAGTGAAGGCGGGACTGCTGAGGAAGCTAGAGGTGATGGAGATTAAGTGACTGCGATGAGTGGTACGATACTCACTGCAGGACTGATGAGGAACTGAAGAAACCAGATAAGAAGTCCAAGTAGCACAAATTGCAGAGAAGGTCAAAGAGAGCAGATTACAGTGGTTCATGTACATGTGCAGGAAAGCAGAAGATAGGTGAAGATGATTTGGGGCAGACAGGAAGAAGGCAAAAGGAACTGAAGGCATCCAACAAAGAGATGGATGGATTGTGTGAGAGAAGACATGCGAAAGCCAGGCATTACTGTTAAAGAAGGTAGAACAGTGGCATTGAATCAATAGAAATGGCCACAGTTGATTCAGTACCCTGACACCATGTAGAAAAATGAAAAAAGGGGCTGATGATGATGATTCTTTTGTATTATTTATTAAGATCTTGTATAAGATGTTTAGGTTTGAACTCAACAATTTTCTTCTTTTTCCTCCGCCAACATCTCACATATAATTAGCTCTACTGCTATCCATAGTTAACCTTCCTACTCCTTCTTAAAATCCTAAAGCCAAGGAATGGTATGTCTCGGTCCTTCCTGGGACTTGCCCAACTTCTGATACGTCCACCATGTCAGTTTCTCCTGCTATTATATGTGTCTACTGCTCACTTAGTTTGCTGCTACAGCTTCTTGTATTGCTTAGCAGTGCTCTCCATCCACCTCAAATGCTCACTCCTTTTGTTCTCCTTTCTTTGCTCTCAGTTTTCTCCTCCTTTTTTTCCTTCACATCTTTCTCATCTTTTTCTTCACAGGATCATAGGAAATGCAAGGCAACTGAATTACAATACTACTTATACCCTATCAGTACCCACCCTTCTCCTGTAGCCCCCCCCCCTTAAGAAAGACAAAACAGGATCTCTTTGTTTGCAAAGAAACAGGAGATCAAGAAGGGTGGGGTCACAAGAGCTTATCAGAAACAAAGTAAAGGGACAGCATTTCAAACCTTTCCTGGTAATGCAGGGACTCTAGGCTAATAATCTTATTTGTTAAGTACCTCTGGGATCTTTCGTTTTGCTTAATATAGTCAGAAAGGTACATCCACAAAAGGGTGTTGTATTATTGGCTTATGAGTCTTGAAGTGGAACCTAATGGCTGTGCACTACCATGTTCTACATCACTAGGATACATCTGTGAGTAAGTCTACTTTTTCATCTCATCACATACTTGTGTATGCTTGATGCCTGTAATGCATATATTTCTGATGTCCTTGTTTAAGTTCTGATATCTATTATGTACTATCTTCTTCTGTAGGCCAATGATGTATTAATGGTACATTAAAGCAGTGTCAAAGGCTCAGTAGGTAGTGCTCACTGGATTCTGTTCCCCCTTCAGGTGGCTGAAGTCATTTTTCCAATACTGACAATGTTGCACAGCATAACAGAGGTTGCTGTCCTCCTGTGCTGCAATCCTTCAGATATGACATTAAAATCAAGATCTCATCTACATTTTTTATTAATACTTATAAACAATACGCAAAAAAAAAACATCCCTAGTCACGCATAACAAAAGAGTTATAACATTATCCTCAGCCCAATGTTTGTTGTACAACTGAACAGAAAAGAACATCACTCCATACAAATCCTGCAAAACAAATTCATAATTCTTACATCACGGCCATCGCTTAAAGTAAAACAATCACAATTATAGCCATATTGTATTGCATCGCCATTACTCTCATGTAACCCCTTGATAAGTCACTGAACAACTATTTGAACCATAAATATTGAATTTGCAGACATTTCAAAAATACTGAAAAGTTTCTTCAGTGTTACCAGATTCAATATTGCCACAAAATATGAGAATGTGTAACTTTCCACTCCTTTATTTTCCTACACAGCTCTCTGCACTCAGTACAACTGTATTGCTCAAACCAGCATTTACTATTCCCTCATTCATTCCAACAGGAAACATAATTTTGCAAAAGCCAAATGCCTCAGACTTTACGTGCCACAGATAAGATTATCAGAGGAAGACCGGAAATACTTCAGGCTGTAACATTCATAATCATACTTTAGCTTCATCTTGATACAGCAGTCCTTGTTTTAATAGGTTCCGCATGATCCTCAAATACTTGTAAAGCAGATGCCAGGCAGTTATTTATGAAAAGCATTGAGGAACAAATAAATAAATTAATTTACATAAAAGAACCATTTTGATCAAATGCACTTCCTACAAAAAGACATTATACACAACCCAGTAATCAACAGTCTTCTTAATAACATAAAGATTTTCCTACCAAAAATCAATGATACAAGTGTCAACACCAAAGACAAATCAGGAGCTTTTATACTTTACTGCACTACTGCAATATTCCCAATACTACCACTAAACCCAAACCTAGTACGTTTACTCTCATTGACATTTTTAAATAGTAACCATCTCTTGTTTAATAGAAGCATTAGAAAGAATTAGCAAATAAACAAAACACAGTGAACAGACAGATTCTTTGAGCAACATATACCCTCTCTTTGGAACATGCCTATCCATTCCCTGTAACAAATGTCCACTCCAAATTAAGCAATGTAATACACTTTTTTCCTACAAAACAGGAGTTAGACAACTGGATAGGTATCCACAAATCCACCCAAAGCATGGCTGCCCTGTTTCTTCTTCTGAAATGAGGTATGTTCTAGGGGTCTATATTACATGATTGAAGTTTCAAAGCTTCGAATCTGATATGGTCGACACCATATGATCAAAGTCTTGAAACTTTGAAAATGTAATAAAAACACAACAACCTACACAAATAAACCATTTAAACATTCTAAGCAGAAGGGCAAGCCCACCTGCACCCACCATGTGGGGGCTGTGCCCCCCACACCCCCACTACTTAAATATACTATCTCCAAAATCACACTACAGTGCAGAAAAGGGAAAGCTTCCCTTTCTGTGCTGTACGGAGATCTCTGTTAAAAGATTCAAAGTTTCAAGACTTCAATCACATGGTGTTGACCATATCAGATTCAAAGTTTTGAAACTTTGATCTTCTGCTCTAGACCCATGTTCTAGGGTAGGTCCTGACAAGGCATAAATGGACACAGGGCCCAGTTGCATTGTATTTTCTATGATTCTAGGCTTCTATGATCTGCATAAGATTGTATTTGGGCCACAAAGACAGACCCACAATATTAATAGTTTGATAAATAACTCTGCAGCATATCTATGCCTTAGAAGGAGAAACACATGCATTTACTGGTACAATAACAACTAGAATTAAAGACTCTAATACTAAATCATGCCGAAAGAATAATGCCAGAACAAAACTCTTTATCAAACTATTGCCATGTTGCCCCTTCCCTGTTTTCTATAAGATTGGTATCAACTGAGGAAATCAGCCAGGTGTCCTAAAAACAGATAATACCAACTGATTGACCATTTAGCCAAGAAAGCACTGTCATCTTAACCCCACCCTTATCTTAAATGATTGACATTAAATGACAACACCCTCTGGCTGTTTTTTTTTTTTTTTTTTTTTTTTTACGTCTTAGGCTTTTTTATGTTTTTACTTTTACTCACCCTCACACTAATAGTAATGAAATCTGTCTGGTTTAACAGCTGTCTGTAAAATTATTAGAACTGTCCTCATCTCCAGAATGCTAAAACCTGGCAACTATTATTTTGAGGTACTGCAGGCAACTCAACAGGCTCTTCCTCTGAGGTCTGCAACCCTATAGCAGCATACCCCAACTTTAATAATGCATCACTTGGCAATATGATACAACCCAATTATAACAGAACAAAGAGGACAAAGATGGCAGTTTTCTTCACAGATGGATCATGCAGTTATAAGTTCCTTCTGAATATGCCCACATTCATTACTCAAAGAACTGACCTTAGAAAAATAATCCTTAGCAAAATACTCATCATTTTTTACAGGCATATCAGTAAAGACTCTTTGTCTATAATGTAATTCTCCCTTATTCATTTTAACATCCATAATATTATCTAAATAAATGCAGTGACTATTAGTAGCAATATACAATTCAACACCCATTCCCAATCCCAAGTCTTAAAACCACGGACATCAATGATTTTCAAAAGTTGTGGAATAGTTTTAAAGATGTTGAAGTTCCTGTTCAAAGTCCTCCTTGGATCTTTCAGCAGTATGAACAAATGATTGATTTTATTTTAACAGAAAAAAGGGTCAAAAATATGTACATTGCCCCTTCTGTGTAATCATGTTTCTCCAAAAACTGCAAAATGTAAATATTGAAAATAATAATGTATTCAAAGTTCTCTTTTTTCTGCAGGGTCACCATTTTCAACACCAGTTTTGCTAAGAACAGCTGAAGGCAACGCAGAATCTACCTATTAGCATTCATGACCCTCTCAAAAAAAAAAAAAAAAAAAAAAAAAAAAAGAAATCACATCTGCCATTTACCTTTCACTCTATCCAAGTCTAACACTGACTGGAAAAAGTAGAAGAATTTCTCTGATGTTTTACCCAAATGTCCATTAATCACTTTGAATACCACTGCAAGTCTACCAGAAAAATAAGCATCATTCAGGGGCACTTACCCAGTCAACAAAAAAAAAAATCAAATAAATAAAATAAAAGTGAATAAAGTGCCTGTCTGGTTCACCTAAAGATGCTTCATTTGCATGCATATCATCTTGAAGTAATTCCTTACTCATAGTAAGTTATCTTTTGCATCATCTTATTATAACCGTGTGAATCTTGCCATTGTGTCAAACATATCTTGGTGTATCTATCTTAAGCCATGGAATATTTTGGATGTCTCATTTGTATGATTTTTCACAGGTGTGCTGCATGCATTTACCTATGTTGTAAAATGTACTTCTTGTTTCTGAAATTATTGTCATTAAATTGTATTAAGTTTTGTATTATTGTAAATCTTTTTCTACCTGGTTCCCCTATAAAATTTAGTTTCGCCCAAAAGGTCTAACCAAGTTAACAAAATCATCATCATCATCATCAACCCCCTTCTCCCCATCTTCTACATGGGGTTGGGGTGTCGGCTTACTCGGTGCCATCTCTCCCTGTTCAATGACACTCTCTTAACTTCTTCGACACTTATGCCTGACTTTCACAGGTCATTTCTCACACAATCCATCCACCTCTTTTGTGGACACCCTCATTTCCTCTTGCTTTCTTCTTGTTTGTCCCAAATCTTCTTAGCCAGATTGTCTTCTGCTTTCCTGCACATGCTTTAACCACCATAATCTGTTCTCTTTAACCTTTTTCATGCTTACCATTGGCCTTTGTCATGATTATCCTTGTGAATGTCTTCCTTTGTTTACAGCTTGTGTTGATGGCCTGGTTGCATATGAGTACTGAGGTAATACATTTGTATAGAGCTTTTTTATCTCTATATTGCTTTTTACTGTGTTCTCTTCTGCATTATCTGTGGGTGTGGTTTGTACGTTTCTGCATGATATGGTGGTAGTGAAAACATCTACACACTGTTTTTTTAATTAGTGACAGTCTGAATGAGACACTATTAAGTGTCACTTTCTTGATAGAAATTGCCTGCCTTAGTTGCTGAATGATGCCTGATAATCTTCATAGTTCTGCAGACAGGTCTGTTCCTTGCTTGCTGGAAGTATTGTAGTGTATTACTCCAAATGATGCAATACCAAACCAAACAAGTCCAACGGCCCAAAGGTGAAACACAAAGAAATTTAATATGAAGCGCTTTTTCATCAGATGAAGTTACTGTACTAACAGTGATGAAAAGCACTTCATATTAAATTTCTTTGTTTCACCTTTGGGCCGTTGGACTTGTTGGACTTGTTTGGTTTGGTATTACATCGTTTGGAGTGTACTTCACCAGTTTGTTTGAGTGTAGTGTATTACTCTACATGTGAATGTCCTTTAGTTTGCCAATTACAGACACTGTGATTCAGCTTCTCTGCTATATTGCGATGCAGTTGTTTAGACAACATTGTTAGATTGGCAGTGCAGCCTATAAATTTGTAATTCATGACTTATTTTGATATTCCCATTTGTAAACCAACAGCAGTCTACATATTTTCCATGCTTAACTATCATTGCATTGCATTTTGGAACCCTTTGTCAAGGCAACCCCTTATGCAAGTAAGAACTGAATGTCTTCATGTTTCATTTAAAGATTTTTTGTCATACAGTAGTGCTGCACAAATGATATGGTACATTGCTTCATGGGTAGTATTCTGCATTGCTTGTTATAGTTGTATGTATGAAAGAATTGATAAGACTGTAGTATACTGTATTTAACTGGAAACAGCTGAAGTCAGACTGGAATGAAAGTATTTATTTGTTAATTACAGTTTGTAAAAATTCTGGTACGTTGGTTAACAATTACAGTGCTAATAAATATATCCAAAGTTTCTGCAAGTATATTCTGATCCTCCTGAATAACATCAACTGAAACAATCTTTTCCTTCTAAACAGTATGAATATATATATATATATATATATATATATATATATATATATATATATATATATAGATATATATATATATATATATATATATATATATATATATATATATATATATATATATATATATATATATATATATATATATGTGTGTGTGTGTATATACACATACATACATGGGTCTACCTAGATGCACTGAAATTATGTTTCTCTGAAACGTAATTAAGCAACCCCTATTTCCCGAAACTGCATTTTGTTGAAAATGCAGTGTCTCAAAAAAATCAGCTAAATGAAAACAAAAAAAAAAAAAAAACATCACAACACTAACAACATGTATGCAGGGGGGCAAGCCCCCATGCACCTCCATGTGGGGGGCTGTGCCCCCATGCAGCTGCTACTTATATATTCTCACTCTGAGATCACAGCACTAACAACATGAATGCAGGAGGGCAAGCACCCATGCACCTCCATGTGGGGGACTGTGCCCCCCCATGCCTCCGCTACTTATATATTCTCACTCTGAGATCAATATTCCCTTATCCCCGCTGTGCCGCAATCCAAGCAACAACCTTCATTGCTGTTCGTTAAGTTGATTTTTAGCGAAACTGCATTTTCGAAATAATGCATTTTCAGGAAATAGTGGTAGCCTAAGTACATTTCGAAGAAACGTAATTTCATTGGGTCGAGATAGACCCATATTCGTACATACACACACGCACACACACACACACACACACACACACAAACATATATATATATATATATATATATATATATATATATATATATATATATATATATATATATATATATATATATATATATATATATACACACAGATATTGATCCCTGAATCTATCTAAGGTAAATAAGATCAATATGAAAAAAATATTGGCAAAAATGTTTAATGTACACAATCTCCAGGATTCAAAAAACTTTGTTTAGGCTTCGAGCAGAGCTTACACAGAGTTACGTGTTTGGGCTGCTGTGTGCAAATTAATGATGAACAGCATGCCTAAGTTAGGTTTCATGGCTGGCAACAGTGTTGATGGCCAGGAAACTGTGTAAGCAAATGCAGATACAATTCTGTTTAAAGCAGAGCAACTACAGTCCATGAATTTGCACAGAATGCCTCAATGACCACCAGCGCATCACAGATATCTGTGAATATATGAGTGCAACATATCTCCCCAAAGGCTAATGTAATGTGAGGACATTTAACCACAAATAGGACATATTCACTATAAATGTCACATAGACTTGGTAGAATGAAACTCAAACATAGCTGTCATACTGTTGGAGCAAGATAAATGGACAAAGGCATACATAATGGGGGATAAAGGCCTACAAATAGGGACATATTTTTAATAGTGTACTTCCAGACTGAGAAAGTTGACAAATATATATAGGATGTACATTACAAGAACCAAGAGCATGAAGTCTGAACAGTCATCAGTTTCTGAATTCGCTCTGCAATGACATGCCAATGATTTGCCAGAAAACAAAAATGTTATGAGGAAAAGATCACAAATATGAGACAAAAACTGGACATTCTGCAAAAATCAGGAGAGCTGAGAGGTGTGCACTCAAATGCATGCAATATTGAGTCACATTATTCCAGAGATCATTCCAGCCATATGGCAGAAAGCCAAAAATTTGATAAGGAAAATATCTAGACATCCTAGGAATATCTGGACAGTTGAGGGGTATGAATGTGAAGTATATGGTCCAAACACAGTATAGGACAGTATTCCTACAGTGCAGAGTATTGTGACATCCCATTCTTGGCATTCTGTACGGAAGCTGTGTTAATGATCGATAAAAGGACATGGACTGCCATGTGAAATGATTACTCAGGGGAAGTGTGTGCACTGACTAGAGACAGTGCGAGCTATACAGTAAAAATGTGTTGTCTCTGACTGTCACACAAGGTGACATAACAATGGGGAGGATGTCTGTGTGAGATAATCATCCTTACATCAACAATGTAGATGACATCTATCAGGGATCTGACATACAATTGTGGTAGTGTGCATACTTTGAAACTGTGCAAACTGATATGCCTGAATATGAGTGTACTTCCAGCAGAGGTCTCCAGCAAGTGGGACACAGGTAAAAGATCATGGAAATCATTACAAGAACCAACCACAATCATGGACAACATCAGAATACCACCACCACTAATCCCATGTCTCTGACATAACATATGTGATGTGGAGTGATAAGAGATGAGGCTGCACACACACACTTGAACAACTATTATGATACATCCACACTCTATGAGGATAACCATGCACACTGTCCTGGCACTGTAATATTTTCAGGAGATGTTAGAAGGGACACTGCTGTACCTGTATACAAGAGTATGGGCAATACAGGCTATTGCTTTGTGTGCATGGCATATATATATATATATATATATATATATATATATATATATATATATATATATATATATATAGGTCTACTTCTTTTGACCTAACTCCCATTTGCCCGACACCCATTTGCCCGAGACCAAATGACTGAAAGTTCATTTGCCCGACACTTCATTTGACCGAAAAGTATTATTAGCAAGAAAATGGAATATGCCCCCTTCCCCACTGTAGTGCGACCCTGGAGTTAGAATATATAGGTAGGGGGGGTGTGGGGTGCAAAGCCCCCCACTTACTTTTCTTTTACTAAGCAATATTACATCAAACGTTAACAATATCACCCCCTATGTATATATTCTAACTCCAGGGTCGCACTACAGTGGGGAAGGGGGCATATTTCATTTTCTTGCTAATAATACTTGTCGGTCAAATGAAGTGTCGGGCAAATGAAGTGTCGGACAAATGAACTTTCAGTCAAATGGGGTCGGGAAAATGAGTGTCAGGCAAATGAAAGTTAGGTCAAAAGAAGTAGACCCATATATATATGTGTGTGTGTGTGTGTGTGTGTGTGTGTGTGTGTGTGTGTGTGTGTGTGTGTGTATCTTCATATATACATGGTGCAATCTACACTGTCACGAATGATATACATGCTATTAATATTGTGAAACACCTATGTATGTAGTGTGTGCATAAGCAGAACAGGTAGCATACATGCATCTGGTGTAACAACTTGATTGGTGTTCCACACTATCAGACAGTCATGCGTATTCCACAAAAAAGAATATCTAAGCATGGCCAATAAGCTGTATAGCAGTGCACTGTGACAAAGATGGTATAATTCAGTTACACATCATTGGAAGATGTATGGGGACGTAGATGAAGAAGAGTGCACTGTACACAGTTATTGGTGTAATGAAGGCTGAGAACCATGAAGGTATTATGGCCTCTGATGTGCATGTCCTTCAAATACCCAGTACTTGTGTTACATTCAAAGCAGTAGTCAGCACTTTGACCACATGCTTGTGTATGTACCACTTACCATCTACCACAGGACATGTGTCATATACCTACTAGTCTTATTATAGGGAGTGATGTCCACATTATACTTGGGTGGAGTGTTTGTTTCCTGATTCAACAAATCTCTCCATGTTTTCTATCAATACAGGTGTTGTCATGACTGTGGCAGCATTTTTTTGTACGTGTTGATACTGTCTGTATTATACTAATATCATAGTTGGAGTCAATTATTGCCCACAATCTGTAGTCCTTCAGACAGCTGTCAGGACACAGCATGTGTATGTCATCTGTGATGTCCATCACTTAACTAATGGGCAGGAAAGGGCCTAGCAGACACCCCTGATGTATCGACCTGATCACTGAACCTGAGATATAGATCATGTCACACATTTCAACATAGTGAGATGCCATGTATGTCATACAATGGTCTACTTATTTGGTGATATAGCTATTTATGTCCACATATCACAGTATTGATTGAATACCTCAGTGTGGATTTATGTCAAATGCCTTGACCTGGTCAAGTTCCACAAGATAATACTGTTGTCATACTGCATGCCCTCAATGACTTCTTTGAGGACATCTATCGGATGTAACGGACTTGAAGTAGCATTAACAATTCACACATGTCTGTTGCACACACTTGAAATATTACTAGTGTACATATTAGAAGAGGTCAGTGATGACATGTTGGTCTACCTCACAGTTAAGGAGAGTCAGGATGACTCTATAAATACATGCAACAGGTGCTGTGCCCCCAACTCAGGTGGATACATGTTGATGCACACCCTTGTATGGGAACATAGGCTGTGTGGAGGGTGTGTCAAACTGTGTATTCAACCATATCAGGAAGATATACACGATGAGTCACACCATAGGTGATCTGTGATGTCACAGCCCATTTATTCTATGCGATAAGCCTGGATGAAGGCAAGACAGTGCATACTGCCTATCGTGATGTGGCCTAGGGTTTTGACACAATCCTCCATGCAGGTATCCTTGAGAAAACCTCCATGCTGGGGATTAACCCTTACATCAGTCGATGTATAACTATTTGACTCACTGCTGGAACACAACATGTGAAAGTTGATGATTAAACCTGTACCAGTACAGCTGGCACCACTGTCAAACACCAGAGATCTGTTCTTGATCCTTCACTGTTTGAACTCTATTTCTCAACAGTTCAGGCTAAAGTATATGACCTTTGGCTTGCCAAGTTTGCTGATTCTTGCATATTGTGCACAATCATTGAGTCCTCCAGTGGTAATAACATAGTACAGTAAGAGCTAACACAAAACTGAATGGTGACAAAGGCACGCAATCTAAAAATAAATGCAGAAACATGTGTTTGTAATGTTGTCCATCTGAAAAGTTGAATTCCATGCTAATCACAGCACTGACAACAGTCCTGCTATACAGAAACCCAGTGATGCAAGCACTAGGAACACATGTAGATAGCAATCTTAACTTTGACCACCAAGTGTCTACACTGGTATTGAAAGCCTGTGTTGTGCACATCATAAGCCACACCATCATATTTAGATCTTATGATTGTATGGCAGCAATGTAGACAAACCTCATCACAACATTAATAGAGTATAATGCTCTCTTTTTCATGTACCTCACCAGACAAGTGTAGCAGTTGGAGAGACCACAGGGCTTTCTCAGAAAGACAGCAAAGGGCCTACAAACCATGCCATAATTTATGTGGTTATGTCATGGTAACTTTGATTGTATAGGATGAGGTGACATCTGCCTGGCCTCCAAGCCAATCTCTGACCCTGCCCTGGTGGGTATACCGCATATCCAAAATCTGATATAGCTGATGACATCAGCAGTGTCTGTTGAAGAGAATATAACAGTGTCCCACATGCTGGTATAAAATGCTATTGATATCAAGCAACAGCTCACATACACACACACACACACACACACACACACACACACACACACACACACACACACACACAGTTGATTGCAGTGAAAATAGAACCCCTACCTATGTACACAGAGTACAGAACCCAGTCCTGTATGCAAGCACCACCGCTCAAGTCTGACTTTTAGTGTCTCAGACAACACTTTATAGCTGATGATATCAGCAGTATCTGTTGAGGAGAATATAACAGTGTTCCACATGTTGGTGTAAAATGCTCTTTGTAATGTCAAGCAACAGCTCACACACACAACACACACACACACATACACACACAGCCAGTTGACTGCAGTGATAATAAAACTCCGACCTACCTAATTACACAGACTACAGTGCCCAGTAATTTACTCAAGCACCACAACTCACATCTGAATTGGAGTGTCTCAGACAACACTTTATAGCTGTTGACATCAGTGGTGTCTGTTGAAAAGTATATAACAGTGTCCCACATGCTGGTATAAAATGATGTCTGTAATGACAAGCAACATTTAACAGACACACACAGTTGAGTGAAACATTTAACACACACACAAACACACACACTCAGACACACACACACACACACACACACACACACACACACACACACACACACACACTCACACACACACACACAATTGACTGCAGAGCACCTACTTATGTAAGTACACAGACTACAGACTTCAGTAGTTTAAGCAAGCACCATAGCTTTGACTTGGAGTGTTTCAGACAACACTTTATAGCTGATGACATCAGCAGTGTCTATTCTGGAGAATATAGCAGTGTCCCACATGCTGGTGTAAAATGCTCTCTGTAATGTCAAGCAGCAAGTCACACACACACACGCACATACACACACACAAACACAAACACACACACACACACACACATACACACACACAAACACACACACACACACACACACAGTTAACTGCAGTGAGAATAGAACCCCTACATATCTAATTACACAGACTACAAAGCACAGTACCTTACACAAGCACCACAGCACAAGTCTGACTTTTATAAGACTGTGGGTAAACTTATATTAGATGACATCAGCAGGCAATGTGGGAGACAAGATGTTGGGTGGGCTGAATGAAATGGATGTGTAGACATCTACAAGTATCAAAATACTGACAGTCCATGGTATTGGAGCAGTAACTGTGGGATACACACTTCTGCTCTTCTTTTTACTGACACACACACACACACACACACACACACACACACACACACACACACACATAGACACACATAGTTGACTACAGTGAGAACAGAACCCTTACCTAAGTACACAGAGTGCAGAACACACTATGTTATGCAAGCACTACAGCACAAGTCTAACTTTTACAAAACTGGAGGTGAACCTACAATAGATGACATCAACAGGCCATGTGGGAGACAAACTCTTTGGATACCTGCATAGGCTCATAACATCATATGTTCATAGGACGTTACTAGCCTAATGGCCCAATGGTGTTTAGAAGCCTAGTTGTGTAAAAACACAAGTACACTCTTTGACCAGAGTTGGATGGTCATTGTTAGCAGAGTGATTTTGTGAGCAGCACCAACTGGCCCTGCTCATGAGGGACATAGGTGTCACCCCAGATGTGATTTTACAATCATGCAACTGGTAGCCAAGGTTGGTCATGAACAAGATAATTGAGGATCACAGATTCACATGCAGGGGGAGCCTATTACAGAGGAGTGTGAGTCGCTGGGAATATATCTGTCTCCCCATCATGTTCTGTTTATGTCACAGGCTAGGTTGAGAGCCTGGAACCAGGTTATTCCTGTTCCATTTGATTTGCAGATGTCAACCATTCCCATTAGGGCAGGGTCTGAGACTGATCTGTAAGGCAGGCATAGGTCACCTCTCAATAGCTTGCATGATACTGAATACACTGACAAGTATTTCAGTCTTTCCATCTATGTCATGTTTGGAGGCCCTGGTGTCTCCCAGGCACAACTCTGTGTTTTCTCCAATTTCTGTATGTGTCTGGTGAGGTACAGACAGAAGGAAGCATTGCAATCAATTAGTGGTCTAAGAAAGGTAGAGTATAGCAGAGGTATGACCATCCTGGTCTTGGATGTGATGTCCATATGTATGATATGCACAATGCAGAATGTGTGTGTGTCACTACTATGGACACATAGTGATGAAAGTGTAGATTGCTACCAACATCTGTTCCCAAGTCTCGCAACACTGTGTTTGAGGTTAGAGGGGTGTTGTATATATCACCATTAGCAGGTTTACTTAATTGCCAAAGGGGGCAATGACCATTGTATTTTTTAAAGTTCAGTCCCTGAGTTTGGCACCAATCATTTGTGTGTGGCAGCCCCTTCCGTAACATGCCACCATCATTGAGGCCTCTATATTAGTGCATCCAGTTACCATCATCTGCAAACATGGTAAACCACAGGTCATCTACCATTGCCTGTGCTTCAGGGAAGTAGTCTGCAAACAGTTGGGGGCCCAGCACAGATCCTTGTGGTATTCTAATGGTAAATGGCTACTAGTGAAGGTGCAGTCCACAACTTTGAGAGTGCGTGTTATGTCAGTGAGCCATTTGCCTATCCCTGTACTACTGTATGGCTTAATTCCCACATGGGTGATCTTCACTATGACACATAAATGGTGGATAATATCAAGGCCTTGGATAAGTCAACATAGGCAGCATGCCCCGTTATCCCTCATCCAGGTCTGTAGGGTCAGTATCCAAGAATTTCACAAGGTTCAATAAGCAAGATCTTCTCTTGACAAAAACAAAATAGATAGTGTCAAGTGTGTTGAAGGTCTCCTATGTCCCTGTGGGTATGGTCCAAGTTGATTCCTTCCCTAGCCTTGCAGATAAGTCTTTTTAGGTATATGGTTCAATAGTTGTAGTTCTGCATGTTACCAGATTGATGTGCATTGCATAGCACACAACATTTGATATTACATTTTGTACAGTTGTTGATATATGTGTGAAACAATTACTGAGACACCAGGGTTTCAGTGCTTGGGCGGGTGGCAACAGAAGGATGCACTGTAAATATGTGACATACTGTTAGATATGGCACTCAGTCTGTAATGTTTACACATGTAATTTTATGTCATACAGAGGGAATGGACAGTAAACAGCTGAAATACAGCATTATATATACATTTCTATAGTGCAACAAGCAGCAGGTTTGCACGACAGTTAGCAAAGTGTATACGCACATGAGATATACATGTTTGCACATAGCTAAGCAATGCGGAAACACGAGCAGCATTAATGAAGTCTGGCAGCTAGTACTGAGCCTATGAAATACACCTGCTGCTTAACTGACCCTGTGGCAGCACATATTAATGCATTGATACATTCCTTGTTGGGGGCCACATGGTACTGGGTTCGAGTACAGGCATATCTAGTACTTTTAATTACATTTATATACATTGCCATCACATCAATTACTTTTAAATACATGTAAATACACTGCTGCATTCCCCATTGCTGTTCGTTTTTGTGTGACGTGCACCTTCACACAAAAATAGCTTAAAGAGATTAAATGGGTAGATAGCACAGTGGTGAGATGGGGAGCAAGCAGGGGAAATAACAACAGGAAAGCAGGGCATGAATGTGCAAGAGGGAGATAGGAAAGAACCATAGCAATCCATTTCTTTAACAATGCAAAGTGAACATATGTGAAAAATATTAACTGAATTTGGACTGTCACCTCCAGAGAGAGGGGTGACCACAACACAATTATGCTGTATAGCTAACTGGACTGAATCATGTATGTGAAGAAGACACGTGTGTGAAATGGAGAGCTATGTATGGGATATATATATATATATATATATATTTTTTTTTTTTTTGTAGAGAGAGGAATGGAGGAATGTTGGGGAAGGGATGTAGGAATGTCTGGGTCAGGTAAGTTGGTTAGGTGAGGAAGTAATTGCAGACAGACAAGACAAACAAGACAAAAGACAGGGATGGTGATGGACACAAAAGGTTGGGTGACACCATGATTGGGATGAGGGTGGAGACATCCCAAATCCATGGTCATCAAGCTGGGTGACAGTGAGAATCGAGTCCTCACCCAATGGACTGCCATCATGTCACCTCACTCTGATGATGGCTGGACTCTCCTTCTCCTCCTCCTGGTACTACATAAAATAAGGAAGAGCAGCCTCTCCAGCTGGCGTAGGTGTGCTCTAACATTTTGGTGCACAATCCTACATATTATCCCTGGCAACTCGATGTCAGTGATAA
Organism: Protopterus annectens; assembly: GCF_019279795.1. Taxonomy (NCBI): domain Eukaryota; kingdom Metazoa; phylum Chordata; order Ceratodontiformes; family Protopteridae; genus Protopterus; species Protopterus annectens. The sequence goes on from NC_056730.1 coordinate 4,481,179, forward strand.
AATCACCTCTGCCACTGCTCTCAGAGGGAACTACTGGACCAGCCTCTGGTGCAGGACTACCTGAGGGGGCAGGTAGTACAGGGGCAGCAGAGGTGGTGCTGCCAGGTTGGCTCCCAGATGTGCTGGGCAATGGTGCTGGAGCTGGTAAAGGTGGCAGACAGATCCTGTAGGGCAGGCCTGTCCTGTTGAGCTGTGTAGTATTTAGTGGTAAACCTGGATGATATGGACACATTTTTTTTAGATATGTAATAAAATAAAAAATTAAAAATTAAAAAAGAAAATAAAAATAAAATAAAAAAGAGAGCTAAGGGTTGGGGTGACAGAAAAAAAGAGATAAGATCAGTATCTTCATATGTGACACACAATACATTAATACAATTATTTGACTTTATTATCTTACCTTTTACATTTAAAACTACCACCTCCTAAGAGATAACTTTTACTGCAGCGGGTACTGCTTGACATGTGCATATAGTGCACATATGCATGTTCCAATTATACAGATTACAGTTTACAGCAGGGCATTTGTGCCACTGGTATACAGGTTTTAATTTAATTGTATTTATTTAAGTTTGATGACTGGGGAAGTCCACTGAGCCAAGAAGAGTCCATTTTCAGTGGAGGACCAGGGAGAAAAGCTCCAAAATAATTGCAAGTTACATTTCACATGTTACAAAAGGACATTCTTCATACAGCTAATTAAACATTTACAGATAAGCCCCATGATATTTGCAATTGGCTTGTCACAATGTCACAAAAATGAAAAGACATATAATTCAATACAGAAATTTCAACATTTACATAAAGTGAATATTTTTGTTATAAGCTCAATTGTAGGTTTAACATTTCAAAATATATAGCTACTAGCCATTAGTAGGTTAGGAAAATATTATGCCTGGAGGGGGTAATAGTATAATTGAGATTGGAGAGTATAGTACAATAGATATTAGAGAGAAAATTAGTTTTTGGTAGGGGAGGGATTGTTTTGGGAGGGATGAAGTAATAGTAGAGGTAGCTGGATGAGTCAGTGCAAGGTGGAATGAGGGGGTGGAGGGGTTTAAGTTGGAGTGTGGCAAGGGCATTCTCATTTGGAAGAAAGATGAGAGAGTAGCTGAGATTTGAAATTTGTATGGTTAGGTAGGTTGCGTAGGTGTGTGGGGAGAGAGTTTCACTGTTTAAATAAGGAGTGGGACAGCAGTAGATGGCCAGGAGGGCAGTTGGCAGATTTAAAGATGAGCTTGTGGGCAATGGTGAGCTGTAGGTAACTTGAGGTAGTTGGGTATTTTAAGCCAGTTGAGGGTGAGGAGGGAGTGGCAGTGGTGGGATAAGTTTTTTGAATTGGTTGCAAATTTGGAGATCTTGTGGTAGTAGGATTCAAGTTTGGACCGAAGGCCAAGATGGAGATTGATGAAAAGAGGGGCACCATACATAAGGGAGGGGAGTAGGAGTTTGACGGGTAGAGGGGCTTACAAAGCAGTTGTACCTGTACAGGAGACCTAACTTTTGGTGGGTTTTCTTGATTGCGGAGTGGGATGTGGGTGTCAAATTTAGTTCTTCATCAATAATGATGCCAAGAAGCTTGGTGTTGCGAACGATTTTAAGGAGGGCGTTGTTTTGGCTATGTATGGTGAATGTGGATTTGGCAATGGAGTTTTTGGTAGGGGAAAAACATTAGCTTGGTTTTATTTGCATTTAGTGCCAGATAGTTAGACTGCATCCAGGTTTCTATTTTGGAGAAGGCTAGTTGGGATTTTGCTAGGAGCCCAGAGGGGGAGAAGGCTGAGCAGATAATTGGTGAGTCATCTGCATATTAGATGATAGATGAGTCTGGGATGGATTGCTGAAAGTTGTTAATGAATAGGTTGAAGAGAAGAGGGCAAAGAACAGAACCTTGTGGGACACCTGTGGGTGTGGGGAGGTTGAAGTTTTCCATTGGACAGCTTGTTGGCGGTTGGACAAGTAGCTGGAAAACCAGGCAATGGTGGTGGGAGAGAGGTGTAGGGTGATGAGTTAGGATATACGTAGGGTGTGTGAGATGGTGTCAAAGGCCTTTGATAGATCTAGGAGTAGTGTGGATACAAACTTGCCTGAGTCGTGTTTGAGGTTTATGGTTTCAAGAAAGGAAAGAAGGGCAGTCATGGTTCTGTGGCCTGGGCGGAAACTGTGTTGGGTAGGGGACAGGAGATTGTTTAGTGTTAGGTGTGCCATGAGTTGTGCTTGCATTGTTTTCTCTAGTATTTTAGAAAGAGGGGAAAGGATGGCAATAGGCCTGAAGTTGTTGGCATCAGTGTTTTGCCACCTTTGTGGAGGGGGATGATGTAGGCATGGTGCCAGATAGAAGGGACATATGATTCTTGCATGGATATATTTATAAGAATAGAGATGGGATAGGAAATGCTGTCTGCAGATTGTTTGAGGAATGTGGGTGGAAGGTTGTCGGGTGCATTGCGACAGAGTTTGAGTTTGAGGAGAAGTCTTTTTATAGTGCTTGTGGGGATGGGCTTGAGGCAGAAGGATGTGGAGGAAGGTTGATGATTGGCATTGTGGTTGGGGCAGGAGGGGGTGGTGGTGAAGGAGGGGCTGGAAAGGAGGTTGATAGTTTAGCTATGAAAACTATGAAGAATGAGTTGAACTGGCTGGCTGTTTCAATGTTGGAGAGGTTGGGGTCTGGGCAGGGGTTTTCTTTTTTGCCAGGATGCAGCATGGATGAAATGGAGTCCCAGAATTTTTGGGGATTTGTTGAGTGCAAGGACTGGAGTTTGGAGTCGTGCACTTTGCAGTCTTTAATTATTAGTTTTTTGCGGAGTTTTGTAGTTGCTTATACTCTAGGAGGGTGTTAGGGTTTTTATGTTTTTGATATTTGAAGGGTTTTTAGAGGGGACCAGTCAGTATGCTTTAAACATTCGGAGAAAGTTAGAGGTTTGAAAGAGGAGAGGTTGTGGGTTTGGATGCAGTGGTGTTGTTTATGCAGTGGAGATGGGAGATGGTCAGCAAAGGCTGGTAGGTGATTGCTGAGAGAATCGGATAATATTCCTTCTTTGGTGATAAGGTTTGGGTGAGTTGTTAGGATCCAGTCAATGATGGTACCAGAGGTACAATCTTTATTTGGTCTGGTTGGAGATTGTATTAGTTGAGAGAAGTTGTACAGGTTGATTGTGTGGGATGAGGCTTCAGAGTTAGTAGTATTCCAGTTGATGGTGGTATCACCGAGTATATAGGTTTCATTTTTTTATATTGGAGGGGAACCAGGACAGGATGTTTTCAAGAGTTTTGATATTATCACCAGGGGGAATATAGAGGACAGCGATGCATATGGACTTGTCGTTGTTTATTTTTAGTAAACCCATTATAATTTCAGCATTGGCAAAGGTTGGTATTTTATTGGAATAGGGAGTTATGGTATGGGAGGTCAGGTAGATTTTTGCTACTCCACTTCCTTTTTTGTGGGTTCTGTCATGAATGATTTGGAAACCTGGTGGTAGGATTTCACTATCTTTTATATAGGTTTTCAGCCGGGTTTCAGAAACAGTGGTAATGTCGGGGTGGTTATGGCAGAGCCAGGCATGGAGGTTAGGGAGTTTGTTTTTTAGGCATTAAGTGTTATAAGGTGAATGGACTTTGAGTTTGTGGGTTGAGTGGAGGGTTTGATAAAATTGATGTTAGGGATGGGTCCGGGTTGGGGTGGATGTTGCCGGCTAGTGAGAGAGAGATGTGGTGGAGTAGAAGAGTGAGGCAGTGTGTTGGGCAAGGGTAGCTTGGCTTGTGTGAGACTATTGATTTTCTGGTACCACATTTAAGAGAGGAGTACAGGGGGGTTGGGTTGGGAGCAGTTTTGGTTTGAAAAAATATATTGGGTTAGAGGTAAAGAGTTCATGTGAGATGGATGAGTAGGATGGGAAGTGAGATTGATGGTAAGATGTAGTGGAGTATGTGTGAGATTTATGACAAGGGTTGGGAAAAAGTGTGAGATAGGTAAGAGAAGATAGAAAGATTAGTAGGGCAAATGGAGATATAGGGAGAGATGTTATGTAGAGCATTGTAGGAGGAGTGGATGTTTAGGGTGATGCAGATCTACAGGTGGGTGGGTTTTGACTTAGGTGTATTGTGATTGGAGAGGTGTTGTGTGGGGAGGAGTCAGGGGATGTTTAAAAGTACAGGTATTGGGGGCAGGTGACATTTGGGGGCAGGGTAGAGGAGCGGAGGGAGCCCGAAGGGTGTATGGAGCAGGATACACCTTCCAGGAGGAGCAGCAGTCACCAAACAGAAAACAATCAGTGAGAAGGTTAGCAACTACAGAAATAGGGCAGCCTAGTGTTTTGGTTTGAATGTTACCTTTCTGTTTGTTTTTATTATTTATGCACCAATGGGGAGCTGCAGTTGACTGAGAAGTAGGAAAATAATGTAGTTATGCCAGGGTTTTAGAAAGGGACATGCAGTAAATTATGACTCAGTAGAGTACTAATTAAAAAAATGGAATATGGTATAAGTATGAAGCAAGGGCAGAAAAGCTAAGTCAAAAGATGGTGCCTTTCTACATAAGGTTTTTTGATTCAATATGTAAGTACAATCATAAGTACAAATGGTACTTACAGTTGTGCACACTACTGAGGGATGCCCGTGGGACAGATAGAAACAATGTGTAGTCATGCAGAGGTTTTTAGTATTTAAAGATGGCGCTACAGCTCAGGGGAGGAATAAGTAAACTCTCAAGAGGAAGAGGGAGGGAATAGAAAGGATTGACAGGGCTGGGAAGCTTACAATAAGATTATGTTAGGAGACTGAGATAAGGGGGGTAAGAGCCAGGGCTTGGAGAAAGCTGTGAGAAAAGAGGTTTGACAGGGCTAGGAAACACAGACTAGAATTATGTTAGGAGAACAAGAAAAATTCGGTGGCTATGGACCAGGACTTGGAGAAAGCTGTGAGAAGAGAAAAACAATCAACCATCTAGCCCAGGTCAGTGCCTAAAGGTGTCTGTTTATCTGTGTGAATTCAAAATCAGATTTAGTAGAGCATCAGGGAAGTAGAATATAAAATAAATGTAAAGCTTTGAGAAACTGTATAAATTTGTTACAATAAACGGGAGGATAAAATATAAGAATATAAAATAAATGTAAAGCTTTGGAAAAATGTATATACTTGTTACAGTAAATGGAAGAAAAAAGGGGGGGTCCAGTAGTGTGCACAGCAGAAGAATCAGTAGGAGTATCACAGAGAGAAGATTATAACAGACCTACACTGCTCACTGTCTGTTGATAAAAGTAGAACTTGCAGTGGCTTTTACTGATTTGCACGCAGTTCCACTCTCCATGTTCTTGTATGCAGGCAGTTGCTTCAGTTTTTTTTTTTGGACCTTTGAATGTGTTTAAGGGACTGTAAGGAGGGGGAGAGAGAGAGAGAAAGAGACAGAGACAGAGACGGAGATGTTAATATGAAGCCAGAAAAGGGGGTAGGTGAAGTAAATAAGTGGAAATAAGAGACAGGCAAGGAAATACCACAATTTAAGTAGTTCACCTAAGCAGTACTTAATCAAATAAATTAGTTAGGGAACAAGCAGTGATAATAAGAAAGTCACCCTGCTCAGTTATATGAAATTCAGTCTATTGCCACATTTATTTCACAGAATGCAGAGTAATTCATTGCCAGTACACTTTTCCAGCTATTTGTTGCTACTTAGTAATGCATGCCAACAGAAATGAGCAACATGGTGGCAGGACATAATATTACAGTAAAGTCACACAGTTTCCACATGATACAGTAACAGTATAGGCACTCAAAATAAGCTAAGTATTAAAATCTAACTAACACAGGTTGAAACAGGACAGCTGCTGAACACCGATGAGAGCACGCAGTACCAATTTAAAAGCAGTAACAGTAATTTAAATATAATTGAAGAATTAACAGTACTGTATAGTTGGGAAGTGTGGCATTTGAACTCAACCTCTGACTAAAGTCTAATACTGCTCTCTTGGTTTGTGCTACAGACTAATGCATGCATACTTGCTTTTACAGTTGAGATATGAATGCTCAATTTGATACAACTCTATAAAATACCAAAAAGCTATCTTTAACATTTAATGCTACAATAACACTACTCTTCTGCTGCATACATACCCCATGCTTCCCTCATCTTCACCAATCTAGCCCCATGGGTTCAGACACTGACCTCCCGATCACTGGCAGCTATGAAAAAAACTGAACAGAATACCATTATGAACACCAGTCTTGTCTATATTCAGCTTTTAGGTCTTACAAGTACTCTCTGTAGTTGATATTTACACAGATGTGGGATGTCCTCAGGCCTAAATTCATCGATCCAAGCATCAAGGGTATCCCTTTTCCTCTTCCATAGGTCATTGAAACAATGCCTAGATTGGTCACCAGTGAGTGTGATACTGGCGGCACTGGGTACAGCCCGGACTAAACTATCCCAAACTTCCGACTTATACTGGGAGCCAGAATAGTCCACCCTGCAGAAGCTTGGCAACGTGGTTCTTAACTAGGAGTCCAATAAAAATGATGGACTCCTGGACACCCCATCTCTCTGCCATAAATCTGACACCTCCTCCACAAATGCCTGCCATGTCTACCATGGATCAAGAGCAATGGAGAGTGATGGTTTCTCACCAATTCCAGTTATCACATTTACTGAGAGTGCACACACTGTTTGAAACTGTTGTGCTCCACTTATCATCACACAAACATGGTGCTCGGCACTGCACCTCTGAGCACCCAGTTTGCACAATGGCAAGTGGAGCACAACAGTGCCAAGCAGTGAGACATTACATAATTGCAGTTGCAATTTCAAGGTTATTGGATGTACAGGCAGTTGTGTATGTGTGTTAGGCAAATGTGAAGGCATGCTAGTCCAGATAGTAGAAATATACTTACAGGAATACAGTACACAGTATACCCTCAGTCATACATCTGATAATAAATGTGGTAATACATAGATATATATGCAGAAATAACTGACACAATACCTGTGTATGTCAAGCATTATAAGTGAGAGTGACTGTAATGGGAACTGGAACAACAGTAAAAGTGTATGGAATATCCTGTATTCGAACCCAGGACCATGTGTATGGCAGTCCTACACTTAAAACTGCTGCCAGAAGAAGGTTGAGAAAACACATCTATGTTGCAGTTCATTGCTATAAACTGCAATGTCACAACAGTAAAACAAAGGTTGCACACCCTGTACTAGGGCCCAGGGCCATCTGTACTCCAGCCCTACACTTACACCTGCTGCCACAGGACTAGTTATATGACATTCCCTATTTTACTAATCATTCTTAATGTCTTGTTGTTAACTATAGCACAACGTTGTTTAGGGATATGGATGATGCCCAGTAGTATTAACTGAATGCATCCAGTTTCTATTTTTGGCTGTTTGGGTCCTGTCTGCTTCCTGGGTGGGGCAGTTGTCCAGTTTGCTCATTGCTGAGCTTCACTTAAACCAGATAAGCATAGCCAAACCTGACATTCATTTTGCGCTGACACATTGTGCAAACACTGGCCAATAAAAAAAAGAGAAAAAAAGGGAGAGGTAGTTGAAATGAGGAAAAGTGATCTATAACACACACACTAGAAAATGTTACTACACATTGAAATATTTCTGCACAGGTCTGGATTTGAACTCTCACTCTAATGCACCTTCAGCACAGAAGATGGGTGCCTTATCCCTCTGCCACTCAAACAGATGTGCAGCAAAGAACTTAACTCAATATGTACACAACCAACTGCAACAGCATCTACATTGATATCAAACATACAGGTATTATTCGTACATGTATTAGTTTTAATGTAGTGCACCTAGTAATCACACAACCAGTTAAGATTATTGCTTGCATATATACAGCTCTGCCTTATATTTTTGTGTTTGCTGGTCATTTTTCCTTTGAGTAGTAATCTGTGACATACAGTGTGTAATCCATTCTATATCACTGGCCTTAAAATTTATGAGGATATTAAGTGGAAATAATATCATATGCAGTTGCCAACAAATGATGGGCAGATTGGATGTTAAGGAACACAACCTGTGACTTTTATGCTGCTTACTTACATTTCCAACCTTACATCTAACACTTTTTAGATTTAACATGACATATCCAGTTGAAGTAAGGCAGCCTACAGTGCTGTTGTGTTTTCATTCTCCCAACCACTAATCATTCACAGTTGCAATTCATTAAAGCCAAACACTGAGGGAGCCTGCACCATGCTTACATCTCCTACACTGGATTCAGCAATTCCAATGAGTTCCCACCTCATTTGCATCTTCACCATGCTAACAGACCTGAATCTACACCATATAAAAAGGCAACCGTGTAGCTAGGCAAACTGCTGGTCAGGAGACTTCTTCCTGTTGGGAAGACTGCACATAATGCTATTTCTTCAGGATATATCTGTACAGAGGAGTGCTGAACATCAGAAGGTATGCTTCCATTTAGTCAGCTGTATACCGCATATGCTAGAATATATTTAAGAAAAATCTGAAGCAAAGGCTTTTACACTTTTATCTGTATGCATTAGATAGAAGTGTACTGATGGCATGGGCTTTTTGCCAAGCCATTTCAGAGGTATACATGACTGCCAATACATAAAAATGGAATGCAGTGTGATAGATATGTACAAATGTTTCAGTGAAAATTTCTTTGATAGCACTTTTAGCATTTCAAAGGTGGTTTGTTAGCAAAATGTGTCATTTTTCTATTCTTTGGGGTGGGGAGCAAAGGTGAGTTACTGTTATGGACCAACAAGGCTAGACTGTTCTTTTGTGGGGGGAGCAAAGGTGAGTTACTGTTATGGCACATACAAGGAGATGTTGATCTTGTTACTCTCCTTGTTTTGAATCCTGTCTGTTGTTCGTATTTCACATCTGTAAACTGTTGTATATTTCTACCTGTTGTTAGTATTTCACATCTGTAAACTGTTGTATATTTCTACCTGTTGTTAGTATTTCACATCTGTAAACTGTTGTATATTTCTACCTGTTGTTAGTATTTCACATCTGTAAACTGTTGTATATTTCTACCTGTTGTTAGTATTTCACATCTGTAAACTGTTGTATATTTCTACCTGTTGTTAGTATTTCACATCTGTAAACTGTTGTATATTTCTACCTGTTGTTAGTATTTCACATCTGTAAACTGTTGTATATTTCTACCTGTTGTTAGTATTTCACATCTGTAAACTGTTGTATGTTTCTACAAGGGTAATACTGAGTGGCTGCCTTTTCTGTTTTATCTGAAATCAATTTTTCAGTACGTATGTGATATTTATTATTATTTATTTATTTATTGACATTTATTGACTGGGAAAGTTCACACTGGGACAACGACCCATTTTCAGTGGAAGCCCGGATAGAAAAGTTCCATACAATTACAGAGATTGTTACATAACATCAGTTTAACTATGAAAGTCAAGAAAAGTTTTACATAATACAAACTGAAGTAGATATACAAGAGAAATACATATTATAGAGGTATACCATACAAGAAAATAAACCCAGTGTTTTAAATTTTTAGTAATTCTGTTTGTATAGTCTCAAAAGTAAGAATACTGTTTAATCAATTCTGTTTATTCAGCCACAGAAATAAAGAAAGCAAGAGAGACTGGATACGAAGACAGAGTGTGTAAACTGCAATTATATTAAGTTAGTAAAAGTATTTGTAGTGCATAGTGGCCAAAACATTTAAGGTGGCTTAATCATATGACTACAAGAACAGATAAGGTTATTGAGATAGTGCTCTTTTAGTGCAAATTTAAATGTTTTTAAAGAGTCTAGTTGAGTAATAGAGAGAGGGAGCACATTCCAAAGTTTGGCAAGGCATGGGAATAGAGACATTGTCCAGCTCTAATGTTGTATATGTATGTGTATTATCCATCTGTTATCTTTTAGGACACTTAGAACTATGCCAACCACACATGTCAAGCCTCAGAGATTCCCCCTTCACTAATGCTGAGAACCAGGTGATTGTGGATGCCTTTAGGCAACATAGGGCCTTTCTAATGGAAAGGAGTGGGGAGATATAGCATGTAGGATGCATATTTGGCACCAGATAGTTGCTTAACCGAATGCCATGGGTGGCCACAGCACGACATATGAGCAGGTGCGCCACAGGGCCACTGACATGATCACATCTGCACAGAGGAGAGCAGCTGCAGTGGGCTGTGACCAGATGGGTACTGGGGGGAGGGCCAGTTAGAGAACCACCACTAGCACCCAATGAAGAGTTCCTGGCCAATACCAGGGCTCCAGACAGCTCACAAAAGAGTGCAGTACTGCATGACCTGAATGTGGAAACAACAGTGTCAGAGACAGCAAGCATGTCCCAGGAGGAGCTTCCAGGTAGGCTTTGTTATCTCAACAGTTGAATACTGTTGTATAGTAAAACAGCTGAAATAAATATGTTACTTCTGTGTCACATGCATTTTTTAGGGGGGGTGATTAAAGATTGCTATGGTTATTGGCTTAGGTTTGAGTTGACAGCCACGTTCTAGTTGAAAGTATACTAATGGACATACAAAAGGGTAAAAGTATTACCAATTGTGTTACTTTATTTGTGATGATGTTGCCCTTACCTCTTGCTTAACTTTTTCCAGGCCCATCTGGACTGCAGTGGAGACTCTCATCTGCAGATGGTAAGCCAAACATTTTGATGGCAGCACTGCTGAGCAATTTAAAGAAATATTTTAATGTGTGCTGTTGATGTTAGGCCTGTTGTGTGTATTGTTGTACTGTCTGTAACAGTGGCACTACAGTTAGCTTGTTAAGATATATTGGACTACAGTAGTGTATGTATAGATTTTGTCCTGTGTTTCTTGCTTTTTATCATAGGTGATCTTGACAGTGAAAGTGTAGGCTCTCTGCCACTTGATGTCAGTGTATCAGCAGACTCTGATGATGATGGTGGCCAAACTGAGGCACAGTCTTGGGTACAGAGATTGAATCTGAAACTATGGTTGACATACGGTCATCCTCTGCAATTCCATCATACACAGACAGTAGGCCTATGCCTATCCATTCCAGTGAGCCCACAGATATTGGACTGGTGAAGAGCGAGGCCATTGATCAGGGAAGTGAGGCTGCTGAGGCTTCAGTGCTTGTTGACTCTTGTCACAGCCAAAGTGCGGGTGAAGTGCCATCCAGGAGGGCTGATAGGTGTTCAGAGGGGACCTGTTGTCTCTCCTCCACCTGGTGCAGGTGTCTCTTCCTGTGCCACTCAACATATGTTTAGGGCCATAGGCACAAACACATTCCCACAGGTGCTCCAGACAAATACTCAGGGTTCTAGAGGTGGCATAGGCTGAAATGACTGACTACCTCCACTTTGTTGCCGAATCAATGGATTGGATGAATGACAGTTTGGAATGGGCAGTGTCTGTGATGGAACGTCGGCTGAGAATGACATCTTCATGGGAGTATGTCAGCCATGTTATCTGCTGTCAGTCAACACCGCTGTGCCTGATTACACCTTCCCATAGTGGCAATACTTCCACTGCTCCATCTGAGTTTACTCTCCACACCCAGATGTGGCAGATCATAGGGTCATGGTCCTGGGTGTCCACGTGAAGGGAGCTCATCCAGCAGACATCAGTCACTTTCAAGTAGCAGCGGTGCATCTGACCGTAGGCATGGACGTGCCAATGCAACTCCTGGCAAAGCCAGTTCTTATGGTCAGGGATGACAATGATGAACTGCCACCTGTGCCATGCACAACTCACACCTATCTGACATACCAAGAAGTAGAGTCAGCACAGAGCTGGCTGTGTTCATGCAGACACTCACACACCAGTTTCACCTGGAAGACCTCTACAGACACACACAATACAGTTACTTATTTTGTCTCACTGGCCATTTGTTTATTTATCCATATGTCTGCCTGCTTCTCTTTCTTACTCACATACACTCACCAACCTTTTGAGTCAGCATAGGCATCCTGGCCCCCCACACAACACCCTGTGCAAATGATGATAACCGTGTCATGTCCCTGTTTCCTATCTTTTGGATTCAGGGATACATAAGCTTTGTATCTGATGTTCAGGTTGCATAACTAACTTAGTGCTTAGTACATCTGCATTTGTGGTGTTGAACTGGTAATTGTACCCATGACTTATAATGGCCTTGGAAAGTTAGACAGTTGATAGCATCAGAATTCCCAACTTTATAGTGAATGATCTTATGATAGTTGTGAAGTCAGAAACTGCAATGTGTATCACTACTTTCTAACCTCTCCAGTACAAACATATGGTGCTAACCTGAGGGCATGCAGTGATCATCACTACTTTTGAGAGGTATGACTGTATGAATATTTGATGCCTGAGGCCTCCTACTTAGTAATGGGCACATATAAATCAAATACATCTCTGCTGTCACATGTAGGGATCATCAGTGCTTTTGAGAGGTATGACTGTGTGAATATTTGATGTCTGAGGCCTCCTACTTACTAATGGGCACATATAAGTCAAATACGTCTCTGCTGTCACATATTAAGGTCATTTCTCTACAATCTCCCAGCTTTTACTTGCTTACCGAACCAACTAATGAAATACAAGTATATGCCACGCATTCATATTATTAAACAATACAATCCAGGTTGAGGACTGATCGAGTGTGCTATGCGTTGTCTCTTAGCCATTGCAAGGGCATACTGAGCACGCCTTCATCTGCGTACACCCCTCTGACTCTTCACCTGCATGTGGTTGTGGTGACCTTGGCCGTGGCAGTGGGATGTGTGCCCCTTCCCCTTGCTGATCCTGCTGAAGCTGTTTCCTCAGGATTATGTCATGTAGCATGGCACATACTCTGAATATCTGTTGATTGTACTGTAAGGCTTCCCCAGATGTTTCTAGCCAGTGGAACTGTGACTTCAGCAGCCCAAACACATGCTCTATGATATTTCTGGTTTGAACATGTGCCTTATTATGGAGTTCTTGCATGGATGTGTGTACATTTCTAATGAGTGGCATCAGCCATGGTTCCAGTGCATAGCCTGCATCCCCCAGTAGATGACCCTGTGGGATATCCCCTCTAGCAAATATCTGGATGATTCCATTGGCATTACATACTACTTGGCAGTTGATAGAGTGGGAGCCCTTTCTGTTTATGTGGAGTCTATTGTGTTCCCTGGGTAGTGCCTTTATTTCTATATGTGTGCAATCTATGGCAGCCGGGACTTCACAGTAGTATGCTATATGGTAGAACTCATGAATATTTCTGGCCCTCTCCTCAGAACTACAGAGAAAATATATGTGGTCACTGGCATGTTGGAGCATAGCATTCAGGAATTGGTGGAGGATCTTGGATGCTGATGCCTGAGACATCCCAGCATGTCCCCTGTTGGTCTCTGAAAGATATCTGTAGCTATGATTCTAAGGGTTACACATACCTTTGTCTCCACTGAGATGGGTTTCCCTCATTTGGCTCTGGCTCTGAGTTGAGGACAGCAGATGTTGCAGAGTTCTGTAGTGTGTCCCTGTCCACCCTGTAGCGCTCTACAATTTCCACATCATGTAGGTTGTGAAAAGTTAAACTGGGCCTGAAAACTCTCCTCCTTCTCGGCCTAGGCCTGTTAGTAGCAGCAGCAGCAGTAGCATTGGCTTCAGCCTGTAGCACATACAAATTACTTAAAGCAACAGTAGCCCCTAACATTCTGTCCATGTAGACTCCTTTCTGTGGTTGTATTTCAAAAGTTTTGAAATTCACAGGAAAAACCAGCACAGAGTCTACACGGATGCCTTATAGCTTGTTGAACAGCTCCACCATGTTGGATTGGTTGATTAGAATGCAGTTCAGCTGCTTATGCTGTAATTAGCATGCTATGGTGTTTACCTTGTTTACACTGGGGTGTGCGCCTCTAAATGGCACTTACTGAATCTAAAACTATCTGTGTCCGTGTACGCATCACAGTGCAGGCTTTACTGAATCCCCCCAAATATCAACAATGTTAATGTTATAGTAGTGAAGGGTAAATGCTCTTTCTCCACTGTAGTGCGATCACAGAGTTGGTATAGTTAATTAGCAGAGAGTATCTGGTGGCATGAGGACTTGCCCAGCTGCAAAAACAATGATTTTGGATGTGCTGAGTTGCTGTCAGTGCTTTATATTTATGTATTTTTGTTGACACTATTCATGTCAAAAGCAATGATTTTGGATGTGCTGAGTTGCTGTCAGTGCTTTATATTTATGTATTTTTGTTAACACTATTCATGTCAAAAACAATGATTTTGGATGTGCTGAGTTGATGTCAGTGCTTTATATTTATGTATTTTTGTTGACACTATTCATGTCAAAAACAATGATTTTGGATGTGCTCAGTTGCTGTCAGTGCTTTATATTTATGTATTTTTGTTGACACTATTCATGTCAAAAACAATGATTTTGGATGTGCTCAGTTGCTGTCAGTGCTTCATATTTATGTATTTTTGTTGACACTATTCATGTCAAAAACAATGATTTTGGATGTGCTCAGTTGCTGTCAGTGCTTTATATTTATGTATTTTGTTGACACTATTCATGTCAAAAACAATGATTTTGGATGTGCTCAGTTGCTGTCAGTGCTTTATATTTATGTATTTTTGTTGACACTATTCATGTCAAAAACAATGATTTTGGATGTGCTCAGTTGCTGTCATTGCTTTATATTTATGTATTTTTGTTGACACTATTCATGTCAAAAACAATGATTTTGAATGTGCTCAGTTGCTGTCAGTGCTTTATATTTATGTATTTTTGTTGACACTATTCATGTCAAAACAATGATTTTGGATGTGCTCAGTTGCTGTCAGTGCTTTATATTTATGTATTTTTGTTGACACTATTCATGTCAAAAACAATGATTTTGGATGTGCTCAGTTGCTGTCAGTGCTTTATATTTATGTATTTTTGTTGACACTATTCATGTCAAAAACAATGATTTTGGATGTGCTCAGTTGCGGTCAGTGCTTTATATTTATGTATTTTTGTTGACACTATTCATGTCAAAAACAATGATTTTGGATGTGCTCAGTTGCTGTCAGTGCTTTATATTTATGTATTTTTGTTGACACTATTCATGTCAAAAACAATGATTTTGGATGTGCTCAGTTGCTGTCAGTGCTTTATATTTATGTATTTTTGTTGGCACTATTCATGTCAAAAACAATGATTTTGGATGTGCTCAGTTGCTGTCAGTGCTTTATATTTATGTATTTTTGTTGACACTATTCATGTTGATCTTATGCCTATCACATTCATAGGTGACCCACATATCTGTATGTATGTATAGCTATATATAGATAGACAGACAGATAAATAGATAAAGAAAACTGCAAGGAAAACAAGCAAAGCTAGAGTTTTCACTGTGGAATACTTTAAACATCCTGTAACGGAGGTCCATGGGATATATGTCAATGACCCCTTAAGGATATACAGTGTTACAGCTGTATGGCATCAGAATGCCCATGACATTTGACTTTTTTTCTTAATTTTTTTTTCAAACTTTAAGCATTATTCTTACTACCGCCACCATTACCTTCTTTCAAATGGTGCTTAACATTATAAAAAATGGTGATGAAGAAATTATCTTGCTTCCATTGTAAAGATAAAGCCTTCTGGTAGTTGCAGCCACTCCCACTTTTATACATTAGTGATGGCCAGCAACAAAAAGCCTGAAAATTTGTAAAAAAACATGGAGTCATTGTTAGTGATGACTTTTCATTTGGTACCAATGCAGTTGCTAATATAAGCAAATTGTACTGATTTGTCCATCTGATCCAGAGTGGGGTCGAGAGCCATGCCCCCCCCCCATATATAGCTCTTATCAGGCCAGTTATAAAAGAGCTGTACCCTGTTCTATGACCTATTCACATTCCACATGATATAACTGAAGAAGGAATAATGATTTGTCTTAAAGGGAATGAAGGGCTTCAATGTTTGTCGCATAGCCAGACTAAAGCAATGTTCTGTCTTTCTTTGTATCTTATCACTTTCTAAGAAAAGATTTATGCCTTAGTATTTGAAGCCATTTATTTAGAATACCACCTCAGTGACCTGAATACCTCAGGAAATTTGGCCTCAATAAAACTGATGTGAACTGTATTGAGAACTATGACAACTACACATGTCAAAGACCCTACACCTGTGGAATAAACTCCTCATTTCATTTAAACTAATCCCATGAATGTATTAATTCAAGAAGGAACTGTGTGGTTATGTGGTCTCTCATACTTTCCATGATATGGGATCTGGGGCATCACAATCCTCAGTAGCCAACAACCCCTTGTTGGTCAGGTCTGACCATAAGCTAATCACCCTTGACATCCACATCCCTCCCCCAACCCCCAGTAAGGAATCCTCCGTAAAAAAACTTCTCCAAAGCCAATGTCATGCTACTCAAGTCAGAAGTGACAAACATCATGACCCTCATGCAGACGGGAACTGAAAGTTCGACTGCTGAATCCTGCACTAAGGCACTGTATGAGCACATCCACTGATGCATGAATCATGCCATCCCAAATAGAACCAAGACGCATGGCATTAAATACACTGATCTCAAGGATATTGCCAATATCCAGGCAGATCAATTCAGTGCCAACTTCATCCCCCTCTCACCCCCTAAAGGGCCCATCTCAATACCAAAAGATTGCCAAATTCCGGTAATAACGACCACACAGGTAAAAACTGCACTCTCCAAAGCTAAGAATACAGCATCCATGGGACCAGACGACATCCCGGGCTGTGTACTACATGAACTACAAAATGAACTGGCACGTCGCCTAAGTGTCATGTTTAATCATAGCCTCACCTCAGGCTTCTTGCCCACTGAGTGGCACACAGCTACAGTTATCCCACTCTACAAGGGGGGATCCACCTTGGATCCTGGGAACTACCACCCCATCAGTCAGATGAGCCTGATCTGCAAAGCCATGGAATGTATTATCATGGAACTTATAAACAAAGACATTGGCAACCTTCAAACACTGGACACCACCCAGTTTGGGTTCATGAAGGGCCGGTCTTGTCTCCTGAACCTGATTGACTTCTTCAAATCAGTCTCCAGAGCTGTGGACAACCATAAGGCTGTCCACACAGCCTATCTGGACCTCGCCAAGGCCTTCGACACCATCCCCCACTCTGGAATCATAGATAAACTTACTAAGCTGGGCATTAATCCCTATGTCACTCGATGGGTTGCCTACAGGCTTACTGACAGAACCCACACTGTAAAAGTAGATGACTCCAAATCCATCTCCAGACAAGTGACAAGTGAAGTACCTAAGGGTTCAGTCCTGGGACGCTCTTGTTTGGCATCTACTTCTCTGAAGTACAGGCCAACACTAAGGGACTCTGGCTAACAAAGTTCACAGATGACTGCAAACTGGGAGCCATTATTGAATCCTCAAATGATGTGGATATTCTACAAAAGGGCCTTACAGAAACAGATGCTTGATGCCAGAGCCATGGGCTCAAGTTCAATGCCAAGAAATGTATAGTTATCCCCTTTGGGAAAAAAACATGCACCCATGAATTACCACATAGGTGGCAGTACACTAAACACCGAAAGTGTGATAAGAGACTTAGGGACACAGGTGAATAGTGGTCTCATCTTCGATAACCACATTGCCACAACAGTCAGGAAATCCTTCTCTGTGGCACACCTCATCAGTAAAGGCTTTTCATCCAGAAAAAAGGAGGTGATTGTCCCACTGTACTCATCCCTCATTAGACCCATTATAGAACACAATGCCCCGTTTGATATGTACCTCTCAAGACATCTGCAACAACTGGAAAGGCTGTAGAAATACCTCACTAAATGAATCACAGGCCAAAAGCAGATGCCCTATGCTGACCGTCTAAAAAAACTCCAGCTATACTCTGTCGCATATCGTCTACTCAGAGGCGATCTCTGCTTAACATACAAGGCCATGTCAAACCCAGAGCTGTTGGACATGCTACACTTAAAGAAATCCCAATCTCTCAGAGCCACACACTCCAGGGATCTAAACTGTATCATCACAATGAACTAAACATGCTGGGGGGATAGGTTCCTGACTCAGAGACTCCCCAGGCTCAGTAATAGACTTCCCATACATGTCAAGCAGAGTGCCTCTTTGGCCCTCTTCAAAAGGAACCTTGACAATTGGATGGGAGTTAGGAAATTCACCCCAGGGATCACGTCAGTCACCCTGTCAGACAGGGTCCAGGGAAGTAAATAGTGTGGGAAGAAATAGCCAGGGAATTGTTATGGCTAGGCTTGTATAGGCCCTATGGCCGATACCCTAATACCAACCTATGAACCTATGAACCTATGACCATGAGTTCAGTTACCAAACCTATTAAACTATGAAGCCCATGAAGGGTCTGTTTTGGGTTCTGTCCTGTTTATGATTTTCATGCAGGCAAGATCTAGAGAGTATCCAGTTTGCGGATGTGCAGGTTACAGTGCAGAGTTGATAAACCTTACATGGGCCGTTAACACTGTGTGCGAGTCATGGTGAGATGCACACACAGCGCACAGTTTTATATTCAGTAAGTGGCTCTACATAGCATGTAGAACCGCACAAATTCAGAAAACACTGTGCCATGCTAATCAACAGATCCAAGATGGAGGCAGATAGTCAACAAGCTATAATGCAACAGTGTAGACTCAGTGCTGGTTTTCCCTGCAAATTTCAAAACCTACTGGAATACAGCCATGAAAACTAAGCTACATAGAAAGAATGTTAGGGGCTGTTGTTGGTCTTATTCATGTGTATGTGCAGCAGGCCCGTGTCTATGCTGATGATGATGATAGACTACAGCCAAGAAAGAAAAGGTTTTTAGACCCTGTTTAACTTTTCATAATCTGCATGCGGTGGAAATTATAGAGTGCTACAGGGTGGATAGAGACACACTACAGGAAACAAATAACAGTGGAAACTAACGTATGTGTAGCACTTACAATTTTAGTTACAGGAACCTTCCAGACACCAACACGGAACATGCTGGTTGCATCACTGGCATCAGCATCCAGAATCCTCCATCAATTCCTGAATACCATGCTGCAACATGCCAGTGAGTACATATATTTTCCTGTACAGCTGAGGGCAGAGCCAGAATTATGCATGAGTTCTACCCTTGTAGCACACTACCCTAAAGTCCTGGGTGCCATAGACTGTACAAAAGTAGAAATTAAAGCACCACCCAGGGAATAGGGAAGGGTGTACATAAATAGAAAGGGCTACCTTTCTATTAACTGCCAGATCATGTGTAATGCTAAGAGAATCATCCTGAATGTGTGTGCTGGCAACCCAGGCAGCTAATATGACTCACATATCTGGCACAACGCACAACTGTATGAGATGTTTACTGGGGGATATACCACAGGGTCATTTACTGGGGATGTAGGTTATGCACTTGAGCCATGACTGATGATGCCCATTAGAAATGCACACACACCAACTGAAGAATGCTATAATGAGGCACACGCTCAAACAAGAAATATCATAGAGTGTGCGTTTGGGCTGCTGAAGTCGTGGTTCCAGAGCCTAGATAAATCTGGGGCAGCCCTGTTGTACAGTCCCCATACATGTGCTGAAATATTCAACATCTGTGCCATGATACATAACATTATTCTCAGAAAACAGCTTCAGCAGGAACTGCAAGGGGAAGGGCCACACATTTCACCACCACTGGCAAGGTTACCACAGCCACCCACAGGTTAGGATTCAGAGGGGGAGCCAACAGCTGCTGTGGGTGTAGGTAGACTTAAACATGCATAATATGGCCTCACACTGGCTAAGAGGCAATGGATAGTAGACACACTCACCACCTAAGGGGCTAAAACCTTTATCCTATGCACATACATACAGTAACATTGATGTCAGGCAAAACTCACAAACTTTATCTACCCATGTAATGGCTGTATACGGCTAGCATCAGACAGAGTCAGCCCTGAACTAAAACTCTTGCATCTGCTGGATTTTCAAGTTAAGTGTTGAACCTGGAATAGAAAAATAAATTTCTAAGAATACAAATGAATGGCATATCCTTGCATATTTTTACTTGGTGATGTAAGTAAGTATAAGGTGGGGGATTTGTAAAGCAATTACATCAAGATGTGACAGCACTGACTTATGCGAATACGTGTCCTATATCAAGTAATAGGCCTTACATCTAAAATGTACAGATTTTCAATGAATGTCCTCGGCTGCTCTCCTCCAGGCCATATCAGTGGCCCTATGATGCACCTGATCATATGTCCTGCTTCATCCCCCAACAGTGTTCATGTCATGCATGATCTGGTTCCAAATTTGCATTCCTCCAGACATATCCTCCCATCCTCTATCAAAAAGAAAGGCACCATGTTGCCAAAATGCTTGGAAGATGACATCAGTTTTAGGGTCACTGAAGGGGAGTTTGCAGGGATTGGGACACTTGGATGCCATAGTCCTACATGACACAAAACACAAAAGAGGGATACTACACAGAAATATCACATAAATAAAAGTCCTGCTTAGATATAATACATATTATCAGTTTTTCAATATTATCCACTGGAGGAAGAAAACGTTCAAGTTATTCAACTATAAAAAGGGTTATGTGGTTGTAACATATCACAGTCACACACAACAAAGGTTAGATCCAAAACAAAGAATAACAGGAGTAACAATAGCAAAGCAAACCTCTGTAAAAACATTTTGACTGTGCAACACAGAGATGGAACTTGGCTCCTCCACCCCCAAAGCAGCAGGCAAATGACATTTTTGTACCAAACAAAGGAATAAAATATCAGTGAATTGTTATAAGTGCTATCAAACTGCCCCAAAAAAACGTATACACGTGTACCACAGAGCATCCATTTTGATGCAGTTGTCAGTCACCATTGTCTGTGGCCAGTACATCCCTAGAGGTGTCTATGGGCCATCCTAAAAGGCTAACACCATTGTGTTATTGACAATATAGGGCATTTACATTTCACCGAAATAACACTAGAAGAGTGTAAAGAGAAACAGTTGTGACAAGTCCACAAGGACAGGATTACAGTATTTCAGAAGCTCATTACATTTTATTGAGACATCAGTCATCCATGCAGGCACCTGTAAACTAAATAGAATGCCAGAATACCATATTAATGATTCACCTTACTGTACAGTAGACTCTTTAGCATAATTTATATGAGCTTGTTTCTTGTTTGCTGTTGTTTCATTTTACTTTTTACAGTCATGTTTTCCCCATGAAGCAAAGTAGATAGTTGTCAGGCAGGTCACTGGATAAAGCTTAATTTACAAATGGGAATTTCTTTCAGCGTGTTACTTGGTACTTTTATAAAGCTAATACCAATTATATTAAGACTGCTGCCTGCAGTACCGGAAGTTGAGTTAGGTACTGCCACTTTACTATACCCTGTTTTGTTGTTTCCAGTAATATGTAAAAGTCATTTGTTTTTTCGCTTGCCACAACACTTTTTGTTTCATCTAGATATTAAGTAAACTTATCATACACAGCCAATGCATTGAAATCTTTGTTTTTCATTTCCCTTCATTTCTTCTTGATTGGACTCTCCTGTGAGTGGACATTTAGAACAGTGCATTTAATTAAAATCCCAGTTTTTGCCAGTTTGAAACGCCCACCTTTCTGGTTGGCCACCTTGGATCCTGGGAGCTACCACCCCATCAGTCTGATGAGCTTGATCTGCAAAGCCATGGAATGTATTATCATGGAACTTATAAACAAAGACATTGGCAACCTTCAAACACTGGACATCACCCAGTTTGGGTTCATGAAGGGCCGGTCTTGTCTCCTGAACCTGATTGACTTCTTCAAATCAGTCTCCAGAGCTGTGGACAACCATAAGGCTGTCCACACAGCCTATCTGGACCTCGCCAAGGCCTTCGACACCATCCCCCACTCTGGAATCATAGATAAACTTACTAAGCTGGGCATTAATCCCTATGTCACTCGATGGGTTGCCTACAGGCTTACTGACAGAACCCACACTGTAAAAGTAGATGACTCCAAATCCATCTCCAGACAAGTGACAAGTGAAGTACCTCAGGGTTCAGTCCTGGGACCGCTCTTGTTTGGCATCTACTTCTCTGAAGTACAGGCCAACACTAAGGCACTCTGGCTAACAAAGTTCACAGATGACTGCAAACTGGGAGCCATTATTGAATCCTCAAATGATGTGGATATTCTACAAAAGGGCCTTACAGAAACAGATGCTTGATGCCAGAGCCATGGGCTCAAGTTCAATGCCAAGAAATGTATAGTTATCCCCTTTGGGAAAAAAACATGCACCCATGAATTACCACATAGGTGGCAGTACACTAAACACGAAAGTGTGATAAGAGACTTAGGGACACAGGTGAATAGTGGTCTCATCTTCGATAACCACATTGCCACAACAGTCAGGAAATCCTTCTCTGTGGCACACCTCATCAGTAAAGGCTTTTCATCCAGAAAAAAGGAGGTGATTGTCCCACTGTACTCATCCCTCATTAGACCCATTATAGAACACAATGCCCCGTTTGATATGTACCTCTCAAGACATCTGCAACAACTGGAAAGGCTGTAGAAATACCTCACTAAATGAATCACAGGCCAAAAGCAGATGCCCTATGCTGACCGTCTAAAAAAACTCCAGCTATACTCTGTCGCATATCGTCTACTCAGAGGCGATCTCTGCTTAACATACAAGGCCATGTCAAACCCAGAGCTGTTGGACATGCTAAACTTAAAGAAATCCCAATCTCTCAGAGCCACACACTCCAGGGATCTAAACTGTATCATCACAATGAACAAAACATGCTGGAGGGATAGGTTCCTGACTCAGAGACTCCCCAGGCTCAGGAATAGTCTCCCCATACATGTCAAGCAGAGCACCTCTTTGGCCCTCTTCAAAAGGAATCTTGACAATTGGATGGGAGATAGGAAATTCACCCCGGGGATCACGTCAGTCACCCTGTCAGACAGGATCCAGGGAAGTAAATACTGTAGTTAAGAAATAGCCAGGGAATTGTTATGGCTAGGCTTATATAGGCCCTATGGCCAATACCCTAATACCAACCTATGAACCTATGAACCCATGACCATGAGTTCAGTTGCCAAACCTATTAAACTATGAACCCCATGAAGGGTCTGTTTTGGATTCTGTCCTGTTTATGATTTTTATGCAGACAAGATCTAGAGAGTATCCAGTTTGAGGATGTGCAGGTTACAGTGCAGAGTCAATAAACCTTAATATGGGCCGTTAACATTGTGTGCGAGTCATGGTGAGATGCACACACAGCGCACAGTTTTATATTCAGTAAGTGGCTCTACATAGTGTGTAGAGCTACACCAATGCAGAAAACACTGTGCTATGCTAATCAACAGATCCAAGATGGAGGCAGATAGTCAACAAGCTATAACGCAACAGTGTAAACTCAGTGCTGGTTTTCCCTGCAAATTTCAAAACCTATTGGAATACAGCCATGAAAACTAAGCGACATAGAAAGAATGTTAGGGGCTGTTGTTGGTCTTATTCATGTGTATGTGCAGCAGGCCCATGTCTATGCTGACGATGATGATAGACTATGGCCAAGAAAGAAAAGGTTTTTAAACCCTGTTTAACTTTTCATAATCTGCATGAGGTGGAAATTATAGAGTGCTACAGGGTGGACAGCAACACACTACAGGAAACAAATAACAGTGGAAACTAACGTATGTGTATCACTTAGAATTTTAGTTACAGGAACCTTCCAGACACCAACACAGAGCATGCTGGTGGTGTCACTGGCATCAGCATCCAGAATCCTCCATCAATTCCTAAATACCATGCTGCAACATGCCAGTGAGTACATATATTTTCCATGTACAGCTGAGGGCAGAGCCAGAACTATGCATGAGTTCTACCCTGTAGCACACTACCCTAAAGTCCTGGGTGCCATAGACTATACAAAAGTAGAAATTAAAGCACCACCCGGGGAATAGGGATGGGTGTACATAAATAGAAAGGGCTACCTTTCTATTAACTACCAGGTTATGTGTAATGCTAAGAGAATCATCCTGAATGTGTGTGCTGGCAACCCAGGCAGCTAATATGACTCACATATCTGGCACAACGCACAACTGTATGAGATGTTTACTGGGGGATATACCACAGGGTCATTTACTGGGGATGTAGGTTATGCACTTGAGCCATGACTGATGATGCCCATTAGAAATGCACACACACCAACTGAAGAATGCTATAATGAGGCACACACTCAAACAAGAAATATCATAGAGTGTGCATTTGGGCTGCTGAAGTCGTGGTTCCAGAGCCTAGATAAATCTGGGGCAGCCCTGTTGTACAGTCCCCATACATGTGCTGAAATATTCAACATCTGTGCCATGATACATAACATTATTCTCAGAAAACAGCTTCAGCAGGAACTGCAAGGGGAAGGCCCACATATCTCACCACCATTGGCAAGGTCACCACAGCCACCCGCAGGTTAGGATTCAGAGGGGGAGCCAACAGCTGCTGTGGGTGTAGGTAGACTTAAACATGCATAATATGGTCTCTCTCTGGCTAAGAGGCAATGGATAGTAGACACATTCACCACCTAAGGGGCTAAAAATCTTTATCCTATGCACATACATACAGTAACACTGATGTCAGGCAAAACTCACAAACTTTATCTACCCATGTAATGGTTGCATACAGCTAGCATCAGGCAGAGTCAGCCCTGAACTAAAACTCTTGCATCTGCTGGATTTTCAAGGTAAGTGTTGAACCTGGAATAGAAAAATAAATTTCTAAGAATACAAATGAATGGCATATCCATTCCTTGCATACTTTTACTTGGTGATGTAAGTAAGTATAAGGTGGGTGATTTGTAAAGCAATTACATCAAGATGTAACAGTACTGACTTATGCAAATACGTGTCCTATATCAAGTAATAGGCCTTACATCTAAAATGTACAGATTTTCAAAGAATGTCCTCGGCTGCTCTCCTCCAGGCCGAAGAAATCATATTAATGGCCCTATGATGCACCTGATCATATGTCCTGCTTCATCCCCCAACAGCGTTCATGTCATGCATGATCTGGTTCCAAATTTGCATTCCTCCAGACATATCCTCCCATCCTCTATCAAGAAGAAAGGCACCATGTTGCCAAAATGCTTGGAAGATGACATCATTTTTAGGGTCACTGAAGGGGAGTTTGCAGGGACTGGGACACTTGGATGCCATAGTCCTAGGTGACATAAAACACAAAAGAAGGATACTACACAGAAATATCACATAAATAAAAGTCCTGCTTAGATATAATACATATTATCAGTTTTTCAATATTATCCACTGGAGGAAGA
Organism: Protopterus annectens; assembly: GCF_019279795.1. NCBI lineage: Eukaryota > Metazoa > Chordata > Ceratodontiformes > Protopteridae > Protopterus > Protopterus annectens. The sequence goes on from NC_056730.1 coordinate 4,506,478, forward strand.
AAACGTTCAAGTTATTCAAATATAAAAAGGGTTATGTGGTTGTAACATATCACAGTCACACACAACAAAGGTTAGATCCAAAACAAAGAATAACAGGAGTAACAATAGCAAAGCAAACCTCTGTAAAAACATTTTGACTGTGCAACACAGAGATGGAACTTGGCTCCTCCACCCCCAAAGCAGCAGGCAAAGGACATTTTTGTACCAAACAAAGGAATAAAATATCAATGAATTGTTATAAGTGCTATCAAACTGCCCCCAAAAAATATGTATACACGTGTACCACAGAGCATCCATTTTGATGCAGTTGTCAGTCACCATTGTCTGTGGCCAGTACATCCCTAGAGGTGTCTATGGGCCATCCTAAAAGGCTAACACCATTGTGTTATTGACAATATAGGGCATTTACATTTCACCGAAATAACACTAGAAGAGTGTAAAGAGAAACAGTTGTGACAAGTCCACACAGCCTATCTGGACCTCGCAAAGGCATTTGACACAATACCGCACTTGGGCATCATAGATAAGCTATCCAGCCTAAATATAAACCCCTATGTCACAAGATGGGTCACAAACTGCCTCAAAGACAGAACCCACAGAGTCAGAGTTGCTGGAGCCATGTCAGACTCGAAACCGGTCACAAGTGGCATCCCACAAGGTTCTGTCCTGGGACCTCTCTTGTTCGGTATTTACTTTTCTGAGGTACAGGCCAACGTGGGAGGACTATGGCTCACCAAGTTCACAGATGACTGCAAACTGGGTGCCATAATCGACTCTCCAGCTGACACAAACATCCTTCAAAAAGGTCTCGCAGAGATGAATAACTGGTGCCAGAGCCATGGTCTAAAGCTAAATGCCAAAAAGTGTATAGTCATACCCTTTGGCAAAAACAATGTTCCCACAAATTACCACATAGGTGGTAACCCATTAAGTACAGAGAAAGTAATTAGGGATCTGGGGACCCAAGTTGATAGCAATCTCTCCTTTGACAACCACATTGCCAAAGTGGTTAGAAAGACCTTCTACATAGCCCACCTCATCATGAAAGGATTCACATCTAGATCAAGAGAGGTAATCGTGCCCCTTTATTTATCCCTCATCAGGCCCATCATAGAATACAATGCCCCTTTGGGATGTACCTTACCGACACCTGCAGCAATTAGAAAGACCCCAAAAGTACCTCACCAGGAGGATCAAGGGACTCAAACAGATGCCATATGCTGCTCAGTTAAAAAAACTCCAGCTCTACTCAGTTGCATACCGCCTACTTGAGGCGATCTATGCCTGACATATAAAGCTATGTCCAACCCAGAATTAATGGACATGCTCCACCTCAGTAAATCTAAATCCCTTAGAGCCACGCGCTCGAGGGACTTGAACCTCAGCACAGAAATAAATAGAACATGCTGGAGGGACAGATTCATAACCCAGAGGCTCCCTTAGCTCTGGAATAGAATTCCAATTCATGTTAGGCAGAGCACCTCACTGACTCTCTTCAAGAAGAATTTTGATAAGTGGATGGGGGATCATAGGTTTGTCCCAGGGATTACTTCCGTGTCACTATTAGACAGAAGCACAGTAAACTAAACTTTAAAAAGGGCACAGTATACTCAAATCAAGGGGTGGCGTAAGCCAAACACAATTGGGCTAGGCTTATAAATGCCCCAGGGCAGATAGCCTAGTATGAACCTATGAACCTATGAACCTATAATAACACGTGATAAAAGTTAATAAGGTCATGCATTTGAGAAGGTAAAATGTCCTGACAAAATTGCCTATGTCATCAGTAAACTTTCTAAGAATTGCATACAGATAAAAATATTTGCTAATGCATATAAGAATATTGTCTTAAGGGCATGCGAGCATAACCAGTTTATTACTGACAAATGCAATAATACCTTATCAAGATCAGTAGTTTTCTGTGCAGATAATTCCAAAGTAATAGCAATATTATTTTTTGCTATCCACATAATCAAGTCTCCTCACCTTCTGGTTCCCATTTTATGGTATAGATTCAGGCCTGTGAACATGGTGAAGATAATAATGATGTTGAAGTCATTAGAATTCTTGAATCCCAAAATCTTGGCTCAGTGTCGCACATGTAAACATAGTGCAGGCACTCCTTCAGTGTTTGTTGCTAATGGATTACAACTGTGAATGATGACTGGTAGGGAGAAGGAAAACACAACAGCAGTCCAGACTCCCTTACCTCCAGTGGGTATGTCAGCCAGGTTAGACTTACGAAGAGTAGGAAGTAATTGTATCAAGGTTTTAAATGTAAGTAAGCAGCACACATTTCACAGTTTCTGTTCAGTAACATCCAACCTCCCCTGCATTTGTTGAAAAGTGTATATTATTGCCATTTAATATTCTTACACATTTTAAGAATGATAAAAAATGCTTTCAACCTGAATGTCTCAGATAACTGCTCAGATAAGAGAAGAGTGAACAGCATACAGAGATAAGACAGAGCTGCATTTCTACAAAAAATGGGCATACATGCTTGTGTGACCACTCATTCCACTGTATCTGAAATTAATATATGTACAAACAACTCAGAAGTGTACAAGTGCCATATGTTAATACCATGGATGATTTTGGACTTGTTTGTGTGTACAATGACTTTCATTCTCTACTGTAAAGTTGTTTCAGTGGTAAAGAGGGATAAGGCACTCTTACTGTGTTATGAAGGCTCACTGGTGTGAGAGTTCAAATCCAGACTTGTCTAAAAAATCTTTTATATGTACTAACATATATTCTGTAGTATTGTTTATTTTATAGATTTTTTTCTTTTTAATGCTAGTATTTGAGCAGTATTTGGCTTAGTGCAAACAGGGGAATTGGACAGGCACACTAAATGTCATGAATTGTATTTTTGACGGCCAATACATCAACTACACCTGCAAATCTCCTGTGTGTGTAGCACATCTACAAAACACATTGATCAGCACTGCATATAGTATCTGTAGATCATGGTTCAAGTCTCACCTTCTTTTTTAAGGATGAGACCTAGTAAGCACTGCTCAAAAGGCTAAAACAAGTTTATCTTTACTTGTCTCGTTTGTGGGATGGTTACCATCATGCAAACCTGGACTAATGGCCCACACAGAAAGCAGATAGCAGGTCTGTGGACAGGATGCAGACGTTCTTGTTTTCAGTGAGGATACATTGTTGCTTTCCATTGTGCAAATGCACTAAGCTGTGTTGTGTGGCAGTTAGCAACCTTTCCCAACAACTGCAGAGAGGAAACAGACAGTAGACAATTTCAAAATGGATATATTCCATCAAGTATGTTTGGCACCATGCAAACACGCTAAGAGGAAGTGCATGGAGGTTAGCACACAGAAGTTAACAATGAACAGGAAATATATATTGACTTACCTATTCCTGTGGCAGCAGGTGTAAGTGTAGGGTTGTAATGCAGATGATCCTGGGTTGTAATATAGGAAATTCCAAATATTTTCTTGTTGTTCCATTTCACTTTATATTAAATATCATGTAAAAAAATTAAAACATAATTATACATAACAATAAATAGTATAGCAATGTACCTCATGTGAATTATATCTATAACTGAGAGTATACCGACTACTTTGTTTCTGTAATTATAATTGTGCTATCTGGCCTTGGATGGCATTCAGATGTCAATAAGACTCATGTACACATGAATGCATAAACCAGGACCTTGTCAGGTCACACACATCCATGGTTAACCCCTTAATCTGTCATGTGTATTTATATATAATTCATGAATAGGTCTAAAAAGCACTTCTTCTGTGGCAAGGATGGAAAATAACTGCTGAGAAGAAAATGTCTGTCACTTATACATAGGTTTGAATCTCAAACTGTAAAAATCAATTTTATCAGTCTATTAAGCTTAACCAAAACTTAAGTCAGGTCATGAAATTTATGCACCAAGTACATGTCTGCAAAGTTAAATCACCTAACAGTTCCAGCAGCAAGCAACCCTCAAACTAATGGCAATTGTCAGATTAACCTTCCAATTTCCAAAACTTCTTTCCTGCCTTTTTGGCACTGTTGTTCTCTGCTTAACAGCATGCAGACTTGATTGACATCATTGTTCAGGTTTACACACTACCAGTGAATATGATAACACAAATTAGTGGGAAATCATTCTTAGTTATTGCTGTTCTCCCTCGTTGGACATGTCTGGTGGTAGAAGGGAAGGTGTCCAATTTAGGGTGTTAGGGTGCAGAGGTGGGGTGTTGAGTCCAGAATCTTCACTGGACTTGTGAAGTACCACAGATGAAGGACTTTGCAGGGGCACTATACCCACTCCCAGTACAAGTCCAAGGCTTGGAATAGTCTGACCAAGGCTGTCTCCAGTATGACTTCCATTACATACACTGGTGAACAGTGTAGGCATCACTTTAATGACCTGAACAGGTGCAAGAGGGATACACTCAACCAGTGGCTGGATGACTTCAGGAGTGGTAACATCACACAGTTGTGTAAGTATACTGATAAAGAGAATTTATGGTAGATAGAAAGCTGCATACTGGTATGCATAATGTTCTTCTCTTGTTCTCTTCTTTTTATTCCACAGCCAATGCAGAGATTATGGTGAATAGAGAGGTTCATGCTGCGCATCTAGAGAAACTGAGGGAACGCAAAGGGTATGCATGCAGCACAATTAAAGTATTTTAGCTTTTAAACTTATTTCTTTTCTACATAGTTATACCAAAGTGAACATGAATCTACACAACTGGCATAAACGTCCTGCTGTTAACTTAATCGGTATAATTGCACAAAGCATATGTGCAATATATGCACAATGCAAGGATTACTTTGAGCAATCCTTAATTACAGTCTGTAGCTGTTAAGAAGTATACTTAAGTATAAAAGTTCAAATAAAATACTTTATTATTGTGATAATGCATTGTGCATCACATATGATGGTACTGATTTTCTCTCTTTTTTCTCTTACCCCAACCATTATCTCATTTTTCCTTCTTTCTATGTGACATCTTTATTTTTCCATGTCATCCATCTCTAAAACAATAAGTGAGAAGGTCACACAGAAAAACTAATCAGTAAAAACTAAATGAAAACTCCAGCCAAGCTGGAACTTCCAATGAGTGACCTCTCAAACCTCTTGAATCAGAGGCACATGGGATATATGCAAATGACCCTTATGAACACCAGGTGTTTCAGCTAATTGGTGATTCTGAATGCCCATGACTTGTTTCATCATTTTAATGGACAATTTCAGACCAATAAAGCCAAACCCCACTAGCTGTGGATATGCATATTTTGCCCTTGTTATGACCTCATCAGCACAGCACAAGCAGTGTTTGACTAAGCTTAAGAAACACCAATTAGCCGAAACATCTGGTGTTCATAAGGGTCATTTGTATATATCCCATGTGCCTCTGACTCAAGAGGTTTGAGAAGTCACTCATTAGAAGTTCCAGCTTGGCTCGAGTTTTTAATTAGTTTCTATTGCTTGTTTTTTCTGTGTGACCTTCTCACTCATTGTTTTAGTTTATTTGGGATATTTTGCACTCACCCTAATGATGATGGATATCAGTTGAGTATAATAGCCTTGTGTTTCTTAAGCTTAGTTAAACATTCTGCTTGTGCTGTGTTGATGAGTTCATAGCAAGGCTGAAATATGCATATGAACAGCTAGTGAGGTTTGGTTTTCTTGCCTGAAATAGTCTACTAAAATGATGAAACAAGTTATGGGCATGAAACAAATCATCAGCATTCAGAATTACCAATCAGCTGAAACACCTGGTGTTCATAAGGGTCATTTGCATATATCCCATGTGCCTCTGATTCAAGAGGTCTATGGGGTCACTCATTGGAAGCTCCAGCTTGGTTGGAGTTTTCATTTAGTTTTTACTGATTGTTTTTTCTGTGTGACCTTCTCATTGCTTTAGTTTGTTATTTGGGATATTTTGCAGTCACCCTAATGATGATGGACATCCGCTGAGTATAACAGCCCTGTGTTTCTTAAGTTTAGTTAAACAGTCTACTTGTGCTGTGCTGATGATGTCATAACAAGGCTGAAATATGCATATCCACAGCTAGTGGGCTTTGGCTTTATTGACCTGAAATTGTCCTTTAAAATAATGAAACAAGTCATCGGCATACAAACTCGTCAATTAGCTGAAATACCTGGTGTTCATAAGAGTCATTTGCATATATCCCATGTGCCTCTGATTCAAGAGGTTTGACAGGTCACTCATTGGAAGTTCCAGCTTGGTTGCAGTTTTCATTTTTGATTGTTTATCATGTGTGACCTTCTCCCTCATTGTTTTAGTTTATTTGGGATATTTTGCAGTCAGCCTTAAGATGATGGACATCAGCTGGGGATAACAGCCATGTGTTTCTTAAGCATAGTCAAACACTCTGCTTGTGCTGGTGTTCATAAGGGTCATTTGCATATTTCCCATGTGCCTTTGATTCAAGAGGTTTGATAGGTCAATCATTGGAAGTTCCAGCTTGGCTGGAGTTTTCATTCAGTTTTTACTGATTGTTTTTTTCTGTGTGACCTTTTCACTCATTGTTTTAGTTTGTTATTTGGAATATTTTGTAGTTACCCTAATGATGGCAGACATCAGCTCGATATAACAGCTTTGTGTTTTTCAAGCTTAGTCAAACACTCTACTTATGCTGTGCTGATGAGTTCATAACAATGCTGAAATATGCATATCCACAGCTAGTGGGTTTTGGCTTTATTGGCCTGAAATTGTCCATTAAAACTATGAAACAATTCATGGGCATTCAGAATTGCCAATTAGCTGAAACACCTGTGGTTAATAAGGGTCATTTGTATATATCCCATGAGCCTCTGATTCAAGGGGTTTGAGAGGTCACTCATTGAATGTCATCCATCTCTGACAAATCACAAAATTTTTTACAGCACAGGGAGTTAACTCATTACAGCCGAGTGCTCCTCCAGGCATCTTCTGCAGTTAACTCCTACTGCTCCTCTAGGCATCAAATATTGATTGTTCATATTTGCATTAATAATTCCAAAACAATGTTACTTACAAGGTACCAGGATATTTTGTCTTGAAGCATATGTGATGGCAAACACAGCTGTATTGATATTTGACCTCTCTCGATGAGTATTTTCTAGAACTGCAAGGTGATAATTTCATTTTTTAAAGGATTAAGCTACACTCTCTGGGAGTTAAAGGCACACACTCAAAAGAGCTGTACCGGAGGGCATAGGTTAAACCAAACCCCAGTGGCTCAGCCTGCACCCACTCTACCAGCTCCTGCATCAATGTTCATCACATCTGGGACCCAACCTGGAACTACTGCCTCTGCTTCCACTCCATTACCTGAACCATCAGGTAGCACTACCCTGGCCTTTATTGCTGTATTATACTCTATGAGTATTGGCAGAGGTGGGGGTTTTATCACTCACCAAGAGATACCAAGGTTGGTGAGTAGGGCTGTGCATGCCTACACTGGATGGAAGGCTGCTTTATTTTATGGTCCATAGGAGAAGATGTCAAGCATTCCAAAAGCCAGCAGAGTAAAGGGACGGTGATGACAATCCTGCAGGTGAGGACAAGATTCTTACTGTCCCTATGTGTGATGTCTGTTGTCCCCTTCCTAGCCTCAATCATGGTATTTCCCAACCTGTCCTGTGCCTCACCATCCCTGCGTCTTGTCTTGTTTGCTCTGTTTGTTTGCATCTGCTTCCTCACCTACCCTACTTACCTGACACAGAAATACCTATGTCCCTTACCCAAAATTCCTCACTTATGAAGTAAAAATAAAAGAATGGGTGCCTGTCCCACAAAAAAAAAATTGCCCCATACTTAACTCTTCACTTCATACACATGTCTTCTGGACGCACTTGATTTGGTCCAGTTGGCTATACAACATGATTGCGTTGTTGTTACCCCTCTTTGTTGAGGTGACAGTCCACATTCAGCCAATATTCGATACATATTCATTTTACACTGTTGAAGAAGTCAATAGCTATGGTTCTTTCCTACCTCCCTCCTGCACATTTCTATTTTGCTTTTATTTGTCCTTACCCCTGCTTGCACTTCATTTCACCATTTTCCTAACTACCCCATTTTAACATGTTTAATCTGGTTTTGGTCAAAAAATAGAATCACACATAGCATACAGAGCTTGGCATCATGCACCAATGCCAAGAGACAGTAACGGCTCATCCTTGGTGCGGTTAGCTCTATGCAGTGCTGCTTAGGCATGCTGGATCTAAGGTAACACACAGTAACTGTGGTATATAGAATTATTTCTTTGCATTATAAAGACTTATTTAAAACTATTACATACACCTGGATTCAAGCCCTATATCATCTTGGTTCCAAATGAAATGTGTCAACGCATTTACATCTGCTGCCACAGAGTCAGCTAAGAAGCAGGTGTATTTCATACACTCATTACTCAGAACTCTCATAAATTTAGCAATGAGGTTGATGTTTGCTCACCTCTTAACTATGCACAAACAGGAAAAACTGCAGAACTGTGTATCTCGCACGTGTAAACACTTTGCCATCATTCACGCAAATCCACTGTTTGACATTGAGCTATGGAAAGTGCATAACAGCATGTATTATTTCTATTTACTGTCCATTTAGTCTTCATCACATGAAAGTACATGTAAAAATGCAAACAAAGGGAAGGCACTTTTTAAGAAAGAAACACATATTTGCACTGCAGCAGTTTGTTACCTCCACCCATGCACGTCAAGCTTGATATCTCAGTACTTGTTTACAAATACATTAACTACACTACAGAAATAAATAATAAATGCTTTCATAAAGACCATGCACATCTTTATAATAACAATACACATTCAGATTTCCCAATATTTGTAGTAATGTAGACAGATGTTTTCAAATTGTTTGCAAACCTGTCTTTTAATTGTATACCTGCACATTGGAAACACAACAGCAAATTCTTCACTTTGCACACTCATCAATGCGGTAACCTGCAGATATTAAATATCTTGACAGTTGGACATGGCTAGATATGCATTTCAGACAGGCTTCCCAACATCTTCTCTCAAAAATCCAGTGTTGATGTTATCTGCAATAAATTGTCCTGCAGCCTTGTAAAAGTCAGGCGTGTGATGTGGTGCTTACATTAAGTACTGAGTTCTCTAATCTGTGTACTTAGGCAGAAGTTTTAATCTCACTGCAATCCACTGGTGTGTGTGTGTGTGTGTGTGTGTGTGTGTGTGTGTGTGTGTGTGTGTGTGTGTGTGTGTGTGTGTGTCTGTCTCTCTGTCTAGTCAGAAGATAATAATTGTGTATCTGCAGTCATCAGCACAGTCCCATCCAATATTTTGTCAGTTGAACATGCCTACACATACATTTCATTCAGGCTTCCCAACATTTTCTATCCAATATCCAATGATGATGTCATGCACTATGAATTGTCCTGCAGCCTTGTAAAGGTCAGACTTGTGACATGGCGCTTGTGTTAAGTACTGAGTTCTCTATTCTGTGTATTTAGGTAGGGGTTCTAATCTCACTGCAGTCAACTGGTGTATGTCTGTCTAGTCATAAGAGCTTAATTGTGCATCCTGCAGTCATCACTAAAATCCCATGCAGCACCAATATTGTGACAGTTGGACATGCCTACACATACATTTCATTCAGGCCTCCCAACATCATCTATCCAACATCCAATGATGATGTCATCTTCTGTAAATTGTCCTGTGGCCATGTAAAAATCAGACTTCTGCTGTAGTGCTTGCATTACATACAGAGGTCTCTAGTCAGTGTATTTAGATAGATATGGGTTCTGTCAATTGATGCATGTGTGTTTGTGCATCTGCTTGACATTAGAGAAAGAGACCATTTTACACCAACATGTGGGATACTGCTATTACCATCTTCTTCTCACCTGACACTGCTGATGTCATCCTTTATAAAGTGTTGTCTGACACTCTTCAAGTCAAACATGTGCTGTGGCATTTACATTAAATACAGGGAGATCTCTAGATGGTGTACTTAGATAGCTAGGGTTCTGTTTTCACTGCAGTTAACTGGTATATGTCTGTCTAGTGTGTTTGTGCACTTGCTTGACATTAGAGAGAAAATGTACACCAGTATGTGGGATACTGCTATTACCATCTTCCTCTCACCAGACTATGCTGATGTCATCAGCTATAAAGTATTCTTTGACACTGTAGATGCTAGAATTGTTATCTTGTACTTGAGTTAAGTACCATGCTATATAAATAGGTAATTTTAGAAAGATATGTGATTCCACAGCTATTTCCAACACTCACTGAAACATCTTGCTGTAGCATACAATAATTATGTCATCCTGTGTAATATGCACTCTGGCACTATGTAGGACAAATCCGTGCTGTGGCAGCAACATTAACTATTGTGTTTGCAATGTGCTTTAACTACACATATAGGTGTTCTTATTTGACAGCAAGCTACTTACATGCCTATATATACAACAATCAGCTAAGATACAATTTTGCACATCCATGCTTTACAGTGCTCACAACATGATCTCCTCAGCATACAATGATGCTATCATATTCCATAAAGTGCAATGTGATAGTGTTACAGTCAGACTTATGTGGTGTTGCTACTGTGACATTGCATGGCATTCATATTCTATGCCTACACAGGTGTAATGTTCATATCAGACCCAGCGTACTGGTGTGTGTTTGGTTGCTAGTAGTTTATGGTCATCGTGTGATCTTTGGAATAGTGCTTCATTTCACCACTACTTGGGGTAACTTTCATGTAGCCCCACACATCCTCCTTTGTCCTCTAGCCACATGACATCCTTTCTGAGAGGAGTATAGGATGTCCCCATGTTCCATGAGCCTATGCAAGACATCCCCAGACCACTGCATGTGTGATTGCTAATTCTGTCATGATGTTGTGCACGTCACATATGGACAATGGCAGACTGCAATCCAATCTAACAAATATACACACAATAGTCTTACTATCTCCCATCATATATATATATATATATATATATATATATATATATATATATATATATATATATATATATATATATTTTTTTTTTTTTTTAATGTATATTTAGATAGACATTTTTACTTTCGTTTTATAATAATTGCAAGGATTTCTTGTGATGTTGTCCATCAGATTAATAGTGTTCTATGATTCTATGATCACTTGACATGTCAATGTTGCTGTCAATGATATATGCTATATTGAGGTGTAGATGTACAGTATGGCTCCAACAGGGCATTACAATCTGTGATGTGAGCTAATGTTTTGATGGCCATTTCTGCCAATACATTACATTACATGCTCCTTCTATAACAGCTGTGGTAATATGCCCTCTGAGAACTGTTGACATAGGTTCAAAGTTTCATATGAGGTTACTAGGCTAGCAGTCCTACACCCCTTACAAGCCTAGCCATGTTCATCACAAGTAGCACCAATTGTCTTTATTAGGTAGATGTAATTTGCAGTGTGAATCTAGGCCAACATTGACTACCCCTGCCCTTGAGGGATATGGGTGTCACCCCTGGGGTGAATTTGGGGTTTGCCATCCATTTGTCTAGGTTATGCTTGAATAGGGTCAGTGAGGAGCTCTGCTTCACATGATATGGAAGTTTATTCCAGAGGAGTGGCAGTCTCTGGGAGATATATATGTCTCTCAAACATGTTCTGCTAATGTCACAGGCTAGGTTAAGATCCCTAGTGTGAGTGACTCTTGTCATATAAAATTTGCAGATATGCAGCATTTCCATTAGTGCAGGATCAGACCCTACCCTTTAGGCCAGGCACAAGTCACCTCTCAGAAGCCAATATGATACAGAGTACAGTGACGGGTTTTTATTCTACCCACGTATGTCATGGCATGGTTTAGAGGTCCTGCATTTTTGTGTTGAGAAAACCCTGTGGTCTCTCCAGCTGCTGTCATGTGTCTGATGAGGTGCATGCAAATGGGAGCATTGTACTCTATTAATGGTCTGCTGAGGGTCGAGTACAGTTGCATTATAACATCCTCAGACCTGGATGCAATGCCCTTATTTAAGAGGTGCATGACATAGAAAGCTTTCCGTACCACTGTGGAAATGTGTTGGTCAAAGTTCAGATTGCTATCTATCCATGATCCCAAGTCTCACAGCACTAGGCTGGAGTGTAGGGGGGTTGTTGTCAATAAATTACTTAGCAAGCAATCTGGGATGTTATCTGATACCACTGAGGCCATGTTTTAGCCTTGGATAGTGCAGATATGACCTGATCTCTAGAGGTACTTGGCAGAGGTCTGTTGTCAGGTATGCTTTGGGGTATGGCCTGTGGTTCATGGGGAGAAGTTTTCACCAAATCTGTCAGCTAACAAGATGACAATTTCCTCCAGTGCAGCTTCATGTTTAGACTCCTAGCATTAAGCAGCAGTACCATGGGTTTGCCTCCAGTGGAGTTTTTATGTCAGATTTTTGTTGCTTATAGCCTAGAGGACACAGGTGCAGACCATCTCTGGCAAATCAGCATGGCCTGTCAACCATCCCATTCCAGGCTGAGAGATACTGGATCGCTCTAGAGTTACACCAGAAGCTAAGCCAATTGATGATGTTGCTCAATTTTTGTTTGTATTGTGGCATCATCCTGGGTGATGGTACATTCTACATATATGTTCATTGTGCAGTCCATACTGTATTATGTTGATATGTGATTAGTGTTCATGCTACAGCTGTCTTCATTGATATGCCCTCAGCTACTGTACATACCACGTTTCACCTAGCATCTTTCCCTGTGTGCATTCCTACAAGACATCTGTGTGTCCCTATTCAATAAGCACACTTCCTCTGACTATTTATAATGCATTCTATGTACTCTTACTAATCATTTACACAGCTTTTTGTTCAGCATGCCTATAACAGGTGTCCACAATACTCCACAGTGTATACACTGTCATGCAATGTGTTTGAAATATATACATTGCTGTATTAATAACTCTGGTAATCATTGTAGCATTTCACACAAACACGCTGACATAGTTTGCCAATAGATAAACAAAAAACATATGCATGCTGCTGCCCGTGTTGCTTTACATGGTTTCCTAGCTGGCAACATTGTTTCTAGCGATGAAGCAGTGTTTGTTTACAATTAAACACTGTGCATTGCATGAATATGTAACTAGCACTGCTGCTCAACACCCAAACATGTAAACTCTGTGTAGGTTTCACACTAAACCTAGACAGAGTTTATTGAATCTCCTGGTACATCTTATTGATTACAGATAACTTTGTCCTAGTAGTTTGATGTGAATGAAGTTTTCAAGTATGCACTTGAATAATTCACTGTTGGACATTAAAAGTTTTAAACTAATATAAGCACCCTCCAAGACAGAGTCAATGGTTCTATTCTAGAAAAGAGCAGATTGATTATTGCAGGTTCAGGTGGGGGGGGGGGGTGCAGCTAATTTAAGGTGAAGGGTTTAAGTATATTGGGATCTCTTTAATTAATGAAGGTAGAGGAGATGAAGAGAACCTGCATTCCTCACATATAAACACTACCCACTGTTGTTATACTTAAATAATAAAAGATGCCATAACCTGTTAAGTAATGACAATCAGGAGGTTAGCAAATTCCATCTTTTTTTCACTGACGCAAAATCAGGGAATGGTTTAACACTCTACTTCTCATGCTTAAATTTATGTACATGATGATACTTTACACATTATATCAGTTTAGTGTGGTTGCTGCTCCGTTGTACTTCTAATATGTTTTTTGGCTTATCTTCTAACTCCAGTCGCACAATAAACACTGCCATCATGTAGGCAGATTTTTAATATTTAATTTCTAAAACTTTATTAACATGGTCAAAATTATGGCAGCTATTACAGACAGCCACAGTGATTTGTATTTCGGAGTTACTTACTAGGACTACCAAACAATTTGAATTTATTAAGTTCAGACAGACTCCATTTAGTGGTTATGTTTTTATATATAAAATAGCTCTTATTATGTAATTTCTGTCAGATATTATCTTCTCTTACCATGGAAACATGAGATCATTCTTTCTAAGAATGTGCCAGCCTATGTGATTTTTGCATTGGGTACAGACTTTCATATCCCTGCATATGTTCAACAGAATTCATTCTCCTTTCAGTGATAATTCAGACGACTCCTCATAAACGCATTACAATGCAGCAGTCTCTCGTCCACTTATTCTAGAAAATATACTTAAACATTGCAGATATAATTAATTTGAGAAACAAACCTATTTTCCTTCACTTTAAATAGTACCAGAAATTCCTACCTGTTTTATATACACATAAAGCTCTAATTTTACTGATTGAATACATTTTTATTCTGCAGCATAGCTCTTATATTATTTTTGTTTTCAGTTGTATAATCCTTCTACCATGATTTACCTTCTCTTTATGTTCATTCTAATTTTACTTCTTAATATTTGCCTCATTAAAGTTTTTATCACTTGTAACCAGTATTGCTGTTTATAATTATTTACTGTACTTAGTAGTTAACATATGGCATATTATTAGGCTTTTTATGAAATGTGTTATTAATGAAATAATACACTGTTTACAGGCTTACTGTGTTTATTGGTGGAAACATGCTTAACTTGAGATCTCATTCTCTATGTCCATGTTTCACCGTTTATCCTTCCCGCTTTCCCTTTTTCATCTTCGAAATTCAATATCAACACTAAGACAAAATATATTTTTTCAAAACTTAGCTTACTGTTTGTTTTCCATGTAGAGCAAGCTTGAGATAGATTGGTTTACTTCTCAGACAAGTTTTAAATTTGAGATCTATGGCTACAGGCCCTGCTATAAGGGGTTATATTATCAATAGAATAATCGTTCCTTAACTAGACATAAAGGTCCCATATGTTTGGTTGCTTCCCCACTGCTTAATCAATTATCCAAAAGAAACTCTAATATTCTCAGCCTTGCCAAAATAGCGTTGATGTCCCTCACTTTTGTCTTTTGCAAAAAACAACCAATTACTACTCTGTATTTTCAAAACTTGCAGTTTTTCAGAAATAAGAACATTTATGATTTTTCCAAGTCATCTCTCTTCTTCTCAGAGCATGACGTGCAATTTTAAAACATCTCTGGACAAACATTTCACTAAAAGTTCTGAAATATTCAAAGAAGGAAACCTTCTACAAGAAGAGCATATCCTAAAAAAGTAGATGATGACTCTATTCTGGTTAGAAGCTAAAGTTCCACCTAGTGGAGTTCTACATCAGAATGATTTGATTTTCTACCTTCTTTATCCCTGGGTTCCACATTTTCTGATCTGAGGGTATATTAAGTAGTTATAACAATGTATCTACTTCCCACAGGCAGAAGATTCAGCTAAGGTATTCAGACAGTGTTGCTTGTCCTGAAGTCAAAGGAGGTGAGTTCCCATTTCAATTCTTAGGGACCTGGGATAAACTAAAGGCATGAGTGTTGGAGAAGTAGTCCGTTGGGGGTTGAGTAATTTCAATAGCCAAATGAGAACATTCATGGATGTGTGTTTTTGTACTGCCCAACACTACCCTAAGTGGAGACAGAGGTACCTGCAGCAGGCAGGCATTCTTTTTTTTTTTTTTTTTTTTTGTGGTTTGCATGTAAAGAATAATGTCCATGACTGTTAGTGATGAGACTGCATACTATTTGAGGGAAAGGTGTGAACTAAATGGTAGGACATGGCAAAAATCTCTAGCCCTGCAAGTATTACTGCCTTGCAATCCTGCTGTCCAACCTTCAACCTTTGAAGGAATATATATATATATATATATATATATATATATATATATATATATATATATATACAAATGGCTTGTTATTTCTAAAATCTCATAATATAAACATTTTTCTGGTTGCATGAATTTCTGATAATGACATTAGTGAACTGAAGCTGTTTTGGTGATTTTTTTTTTTAGCCTTCCTTACAGGCAGAGCAGTCCTGCAGATAAACAGAATCCTTTGCTTAAAATGGTAACCAAGTCATGGCTATCTAGATTACAGGAGACTACATTTCTTTATCTGTTCAACCTTCTATGATGAATCTCATGAGCCACACTTAACAGTACGTCTTCAGGATATCCCCTTTCTCAATGTTATCCCATCTAAGGTCAACATCGTTTTTCTTTTAGTAAAATTATTTTTTATCATTGTTTTCTTGACAATTTGTTTTTTTATAGCCACAAGTGATGGTTTTGAATTAATGGAGTTTATTCATGAGCTCAATAGTAGTTCTAGTTTTTTGAAATTTGTCTTGGGTGAGCATGAACAGAAGGTGAGTTGCTTAGGTGTTGACCTTAGATGGAATAATGTTACAAACAGTTTTGTCTTAAAATACATAGGAAAAGTATGTTTTCCAATAGTTAAGTCCACTATAAAAGTGGACATCCTTTATATGTTAAGAAAGATATCGCTCGTGGTCAGCTGAGTGATGATAATGATTTTGAACTCAAAACTGAGTTCATTGTAAAATTATTTCTTGAAAGCGGATATCCTGAACACATGCTGTTAAGTGTGGCTCATGAGATTTGTCATAGAAGGTTGAAAGACTTCCCACTTAAACTGTTTTATTAGCAAAAAATAAAAATAAGATAACACTAAATTTGGAGGGTAATAATTGTAATAATTTTGAATCCACACCCAGAGATTATTTGGATATAAGTGTCTATAGTGGTGTTATCTTAAACATCATTAGTAATAACTGGAAAATGATTTTCAGACATGAGGATTTAGTTAATTTATTAGGCATTAGTCCACACTTTCTGGCAAAGAAAAAAGGTAATATTAAGTAATTGTTAGACAAGGGAATACAAAAGTATATCCACTTTATACAGAGAAAGTTAATGGTACTTTCAAATGTCCCAATTGCAATATGTGTAGGTATGTTCACAAAGGACCTTATATAGCATTAGATCACTTGGATAAAAAATATTAGAGTTCCAGATAGATTTAACTGTTCTACTTCTAGTGTTATTTATATTGCTTTATGTACAGTGTGTCTGGCATTTTATGTTGGTATGATTACAAGGAGTTTAAATAAAGGAATAAAAGAACATATATATGCTATTAAGGTCTGTGATGAGAATAATGCATTATATAAGCATTCTGTGAATTGTGAGGGTTTTAAGAAGTTTACTTTCACTGTTTTAGACTTAATGTATGAAGATTCAAGAGGGGAAACTTTTAAAACCAGGTGGAGGCAAGGGAAGTGAAGTGGCAGGTTCATTTAGCAGCACATCATCCACCTGGACTAAATGAAAATATTAACATAAAATATTTTTTACTTGATAGAAAGTTAGTTATTTAACATCTGGGCTTTCAAGGGTTAATCTCTTGAAGGTCTTCTTATTAGTTAATTTATTTAGTTAATTGACGAAGATTTTTTATTGGTCAATGTAAGTTTTGAAGTATTTAAAATAGATTTTTTTTTACATTTGCAATTATTTTCTGATGAAGTCTACAGACGAATAGCAGCAAATGAAGGTGTTTTTTATGCTAAATAATACAGTTTATTCTCTGACTGAACCCATGACTTTATCTCCTCTTGAGCATTTCCAGTGTTTTTTTGTTTTTCATTTGGTTTTACACTGGTGATTGCATACTTCTTGGCTTTGGTCCTTTATAGCCATGACAGAGTGCCTACATAACATAGTTATGACACCTATTACATATTATAGCAATAACCCATGGCTGGGTGTGGATAATGCTGTTTTTACCCTCAGTTGGTGTGGTTTGGTCACAAGGGCAAAGCCTGTCCTGTGTCGGGCTGGTTCCCTTGTTCAAGATTACTTTCTCTACTTGTACCAGGCTGTTAGTATAGACTCTGGTTGCTGTGTGATCCTGACATGGATTAAGTGTGTAATTAGACTGGATTAAAATATCAAACATGACATACTCGAATAACAGACACTAAACTCATACTTCACAACTATCCAGAACATCACATAATTTTTAGACTTTTGCCTCTATTATTGGGTCTTTTCCTCATACAGTTTGTAGTTTTCTGGCAAATAATTGAGGATTAGGGTCACTAAATAATGGCAGACATTTTGTGCAAATAATTGAGGATTACGGTCACTAAATAATGGCACCACATTTTGGTTTCAGACTTCATATCTTTCAGAAAATGCACTCTAATGCAAAATTGTTATTCTAGCAACTTTCTACGGTTGTAAGTGCAATACTTAATCTAGGTCCCTGCATTTGGCCATTTGACTACCCCCAACCCCTGTTAATTTCAGATTTGTGTATTATTCATAAGCAAAGAAGTTGAGCGGTATGACTGTACCACTGTTGTACAACATATAGATAATAGATTCACTGCTTTACGCTGGAACTCAGGTACTATTTGGCTGTGTTTAACACTATCACTTAGATCTTTAATGGTGGATAGTACCAATGACTCTCCTTCCCTTACTGATGAGTTTTCTTCTTGTCAAGTATAGTGTCCCAGCCTGTAATTCATTGCACTCTATTTTCCATTGAGAATCACTTCTGCCATAGTTTCTATAAGTCCAACTGTAGTGATTCAAATGTTTTCACATTTATGATTCTGTCCACTATTATTTGACCTTAGAGTTAGTCTGGGGAATTGCCCCTTGCAAAAAATATGTTTCTTTGCAACCGCTTGAAACTACAATAAGTTTCTTTCATCTAGCTAAAGGTTTGATTGTGATAAACTCATCCAGATATAGTGTAACCCCATTGATCCTCATACTGGTTTAAAGGCCTGCTCTTCCATTTTTCTTAGAGCAGATAATCTTTAGCTAATATAGTAAGTAGGAAAAGGGGCAGATGAGGTTGCAAGATTTACTGAGTGAGCCTTACATGTGTGTGTGTGTGTGTGTGTGTGTGTGTGTGTGTGTGTGTGTGTGTGTGTGTGTGTGTGTGTGTGTGTGTGTGTGTGTGTGTGTGTGTGTTTGTGTGTCTTTCAAACAGATTCCAGACTAAGCATAAAGTATTTTAAAACCAGAAGGAATCCCAAAATGTGTATTTTTTTCAATGACACAATCAAATACACAACTAGATCACAGGGATGATTTAACAACCAACACCACCACTACCTAATTCTTGTGAGTAGAAACTGTGAAATTCATAAAATTCACAATTTTCAAACAAGGAGAAGGATGAATATTTCATGGATATCTTTTCGAGGATCTCTCACTAGGAGAAACATAGGTCTTATGAGCTTATTAACTATAGGCTGCATTCAGAGAGACTATGAATATTTTTCAGGTCTTTCATCCAAGACGTGGACAGTTATGGAACTCTGAATAACTAGCTTTAAAAAAGGAAAGAGAGAATTAAATTATTTTAATTATTTCAATTATGCTTACATTTTTTAGTAGCACTTAGTGACCTGTGTGGTAATAATATTTTTTACTTTTCTGCTCTGTTCCATCTGTTTGCATTTTTAAGTTTGTTCTGGGACTTAGTCTTATATTTTTATTAACAGTTGTGAGAAGATTGTGTTTCTGCATTATTCCACACTTCTATTTCCACAAGTAGAATTACTTGTAAAAGCTATCCATTTGTATTTGAGAAGTGTGGAACTGCGATTAACTGGCTTTTCAAAAAAAAAAAAAGAAAAGAGACGGAGAATTAAATTATATCAATTATTTCAATTCTGCTTAAATATTTGATTTGCACTTAGTGACCTGTGTGGTAATAATACGTTGTACTTTTTTTGCTCCTTTTCTATCTGTTTGCATTTGCAATTTTGTTCTGGGACATTAGTCTTGTAATTTTATTAACAGCTGTGGGGAAGATTGTGTTTCTGCATTATTCTGCACTTCTATTTCCTCAAGAAGTATTAATTCTAAAAGATATCTGTTTGCATTCTAAACCCTGCTGGCCCATAGTCTTGCAGTTTAAAGTAAAATTCTACCTTTTCCTGCAGATTAACTCAACTCTTAGGTTGCTTTTATACCCCTTATATGGTTCCAGTATTGTCTAGGTACCATAAACTTACTTTTACTTTATAAAACTTTCAGTTCCTTGCCTTACAATCAAAGATAAGGAAAATACCACACACTTTTTTTAAAGCTTAACTTCTCACATATTTTGCAGAGTAATTTGTCTATGCCTACATGGCATACAACAAACAGAACAAATTGTATTCAGGTACTGCTGGCATTCTTAGGTTCATAGGTTCATAGGTAGGTACTAGGCTATTGGCCCTAGGGCCTATACAAGCCTAGCCAAAAATGTACCCTGGCTTTCGCCACCCAAGAAAATTATTTTCCTGTGCCCCTGTCAAGCAGAACCAC
The DNA here is from genome assembly GCF_019279795.1 of Protopterus annectens. Taxonomy (NCBI): domain Eukaryota; kingdom Metazoa; phylum Chordata; order Ceratodontiformes; family Protopteridae; genus Protopterus; species Protopterus annectens. The sequence continues at coordinate 4,526,707 of NC_056730.1, forward strand.
AAAAGTGATCCACGGGGTGAATTTCATATTACCCATCCAATCATCAACAGGCAATTAGTCCTGTTGATGTCAAGAGTTCAGCGATTGCTGTAAAAAAAGACAATGATGTGTGAAAATACTTTCCAATGTCTTTATTGCAAAGTAGAAGGGAAATTATACTGATTCACAGTTACTGAAAATGTAGCCATGCCTTTCATAGTAAAATAGAGCAATTAAATCAGTAAATGGTTGAAAGGTAGTTGTCACCTCCTTTGACAAATTTGAATAATCAGCATCACAGTATTAAAATTTTAAGCTTTAAACTTTAAATGTTTGTTGTTTATACTGATTTACATTTTAAGATGACTTAAATATAGTATCAAAGGTGTGTGTGTGACATTTAGAAAAAGTCAGAAAATATTTTTTTTTGTATGAAGATGTGATGGGGAAGACAGAGGTAATTGGGAACATATTTTCTGGGAGTGTGGTGAGTTGTCAGACTTTAAGGATTCCCTGTCGAATGCATTGTAAGAGATGCTGGGTGGACAGAATAGTCTGGTGAGGGAGATCATTTTTCTGAGCTATAATACCGAATCAGAATTGCCTCGACATGGTAAGGCCTTGCTGTGTCTAATAACGATGACTGTCAAAAAAGTAATTACTAGAAAATGGAAATCAAAATCTAAACCAACGATACTAGAAGTAGTGAATATAGTAGCAAAGATAAAACAACTGGAACTGAGATCTTTAGAAAAGGGTAGGCTCCAGGGGTGGATGGTCTAAGTCCAGACATTTACAAACTCTTACCTGATAACATCTTGAAAATCTTACTTAATACATTCCAAGAAGTTAAAACTATTGCAAGCATCCCTCCCTCATGGAAATATTCTATCATCTCTCCCATCTTAAAACCAAATAAAGAGCCTAACCTTTGCACATCATACAGGTTAATTTTTTTGCTTAACACTGATTACAAGTTATTCATGCCTATCTTTGCAGACATATTAAATAATATTCTTTCAATATTAATTCATGAAGACCAAACTGGGTTTAAAACAGAAAGATACAAGACAATGTAATTAGATTATTGTTATTAATTAACTTAGCAAACAAGAAAAAAATAAACTTTCTCTTTTTATAGATATAGATAAAGCTTTCAACTCCCTAAGTTGGCCATATCTGTTTAAAGCTCTGCAAAAATACAATTTCTCCTCAAACTTTATAGGCTTAATTAAAAAACTATATAAAATGTGCATAGCCTATGTAAAGATCGGATACTATCTATCTAGCCCATTCCAAACATTAAGAGGTACTACACAGGGGTGCCCCTCTCCCCATTATTCGTTGCCCTGGCTATTGAGCCTCTTGCAAATTATGTTAGAAATAATGACAGCATTAAAGGATATAACATGTCAGACAAATTATCCCCCAAGATACAACTGTTTGCTGATGACCTACTACTAACTTCTAATGACACTGAAAATTCAATAGATCACCTATACTGCATAATCTAAACTTCTTTGCAAACATCTGTGATCTTCAGTCACAACAAAACTCAGGCACTTCTATTGACTACAAATGATACTATGAAACTTAGATCAAAAAGAGACATAAACTGGGAGGGCATGCATATTAAATATCTAGGTATCATTACTGAGTCTAATTATAAAAAAAATCACTCACATATAATTACCAACAACTTATAAACTCAATTACTACTCTAACAGACAGTTGGAACAGACTCTTCATCACATCTGAAGACATACTAACTTTAATCAAAATTATATTGTAACCAAAAATCTTATTCATTGGCCAAGCTCTAATAATTCCCCCCATCCATCAAAATTAAACAGAAAATTAATAACTTATTACTCAACTTCCTTTGGTATCCCAAAAAAAATAAATAAATAAGAATTTCTCTTCTCTGGCACACAACAAGCTGGGATAAAGGAGGTATAGGGTTTCTGATTACTGATTTTATTTAAACTCTGCATTTATTAACATAGTGTTGCTTTGAAATAATACTTCTTGCACATCATATTGGAAATCATTACATGAAACCTTACTTCTTAATAGTTATAGGACATTGCTTGAACCATATACTCAAATTCATACAAACATCTTTATATGCATTTTAAAAACATACATTCAAAGTGAAAGATCAAAAGTTGTTCTTACACCTCTTGCAAACAAAATATTGCTGTTGTTTAAAAGCTTATGTTTTCTAGTAAATTCATTAAGAATTTAGTAATAGTTATGTTTCCTATTGCCTACACAAATGAATGGTTGGTATTGTTTGATACTCAGAAAATGTTAGAATTTAAGAAGGGTGACATATTATATTGGAATCAGTTTCTCTCAGCTAATAAAATAGGTTCTAAAGACTATTTGATCAGCAGATATAGTTTGCAAAATTGCAATTGGCTGGACATCCAAATTTGTAAGGATTTTTTACATTCTAAGCTCATACCCTCATTAGAGGCATACAATAAGAGTAACTTAAAAATCTTGGATTTTATCTCAACAATTATTAATAGTTCACCCAAGATAACTTCATACATATCTGTTATTTATAAAATTCTCAGAAATGGTTTTAGCAAAACAGGTTTCTTTTTGGAATTATTCAAGTGAAGTTAATAGACAAGTATTCTCAGAAAAAAGATAAAAAACTTTGTTTACAGTCAGTGAAGGAATCTACATCTTCCCTGTTCTGGCATATACACACACATGGAAATTTCTACATAGATGTTTTTTTCACTCCACATAGACTAGCAATAATGTACATGAAAGATTAAATGAATTGCTGGAGATGTGGACACCCTGATGCTGATTGGATACGTATGGTTGTTAATTGCAAAATAATTTCCCCATTTTGGTTAGACTTCAAATATGTTTGTAAACCTCTATGGAATAACAACTGTTTCATTTCTGACTCCCTTATCCTTTTCAATGTTCCTGAAGTCATTCCTAAAAAACAAAGTTTTTACTATGGTCTATCCACTCTATAGCAAGAAAAAATGTTACTAAAAATTGGAAATCCCAATCTACTCCTGTCTTTAAAGTTTAATTTATTTGTCTTGTGAATACATCTGTAACAATGACAGTGCTACTATTAAAGCAAGGACTAACAACACAACTCATCATTTAATTGCTTGGACAAAATTGTCTAATCTGTTAGAGAAATATTGTGTTCTCCTATGTATATTGCTTTTCTAGTTGTTATGGACATTGTATATAGTTTATTTGTTTTTTTCTTGTTACTATACTGTTACATTATAGTGTTGTAAAAATGAATAAAACCATTTTGGAAAAAAAGAAAAGGGTAGAAGCAAACTACATAGGAAAAATGGGAATAGTGGGAACAAGGGAGGAATGAGGTTTAAAAGGCAGCAGGATTTTAGTTATGCAACGTTTGATTGAAAAACATTGGGTAGATTATAAGTGATGTATAATGTTTGCAACTGGGAGTGTGTCAGTATGGTTTGTGATGGATGGCGCAGTGGTGCAGTTAGCATTGTCACCTCACAGCAAGAGTTTATCTGGTTCGATTCTCCGCTGGGGTGCCTTCTGAGTGGAGTCTGCATGTCCTCACTGCATTCATGTGGGTTTCCTCTGGGTGCTCCGGATTCCTCCCATGTTACAAAGACATGAATCTGGACCAATTTCTCCCCAGGCCTCCACTGAAAATTGGCTTCATTCCAAGTCGGACATTCCCAGTTAATAAATGTAAAATAAATAAATAAAATGCTTGCAACTAGGATTGTGTTGGTGTGGTCTGTTTCATTTATAAATATATGCATGATTATTGCCTGTGTAATAAGTGATGGTTTACTAAAGTTGTTTCTCTTTTTTTTTTTTTTTTTTTTGTGGTTACAGATGTATAACTCCTTAATATAAGCCCTGAGACACATAGAAATGAGGAGCATTCAAGAAATGAAAGAAGCAGTCCTGTTACAGAAGGTACATAAGATAACAGTGTCCAAACACAAATGCCAAGAGGTCCAGCAAGACAAACAACGTTCTCAGTAGAAAAAACACTTTAATGTGAAGAGCAAAGCTTTCGGATAAAATCCTTTATCAATACTGAAAATACAAATGCAAATGCAGAGTATATATAGGTCTAAAAAAGTCATATGACCGGCAGCCAAGAAGTCACATGACTCAACCATTAAAAACATGTAAAAATAAATAAATATGCAAAGCTAAAAAATGCAACAGCATAATGCGTATATGAAAACAAAAAACATTTAAAAAAGCAAGAATGTATATTTTTAAAAAAAGCATACTTTTATACCTAAAAATCAAATGTACAATCATATACATAAAGAGAAAATCTCATAATCTAGATCTACTCATTCTAACCAAAATAGGTTTAAGGCTGACAGTACTATTCAAACCAGGGGGTGAGTCACCCATCAATCTAATTATCCAGTTATATTCTTTAATTTCTAATTTGTTATTGATATCACCACCTCTGGGTGAGGGTGAAACATGGTCTATAGCTTTAAATTTAAATACATGCTTTTCACCAAAACATAGCCTGTGTTTATATAAAGCATTAGTGTCAACACATCTTCAGATTTCAGACTTGTGTTCTGTGATCCTATCTTTAAGTTTACGTGGTTTTACCCACATAGAAAGAGTTGCATAATACACAGGTAGCGAGGTAAACCACGTGGGTGGTAACACAAGTAGCAGTTACATTGAACCTAAACAGCCTCTTACTGACTGGGTGTTCAAAGATACCTAAATGTTCATCATCAATGTCATCACAGCACGAGCAATTATAACATTTTCGTGTACCCATAGTGCTGGATGGATGTGTTGTGATATTTGTAGGAAAATCTTTGTAACAGAGGACACTCTTGAGGGTTCTCATGTTACGATATGCAAAAAATGGGACATTGCCCAGCATTGCTTTTAGCTCTTCAGATGCCATCAAGATTAGCCAATTCTTATGGATAATATGTTTAATATATGGTGTCTTTGTACTAAACGAAGTAACGTATCTTACTTTCATCTCATTCTGGATGGACACATTGGGCAAGCCAACAGCTTGTATTTCTATGGCGTCATTTGACATAACAGGGGCCACCCTCGACTTTCTTTCCTCTAGCACATTTAGTTTCTCATTATTTAAGATGGTAGCATCATAACCACTGTTAGTGAAATCAGCTATCATCTCATTCAACTGTTCAGAGAAGCTAGGATCTTCCGTGTTAAACCTACTGGCTCTATAAAATTGAGACCTGACAGTACCTCTAAAAACATGTGGCATGCATACTACTTGCATGAGTGTACCTTCCTGCACAGACTTCCTTTCTATGGAGGCTTGTTCTAAGTGTACCACCGTCAAGACTCAAGTTGATATCCAGAAAATTAATAGTGATTTCAGATGAACACATTTTGAACTTCAAAAAAGATGAAATTGAATTGATGTACAGCATAAAATCATTCAAATCCTGTAATGTGCCCCCCCAAATCAAAAAACAGTCGTCCACAAATCGTTGAAAGAACTTTACATTATCTTTATATGGATTCAAACCACTAAATAAATGTTTCCTTTCCCACTGGTATAAAACTAGTTTGGCATAAGTATTGGCTACCAAAGTACCCATAGCCACACCTGTGAGCTGAAGATACAAGGATTCATTAAAAAGGAAAACATTATTTCTCAACACCACATCCATGAGAGTACATATTTTTTCTATTTTGTGGAAGTTGGGATCAGGACATGAGACTAAGAATTCCCTCAACAAATCCAGGACAATATCTGTTGGAATGACAGTAAACAAAGATACTATGTCTAGGGTTACCAAAAGGTACCTTCTTAGATGTAGAGATGGCTTCTCTATTCTATACCATTGCTTAAGCTTCTGAACAAAATCAATGGTGTCACGTAAGATAGAGTCACATTGACTAAGATATGGTTGAAGTTGATCATGCAAATAAACTGAAAGCGGCTCTGTTACCCAACCAGCACCTGAAACAATTGGCCTCATTGGTGGATCAGTGAGGGATTTGTGGATCTTAGGAATACCATATAACTGTGGGGTGATTGGGCACGGTACAGTCAAATAATTGAATAGATATAAGTCTATGTCACCTTGGATCTGTAGGTCATAAATCACCATATTCACGTATGAGATACATTTCTTAACATCCAAAGGGGTGATTTCCTTAAATGCAGTGTCATCACTAAGTAAACTAGACATAGCCAAAAAATATTTGTCTCTATTCATAAGCACAACTGCACCCCCCTTATCAGCTTGCTTAATGACAATATTTATATTAGATTGCAAGTCTCTGTATGCTTGAAACTCTTCATAGCTAAGGTTAAAACATTTTCTATCATTATATTTCTTATTATTTATATCAAACATTTGTCTCATTTCTGCTTCGCATACATCATGGAACGCTTTAACAACAGGTACATTGACAGGGATGTATGTACTAAGGCGTTTGCAGCCTTGAGTTAACATCTGTGTATTGCCAAATAACAGTTTTAGATTTAACAGTCTTGTGAACCTTTTCAGATCTGTCAGTGTCGAAACTAAATCATCTGCACATGTGGGGATGAAGTTCAAGCCCTTAGAGAGAACAGAATAGTGTGTCTCGTGTAAAATGAAATCTGACAAGTTTAGCACCTCTGTAAACTTGCGGCTCATCTTGCCTGAGCCTAAAGGGCTATCCAGTTTTCTTTTGTTCATTCTATTTGGTGTTTCATTCTGTGTATTCGACGAATCTCTCGTGTTAATTACACGCTCTCTAACCGCTTCTGGATGGTCCAGACTGAAGCGTTTATTGGAAAAGTTTATTTTAGTCTGCTGCATCTGTGGCGTTTTTTTGTATGCATGTGTATTCCCAGTAGTAACACTAGCATGTCTGCCATCTGTGAGGCTCTCAGAGGAGCCAGCAATGCTTCCTGTTGACGTTGAGGACGTAGTGCAGACAGAACCATCAGCTCCGTGTACCAAGGGGGTAGTTGACTTTAATTCCGAGTCATTCTGAGTTAACTGAACACTACTCGACCCAAAATCATCAAGGGAGTCCAAGCCATCATCACGAACGTGCACAGGGACAGTTACATCAGTTTTTCTGTATTTATGACTGTTGTCTCTAGGCCAAGAGAAAATGTTACTTCTTGTGAAATCATTTACATCTCGGAGAAGCTTACACTTTTTGGTAGCTTTCATCCTTGAATCAAGTAACTGCATTTTTTCCACCATGCGCTCATAATTACTAGATAGGCTCGTAAATGCAGGCATATTAACTAAGTCATTCTCAATTGACATAATCTCCTTCTTGAGATCATCTTCAATAGTCTGGAAGAAATCATTCATCAAATGCATGTAGTCTATTCCTAGTTTAATGTTTAGCTGTTGCCATTTCTTAAGTAACTCAGGGTAAGTGTTCCCATAAGAGGGCATTTTCAGGATTCTCAGCCCTCTGGGAACAATACCTTTGTTAATATAAGCAATGAAGCTAAAGCGCTGCCATTGCAGCCACTTAAACAAACTTGTTTTCCTCTCCAATAATTGCAAGGATTTGTTAAAATCCAAAATTACATCCTGGGCAGGTACAGGTACATCCATGGATAAGCTACTGGTATTTTCAACAACAGTTAGCAGAGGATTAACCTCAATGTTAATCAGAGATTTAATGGAAGTCATTGAATTTGCCATAGAGAAGCAAAAAGGCTGCCAACAAAAAGACCTTGAAAGTAGCAAATCTTCTGAAACGGCAGAAGAAAATGTCCAAACACAAATGCCAAGAGGTCCAGCAAGACAAACAACGTTCTCAGTAGAAAAACCACTTTAATGTGAAGAGCAAAGCTTTCGGATAAAATCCTTTATCAATACTGAAAATACAAATGCAAATGCAGAGTATATATAGGTCTAAAAAAGTCATATGACCGGCAGCCAAGAAGTCACATGACTCAACCATTAAAACAAAACATGTAAAAATAAATAAATATGCAAAGCTAAAAAATGCAACAGCATAATGCATATATGAAAACAAAAAACATTTAAAAAAAAAAGCAAGTATGTATATTTATAGTAATTATGAGCGCATGGTGGAAAAAAATGCAGTTACTTGATTCAAGGATGGAAGCTATCAAAAAGCGTAAGCTTCTCCGAAATGTAAATGATTTCACAAGAAGTAACATTTTCTCTTGGCCTAGAGACAACAGTCATAAATACAGAAAAACTGATGTAACTGTCCCTGTGCACATTCATGATGATGGCTTGGACTCCCTTGATGATTTTGGGTTGAGTAGTGTTCAGTTAACTCTGAATGACTCGGAATTAAAGTCAACTACCCCCTTGGTACACGGAGCTGATGGTTCTGTCTGCACTACGTCCTCAACGTCAACAGGAGGCGTTGCTGGCTCCTCTGAGAGCCTCACAGACGGCAGACATGCTAGTGTTACTACTGGGAATACACATGCATACAAAAAAATGCCACAGATGCAGCAGACTAAAATAAACTTTTCCAATAAACGCTTCAGTCTGGACCATCCAGAAGCGGTTAGAGAGCGTGCAATTAACACGAGAGATTCGTCGAATACACGGAATGAAACACCAAATAGAATGAACAAAAGAAAACTGGATAGCCCTTTAGGCTCAGGCAAGATGAGCCGCAAGTTTACAGAGGTACGTTAAACTTGTCAGATTTCATTTTACACGAGACACACTATTCTGTTCTCTCTAAGGGCTTGAACTTCATCCCCACATGTGCAGATGATTTAGTTTCGACACTGACAGATCTGAAAAGGTTCACGAGACTGTTAAATCTAAAACTGTTATTTGACAATACACAGATGTTAACTCAAGGCTGCAAACGCCTTAGTACATACATCCCTGTCAATGTACCTGTTGTTAAAGCGTTCCATGATGTATGCGAAGCAGAAATGAGACAAATGTTTGATATAAATAATAAGAAATATAATGATAGAAAATGTTTTAACCTTAGCTATGAAGAGTTTCAAGCATACAGAGACTTGCAATCTAATATAAATATTGTCATTAAGCAAGCTGATAAGGGGTGCAGTTGTGCTTATGAATAGAGACAAATATTTTTGGCTATGTCTAGTTTACTTAGTGATGACACTGCATTTAAGGAAATCACCCCTTTGGATGTTAAGAAATGTATCTCATACGTGAATATGGTGATTTATGACCTACAGATCCAAGGTGACATAGACTTAGATCTATTCAGTTATTTGACCGTACCGTGCCCAATCACCCCACAGTTATATGGTATTCCTAAGATCCACAAATCCCTCACTGATCCACCAATGAGGCCAATTGTTTCAGGTGCTGGTTGGGTAACAGAGCCGCTTTCAGTTTATTTGCATGATCAACTTCAACCATATCTTAGTCAATGTGACTCTATCTTACGTGACACCATTGATTTTGTTCAGAAGCTTAAGCAATGGTATAGAATAGAGAAGCCGTCTCTACATCTAAGAAGGTACCTTTTGGTAACCCTAGACATAGTATCTTTGTTTACTGTCATTCCAACTGATATTGGCCTGGATTTGTTGAGGGAATTCTTTGTCTCATGTCCTGATCCCAACTTCCACAAAATAGAAAAAATATGTACTCTCATGGATGTGGTGTTGAGAAATAATGTTTTCCTTTTTAATGAATCCTTGTATCTTCAGCTCACAGGTGTGGCTATGGGTACTTCGGTAGCCAATACTTATGCCAACCTAGTTTTATACCAGTGGGAAAGGAAACATTTATTTAGTGGTTTGAATCCATATAAAGATAATGTAAAGTTCTTTCAACGATTTGTGGACGACTGTTTTGATTTGGGGGGCACGTTACAGGATTTGAATGATTTTATGCTGTACATCAATTCAATTTCATCTTTTTTGAAGTTCAAAATGTGTTCATCTGAAATCACTATTAATTTTCTGGATATCAACTTGAGTCTTGACGGTGGTACACTTAGAACAAGCCTCCATAGAAAGGAAGTCTGTGTAGGAAGGTACACTCATGCAAGTAGTATGCATGCGCCACATGTTTTTAGAGGTACTGTCAGGTCTCAATTTTATAGAGCCAGTAGGTTTAACACGGAAGATCCTAGCTTCTCTGAACAGTTGAATGAGATGATAGCTGATTTCACTAACAGTGGTTATGATGCTACCATCTTAAATAATGAGAAACTAAATGTGCTAGAGGAAAGAAAGTCAAGGGTGGCCCCTGTTATGTCAAATGACGCCATAGAAATACAAGCTGTTGGCTTGCCCAATGTGTCCATCCAGAATGAGATGAAAGTAAGATACGTTATTTTGTTTAGTATAAAGACACCATGTATTAAACGTACTATCCATAAGAATTGGCTAATCTTGATGGCATCTGAAGAGCTAAAAGCAATGCTGGGCAATGTCCCATTTTTTGCATATCGTAACATGAGAACCCTCAAGAGTGTCCTCTGTTACAAAGATTTTCCTACAAATATCACAACACATCCATCCAGCACTATGGGTACACAAAAATGTTATAATTGCTCGTGCTGTGATGACATTGATGATGAACATTTAAGTATCTTTGAACACCCAGTCAATAAGAGGCTGTTTAGGTTCAATGTAACTGCTACTTGTGTTACCACCCATGTGGTTTACCTCGCTACCTGTGTATTATGCAACTTTTTCTATGTGGGTAAAACCAGGCTTGGAATTATTCAAGATAGGATCACAGACAAGTATTCTGAAAAAGATAAAAAACTTTGTTTACAGTCAGTGAAGGAATCTACATCTTCCCTGTTCTGGCATATACACACACATGGAAATTTCTACTATAGATGTTTCACCCTCACCCAGAGGTGGTGATATCAATAATGTACATGAAAGATTAAAGAATTGCTGGAGATGTGGACACATTGATGCTGATTGGATACATATGGTTGTTAATTGCAAATAATTTCCCTATTTTGGTTAGACTTCAAATATGTTTGTAAACCTCTATGGAATAACAACTGTTTCATTTCTGACTTTATCCTTTTCAATGTTCCTGAAGTCATTTTTTTCTTTAAAGTTGAATTTATTTGTCTTGTGAATACATCTGTAACAATGACAGTGTGCTACTATTAAAACCAGGACTAACAACACAACCCATCATTTAATTGCTTGGACAAAATTGTCTGATCTGTTAGAGAAATATTGTGTTCTCCTATGTATATATATTTTTAGTTGTTATGGACATTGTATATAGTTTGTTTTTTTCTTGTTACTATACTGTTACATTATAGTGTTGCAAAAATGATAAAAAACCATTTGGAAAAAAAAAAGGAAGCAAACTAAACTACATAAAAAAAAAATAGTGGGAACAACAAGGAGGAATGAGGTTTAAAAGGCAGCAGGATTTTAGTTATGCTTTGATTGAAAAACATTGTAGATTATAAGTGATGTATAATGTTTGCAACTGTGTGTCAGTATGGTTTGTGATGGATGGCGCAGTGCAACTAGGATTGTGTTGGTGTGGTCTGTTTCATTTATATATATATGCATGATTATTGCCTGTGTAATAAGTGATGGTTTACTAAAGTTGTTTCTCTTTTTTTTTTTTTTTTTTCTGAGACACATAGAAATGAGGAGCATTCAAGAAATAAAAGAAGCAGTCCTGTTACAGAAGGTACATAAGATAACAGTCCCAGTCTATGTCAGTCACATGAGGATACACCACTACTTCCTTATATCCAGCATGTCTCATATAAAACAGATTTGAAAGGGATTACAGGAAAGAGAAAGACTTGAAGATAAGATTATGAAGATATGTCAAGCCCTACTGGCAGCCATTTTGCAGAAAACATTAAAATTCTATAAGAAGGAGTCAGAGTGATTTTGAGGTGTTAAAATAGCTCAGAAAACTAAGATGGAGTGAAAGAATTGATTTTTTTTCAGTTATAAACTAGAGTTTTCCTTTAATTTGCAGTTGTGGCAGAGCTATGAACACCTGCAAGATTTTGGGCACTGGTCATTTATTATTACATTTTTTTCCGTAAACAGTGTTATTGGTAAATTTCTGCATAGCCCAATGCCTTAAACTGTAGTAGAAGATCAATAATGAGATAATTGTCTCTGTTCCAGTTTATGCTTCAGTGCTTTTATATTCTCCTTATATTTACCTGCTTAAAGTTGCATTCTGTGTCTGTCCCAGCCCTCACTAGTACATTTATTTATTTATGTATTTATTTATTCATATATTTAAAGTTTGATGATCGGGGAAGTCCACTGGTCCAAGAAGAGTCTGTCTTCAGTGGAGGCCCGGGGAGAAAAGCGCCACAATAATTGCAAGTTACATTTCACATGTTACAAAAGGACATAGCTCATACAGCTAATTAAACATTTACAAATAAGCTCCTTGATATTTGCAATTGGCTTGTCACAATGTTACAAAAATGAAAAGACATAATTCAATATAGAAATTTCAACATTTACATAAAGTGAATATTTTTGTTATAAACTCATTTGTAGGTTTAACATTTCAAAATATATAGCCACTAGTCATTAATAGGTTAGGAAAATATTATACATGGAGGGGGTAATAGTATAGTTGAGACTGGAGAGTATAGTACAATAGATATTAGAGAGAAAATTAGTTTTCAGTAGGTTACTAAAGTTAAAGTTTCTGAAAGGGCTCCAATATTTCCTTTATTTGATTGTATGCTTCCCTAGCTAGCTTGCTTGGTTTTTCCTTACCCTCCTGCCCTTATTTCTGTTGTTGATTTATCATAAGGCTGTGCCTCTGGCCTCCACTCCTTATGATAATCTGATTTCCAAAGACCCTCCCTCCCCTCTTTCATTGTTACAGACTGTTGTATAAGCTATTTATGCACTCTTCTCACCCACTGTTTTCCACAGACCCATTATACTGACTGCTCACCCTGCAAACCAGTATTTATTTATTTATTTATTTATTTATTTATTTATTTATTTATTTATTTTACATTTGTTGACCGGGCTAGTCCAACTGGATATATGTCCATTTTCTGTGGAGGCCCGGGGAGAAAAGCTCCAACAAATAAAAAAAAAACCACAATATAATTTATAATATGAGACATTTACAAATACAGCTAAATTTACAGATACTCATCTCATTCATTACATTTTGTTGCATTTCTGAAACAGAATCATGGTAAATTTCAGCTATGGTTAGCCATTAAAAAATATCCTAATAAAAATTTAATATAAGAAAATACTTTTTTTTTTGTCGTTAACAGAAAAGTAGGTAGCTATATACACCCTCTAGTAGGTAACAGAAAATAACTAGTTTATACAGGTATGTAGATTAATACTTTGAGAAAATTGAGGTAGTTAGTCAGGGTTAGAACAAGGGCATAGCAATTGTGATTAAGGTATGGCTTCAATTTGCTTTTAAATAATGTTGTAGAGGTAATGGTGGTTAGGTCTTTTGGGAGGGAGTTCCAGGTTTTCCCCACTGTATTGGTGAACAAGGAGTCACCAGGCAAGTTGTTAGCTTTACCTATTTGTACAAGTAGTTTATTTAATGAGCTTGGGGTCTTGAGGTTGTTATAGGGGGTGATTAAGTTTGTAAGTATAGGTGTGTTAGTAGGTTGGTACAGGATCTTGTGGTCATCTGTTAACTTGTTGAATAGTATTGTATTTGGCAGTTCTAGCCATCCTAAGTGTTTAAGATTAGCACAATGATGGGTTCTGAAGGCAGACACAGTTGCAAATCTGGCAACATTATTGTAGGAGATAGCTTGTTGATGTTGTTTTACATATTTTTGTATATATAGGCTAGGCATAGAGAAAGGTAGAGATTAAGTGGGTACAGGCAATGGTGGTCCTGGCTAGTGGAGTCAAAAAGGATTTAATCCTGTATAGTGATCCTAATTTTTTGTTGACTGTTTTTATAGGATTATTAATATGGGAATCAAAGGTAAGGTTGTTGTCAGTTAGAACCCCAAGAAGTTTAGTAGTACATCAGGAGATATAATAGTGCCATTGCTAGATGTGACAGTAACATTAAGTCCCGCCCTACGGGTGGGAGTAAATAGTAACAGTTTTGTTTTTTGGGATTAAGAATAAGGCATCGATGTAGAAGCCATTTCTCGACTGTGTTAAACACATTTTGGGTTATGGACTGTAGGACAGATGGTGAGGTGGCAGAGCATACTAATGTAGAATCATCTGCATATTCGATACAAGTAGCTTGAGGTATAACAGAATATAGGTCATTTATAAAAATAGAGAATAGGAGGGGGCTTAATATAGAGCCTTGAGGGATGCCAAGGCCAATTGGGAGGTGGGAGGATAAGTTGTTCTCCCATAGGACAGCCTGCTGCCTGTTGCCTAGGTATGATTGGAACGATTGAATAGCCAGTGTGTCTAGAGACAGGTTTTTGAGAATATTAATGAGTAAGTGGTGGTTAACCATATCGTGAGAATATTAATAAGTAAGTGGTGGTTAACCATATCGTGAGAATATTAAAGAGTAAGTGGTGGTTAACTATATCATGAGAATATTAATGAGCAAGTGGTGGTTCACCATATCATGAGAATATTAATGAGTAAGTGGTGGTTAACTATATTGTGAGAATATTAATGAGTAAGTGGTGGTTAACCATATCATGAGAATATTAATGAGTAAGTGGTGGTTAACTATATTGTGAGAATATTAATGAGTAAGTGGTGGTTAACCATATCGTGAGAATATTAATGAGTAAGTGGTGGTTAACCATATCGTGAAAATATTAATGAGTAAGTGGTGGTTAACCATATTGTGAGAATATTAATGAGTAAGTGGTGGTTGACCATATCGAAGGCTTTCGAAAGATCAATAAAAAGGGCTGAGGATAAAGTGTCATTGTTGCGATTCTTATTAATACAGTCTGTGAAAGATAAAAGAGCAGAGGTGGTGCTATGAAATGGTCTAAAACCATGTTGGCAGTTGGCTAGTAAATTGTTTTCTATTAGGTGGTTTAACAGTTGCTTATGAATGCATTTCTCCATAATCTTTGCCAGTGGGGATAATATGGCTATTGGCCTGTAATTTGATAATTCGTTGGAGTTACCACCCTTATGCAAGGGGGATAATGTGTAAAATTTTCCAGATTGATTGATGGGATAGTTCCTTCGGTTATAGTTCTATTAATCAGGGTGGAAACTGGGTAGGCTATGGCTTTTGCAGCTTTTTGTAGATATTCTGCTGGTAATACATCTGCGGAGAGGGTGGTAGGTTTAAGCTTATGTAAAAGGGTGCAGACAGGGGATGTAGGGACAGGAAGAAAGTAAAATGATGAAGGTGCATTAGTGATGGAGGTGGTTGATGATGATGTATCAGGGGATAGCTGATTCACCAGAGATTGAATGGTCTCTGTGAAAAAAGTGTTAAAGGTATTGGCTATTTGATTGGGATTGTTGTGATCAGAGCCTAAAGGGACGGGTGTGACTGAATGACCTGGGTGTAAGTTTATTAATGCCTGACCAGATGCCTGACCAGATTGCTTTGAGTAAACCTTCCTTTCTACATATTGTGTGCTGTTTATTTTCTAGGAGGTAAGCAAAGCTTGTAGCCCTAGCCTGCAGTCAAAACGTGTTTTACTTGTATCCAGTGCCATCCAGGCAAAACTAAGTACCTTTGATTGGTAAATCGCACTTGTTATTTTGAGTGATTACTGCTGTTTTCTGCTTTTATGTGTGCATTTCACTGATTTTTTTTTTTTTTTTTTTGTAAAAAATACTTCTTCCTCTCATTGTTATTACTGTAAGACTGTCTTGAAATTGCCTTTAGCAATGGATTCCCAACTAGTTGTTTAAAGTGGTTTGTGGTAGGATTGGACTTGTTAGTCTCTTCTACTGTGTTTTCAGATTAGGAAGACTGAGTTTATTCATCTTGGGGCAGGAGGTGTTGTCTTGTCTAAGTGAGTTGGGAAATGCACAAAAGCACTCATAGTGTAGTCAGTTCATTGGCCAGAGAGCTCATTTGTTAGTTTTCTGTTTTTTCTAAGCTGCTATAATCTTTGTGTGTTTGAGTGGGTTAGCAGTGCCCTGTACAGTAGCAAACACTTAGAAAGAATGGTAAAGCAGCAATATAGTGCAAATACCTTGTGCACCAACAAGCTTAGAGCAGCTAGTAGGGAGTCAATGGCAATACCTACAGATTTACTTGAATTATGTATTATAAATGCATTAAAATTAGTAGAATTTAGTACTGTTTAGCAAAACCTGCCCCGATAAAGTACTCTTAATAGCCATTTAACCCAAATAATCCACCCCCTTGTAGCTCACCAATCAAAGGACTGGACAGTATGGATATGCAATTTCCTCACATAGCCAGCTTGGTGGGTATGGGCATCTTGAGACAATGTAGCAAATGTCTCATGTTTACCGACAAACACATAATCCTTACAGGAGCAGATGCAGTATGGGAGACGTGTACATACACAATGCCACCGGAGGCTAAACTCCTGCATACAAGTGCATATCAGGTTGCTGAAACCATGCACACAACACCCACCTCCCATAGTACACAGCACACACATAAACTAATGCATGCTGAGGCACTTAAAAGCAATCTTCCTAAAGAACAAAGATCACCTAGATCATCCATTGTCAAAGCTATGCCTCTGCAAACCCAAAGACATTCAGGAAAATACATCTAACATCATACATACTGTCACTCTCAGTGGAGCCCCAAGCATTAATCCCTACATCACTCGATGGGTTGCCAACTGGCTTACTGTACTTACTTGCACACTGTAAAAGTAGCTGACTCCAAATCCAGCTTCAGACAAGTGACAAGTGGAGTACCTCAGGGTTCAGTCCTGGGACCGCTCTTGTTTGGCATCTACTTCACAGAAGTACAGGCCAACACTAAGGGACTCTGGCTAACAAAGTTCACAGATGACTGCAAACTGGGAGCCATTATTGAATCCCCAAATGATGTGGATATTCTACAAAAGGGCCTTACAGAAACAGATGCTTGGTGCCAGAGCCATGGGCTCAAGCTCAATGCCAAGAAATGTATAATTATCCCCTTTGGGAAAAAACATGTACCCGTGAATTACCACATAGGTGGCAGTACACTAAACACCGAAAGTGTGATAAGAGACTTAGGGACACAGGTGGACAGTGGTCTCACCTTCAATAACCACATTGCCACAACAGTCAGGAAATCCTTCTATGTGGCACACCTCATCACTGAGGTCTTTTTATCCAGAAAAAAAGGAGGTCATTGTCCCAATGTACTCATCCCTCATTAGACCCATTATAGAATACAACACTCCATTTGGTATGAACCTCTCAAGACATCTGCAACAACTGGAAAGGCCGCAGAAATACCTCACTAAAAGAATCACAGGCCTAAAGCAGATGCCCTATGCTGACCGCCTTAATAAACTCCAGCTATACTCCGTCGCATATCGGCTACTCCGAGGTGATCTCTGGTTAACATACAAGGCCATGTCAAACCCAGAGCTGTTGGACATGCTACACTTAAAGAAATCCCAATCCCTCAGAGGCACACACTCCAGGGATCTAAACCTTGACATCACAATAAACAAAACATGCTGGAGGGATAGGTTCCTGACTCAGAGACTCCCCAGACTCTAGAATAGACTGCCCATACATGTCAAGCAGAGCACCTCTTTGGCCCTCTTCAAAAGGAACCTTGATGACTGGATGGGAGAAAGGAAATTCACCCCAGGGATCACATCAGTCACCCTGCTAGACAGGGGTCCAGGGAAGTAAATAGTGTGGGAAGAAATAGCCAGGGAATTGTTATGGCTAGGCTTGTATAGGCCCTAGGACCGATAGCCTAGTACCAACCTATGAACCTATGAACCTATGAAGCAGTAAGCCCCTATGGCAAGCAAACACCCTTCCCAGGACTCTTGTTATAGATTCATAGATTCATAGATCATTAGTAGGCTAACAATTAAGGGGGACCTTTCTAAGCCTAGCTAAGTTTCCCAAAGGAATAATGATGTCCTGCATCCAAATAGGACATTCAGGTCCAGGCATTTATAAGATATATCTGTCTATAAGGGACATGGGTGCCAGGCCCAGTTTAAAAATTCCTAGTCCCCATTCACTGATCTAGAGGACTATATTGTAAGATATCCTGATGCCCCTCTAACCAGTCTGAACAAAGAGAAGATAACTGTTAGTTGCTTATCTGAAGCCAGGATCTGCCAAATCACACACGCATTGATGTCATTATGCCACAGGTACCAGTATGATTCCAACATAGTCCATGTAGGTGTAAATGGCCTGAGACATACCTCTCTGGACTATATGAAGAGTGACATTATGGAGCTTTTAGACTATGTGTCTCAGGCTGGTATGAGCCTAACACTGAGCAGCACCTTACCAGCACAGAGGATGATGTCACAATATGAGCAAAAAATGATTGATTTCAACAAGTGTTTATCTTTCTGGTGACATTCTAAGGGGATCCAGTATTTGTCCCCTTGGGAGGACATGGTTAACCAGACCATATTGCTTTGCCAAGTATGGTCTGCAGTTCTCCCCTCCAGGCTTTCAAACACTGGCTAAAACATTTTTCACCCCGTAGTGCCTTTTTTAGGCAATACCAAATTAATAATCCTACCATCACAGAAAAATCAACTCAACTGAACCTCACTGTGTTACTATTTAATGCCAGCAGCCTAAACAAAAAAAACTACACTCTCTTCAAGCCCTCCTCACACTTATGAATATAGACATCTGTGCAGTTTCCCAGGTATGGTTTAAAGCAACAGAGACTACCCCAGCAGTGCAAGGTTTAAGTGCCTTCCACACTTATACAAGTAGCTGCACAGAAAAGGGTTAAAGGTGGAAGTATCTCCATATACATCAGTAACACACATAACTCTAGGATGGTCAAACAGGATGACATGCTGGAGTTCCTCCCTGCGAAGATCACCATAGACAAAATCCTGTACCGCATCCTAGCCAGTTATAAGTCACCCTCCATGTCTCAAAAAGCTCACAATGGATGCTTGGTTCATAGGTAGGTACTAGGCTATCAGCCCTGGGGCCTATAGCCCAGCCAAAAAGGTACCCTGGCTTTTGCCACCCAGGAAAATTATGTTCATGTGCCACTGTCATGCAGAGCCACAGAGGTGATCCCCGGGGTGAATTTCCTATTTCCCATCCAAGAGTGCTAATGAGGGGCTTTGTTTGATATATATAGGTAGTTTATTCCAGAGTATGGGAAGTCTCTGGGACAGGAATCTATCCCTCTGGCATGTTCTGTTTATTGTGGTGACAAGGTTTAGGTCCTTGGAGCATGTAGCTCAGAGGGATTGGGATTTCTTTAAGTGGAGCATGTCCAACAGCTCTGGGTTTGACATAGCTTTGTATGTTAGGCAGAGATCACCTCTGAGTAGGCGATATGCGACGGAGTAAAGCTGGAGTTTTTTGAGATGGTCTGCGTAGGGCATCTGTTTGAGGCCAGTAACCCTCTTTGTGAGGTATTTCTGTGGCCTTTCCAGTTGTTGTAGATGTCTTGTGAGGTACATACCAAAAGGGGTGTTGTACTCTATAATCGGTCTAATGAGTGATGAGTAGAGGGGAACAATGACCTCTTTTTTTCTGGACGAGAAACCTTTTGTGATGAGGTGTACCACGTAGAAGGATTTCCTGACTACTGTGTCGATGTGATTATCAAAGGAGAGACTACTGTCCACCTGTGTCCCAAGGTCTCTTATCACACTTTCAGTGTTAAGTATACTACCGCATATGTTGTAGTTCATGGGTACAGAGTTTTTACCAAAGGGGATGACAATGCACTTTTTGGCATTGAGCTTGAGGCCATGGCTTTGACACCAGGCATCTGTCTCAGTGAGGCCCTTTTGTAGGATGTCCATATCGTTAGGAGTTTCAGTTATGGCTCCTAGTTTGCAGTCATCTGCGAACTTCATTAGCCAAAGACCTTCTGTGTTAGCCTGTACTTCAGAGAAGTAGATACCAAACAGGAGAGGACCCAGGACTGAACCCTGTGGTACTCCACTTGTCACTGGTCTGAAGTTGGATTTGGAGTGTACTTCAGAGAAGTAGATACCAAACAGGAGAGGACCCAGGACTGAACCCTGTGGTACTCCACTTGTCACTGGTCTGAAGTTGGATTTGGAGTCTGCTACTTTCACAGTGTGGGTTCTGTCAGTGAGATAGCTGGCAACCCATCTTGTGTCATAGGGATTTATACCTACTTTAGTGAGTTTATCTATAATTCCAGACTGGGGGATGGTGTCGAAAGCCTTAGCAAGATCTAGATAGGCTGTGGAACCACCTTGCCCTTGTCTACGGCTTTGGTGACTGCTTCAAAGAAGTCTATCAGGTTTAGGAGACATGATCTGCCTTTTACAAACCTGAACTGGGTGGGGTCCAGAGTTTGGAGATTACCAATGTCTTTGTTTATAAGTTCCATGATGATACGTTCCATGGCCTTGCAGACCAGACTCGTCAGGCTAATGGGGCGGTAGTTCCCGGGGTCCGTGGTGGCTCCCCTTGTGGAGTGGGATAACCATCGCTGTGCACCATTTAGCAGGCACAAAGCCTGAGGTGAGGCTATGATTGAACATGGTACTTAGCTGGGGTGCCAGTTCGTTCTGTAGTTCATGTAGAACGCAGCCTGGGATGTTGTCTGGTCCCATGGATGCTGTGTTCATGGCTTTGGAGAGTGTGGTTTTTACCTGTGCAGCCGTGATTACAGGAACTTTGCATTCTTCCTGTATAGAGATGGGCTCTTTAGGGGGTGAGAGGGGGGGTAAAGTTAGCACTGAACCTATCTGCCAGGATGTTGGCAATATCAGTTGGGTCTGTATATTTAGTGTCATTGTGCTGTAACTCAGAGCAGATCTGAGTGTTGCCAATGAGATTCTTGACATAGCTATAGAATGCTTTGTGGTTGTCTTTAGAATCTGGCGATTTTGTTTTTGTAATTAGCTTTGGAGGATTTTATCAGGGATCGCAGCTTCTTACTGAAGCTGACCAGGGAGCTCCTCCACTCATGGGATTTCACTCTCTGTTGTACAGTTTGTTTATGGCAGGGGACCACCAGATTGGCTTCCTTTTTTTGGAGGAAAGCGTCTTGGCTCTGTTTGGGATAGCGAGATCCATGCACTTGTGTAAGTGCTTATAAAGTTCAGTTGTGTAGGATTCAGTAGTCGTAACTGTATTGTCCATCTGCATGGGTGTCATGAAGTTCACCACTTCTGTCTTAAGAAGCATGAAGTTGGCTTTGGAGAAATTTTTTACCATGGTTTCCTTAATGGGGGGTTGGGGCAAGATGTGGATATCTAGGGTAATTAGCTTATGGTCGGATCGGACCAATGAGGCATTGACTTCAGGTGTGGAACACCGGTCACTCATGTTGGTAATGACTAGATCTAAGATATTGTTGCCCCTGGTGGGGGTGTGGATAAGCTGATCCAGGGCATTGGAGTTTATGAATTCCAGAAAGCGTTGAGCGAAGGAGTTGGTACATGAGTAGTTTTCCCAGTTAATGGTAGGGTAGTTGAAATCGCCCATTATTAGGGTGCTTGGTTGAACCCTAATATTTTCTGGACCTACTGGAGATACTTATCATCCAAACACCCTGCACATAGGATACTTTAATTACCACTCTATAGACTGGGAATTCCACACTGCCTCAAATCTCAGGCACTGAGATTCCTGGACTTTGTAAACAATACAGTACAAACACAATTGACCAAATGGTGAATACACCAACTAGGGGCACCTAGATACTGGACCTCATGCTTAAAAATATGGGGGAATGCTGCACTCCCCCAATGCCTCATCCATTCTGGTAAAGTCAGACCATAACGTTGTCTCCTTCAAAATCAAAATCAACTCTGTAATCCCATTAAAACCAGTACAGTTAAGAACTATTCCAAGGCAAATTGCCATCTATTAAGTGATGGATTGCCAAAATTCAATGGCCCTCCAAACCTAGAGAACACAGTAGCCTATGCTGAATTGCTATCAGAGACTCTGTACAACCATATCAATAGCTGCATAGAGCCTGCTGTACTACCAGAAGTAAGCCCAGGACTAGCCCTAGAAACAAACCACTCTAATTGCATTCCAAATTAAACAGGATATACAACAAAAAGGAAAAAAATATGGCCAAAATCAGGAAGGGTAATTCCCATAAAGATAGAAACTCTCTGATCAAAGTAATTAGGCAACTAAGAGGGCTAATTATGTCAAGAAAATTCAAGTTTGAGGTTAAGATAGCCTCCCAGGTGAAAAATAACCATAAGGCCTTTTACAGATATGTCAGAAACCTCAAAGGCAGCACACAGCAATGTTCTGAACTAGTGGTTAATGGTGCCACATTCGCAAAGTCTGGTGATATAGCAAATCTGTTAGTGGACAAATTTAGTTCCATCTTTATCCCCCTCTTACCCCCCAGAAATCCCCTCAAACATAACCCAGCCAGCTATAACCAGGGAGCATGTACAAGCTGCACTCATTAAAAACAAGAACACAGCCAAAATGGACCCAGATAACATCAAAGGATGCCTCCAGAATAGTATAAAATCTGCCTTTTCAGGACCCCATGGCATCATTATTTAAGTATAGTTTTCACTCATTACATCCGAGTGACGCCTTCAGGTGCATCTGCAGTTAACTCCTACTGACGCTTCTAGGTGTTAGAAGATTTTATCTTAAATCTTACACAATGGTAAACTCAATTCCATTAATATTTGACCTATGTCTAGTGCAGGTAAAGAGATATTAATTGCTGTTTTTATGATATTAATTTAAATAGATATAATTTTCACATTTTTCTAAATATCTTAACAACCAAGTAAAACAGACAAGACTCCTTAACCTCATATGAAAGCTCTCAGCTTGATGAATAAAATGTAGCTCACATATATGTGTAACTAGAGTTATTGCAGAGATATTATACATTGTTTATAAAATATTACAAATGTAATTTGGTTTAAGACCTAGAACCTAAAGAATGCTGCCACTGTAAAAATAGTTTATGCTGAAGAGTTTGCCATTTATACTTATTTCATAACTGCCATGGTTACAGAGATAGGAACATTTGTTTGAAATGTGAGAACATCATTTGATTCTGTCAAAAGGCTTAGGCTCCGCCCTTTGGAAGTTACAATGCAAACTTCCTGAGCTGCATCGGAGTGAATGAGTTAAACAGGCTTTGCTGCAAGTGAATGGAGGACTGGAACAGTTATCTCTCTCCATAATGGAGGACCTTCAACAGATCCTGAAAACTACTGACCCATTAGTCTGACTAGTCTTATTTGCAAAGCCATGGAAGGAATTATCATGGCAATTATCAGCAAGGACATAGGAGACGTCCAGACACTGGATCCATCCCATTTTGGCTTTGTCAAAGGAAGGTCATGTTAGTTGAAACTGGTGGACCTCTTTGAAAAGGTCGCTAAGGCAATGGGTGAGGGGAAGATGGTGCATACTGACTACTTGGATCTGGCTAAAGCATTTGATACAAATCCCACTCGGGCATTTGTCAACAAACTTATGGAACTAGGTATAAACACCTTTATAAAATGCTGGATAGCTAGCTGTCTTACTGATAGGACCCAGGAGGTCAGAATCCATGAGGCTACCTCCACAAAGAGGCGGATCACCAGTGGAGTCCCCCAGGACTCTGTGCTGGCCCCACTCCTCTTTGGCATCAACTTCTCGGATGTCAAAGCCAATGTCAAAGGCCTTTGGCTGACCAAGTTCACAGATGATTGCCAATGGGGAGCAGTCATTGAATGCCCCAAGATGAAAAAAACACCCTTCAGGATGGTCTAATACAAACAAATACTTGGTGCCAAAGTCATGGCTTAAAACTCAATAACAACAATTGCATTATTCTACCTTTTGGGAAATCCACCATCCTGGTTAACTAAGTCATCAATAAACACATAAAAACTCTTAAAAGTTTATCAGGGAACTCACGTAGATAGTAACCTAGCCTTCAATCAGTATGTCTCCAAGATAGTAATAAAATCCTTCTATGTTGCTCAGTTTAAAGGGAAGGGCATGACATCTAGGTTCAGAGGAGTCATCATTCCACTGTACTTGGCCCTCATCAGATTCATCATAAAGTATAATACCCCCTTCTGTATGTACCTGATCAGACACATGCAGTAACTGGAACATCCACAAAGGTTCCTTATAAAAGAATGCTGGGAGTAAATAAAATGTCCTACACTGATCATCTCAGCATACGAAGCATCCCTGGAGCCTGTTTTGTTGAATCTTTTGCACATCCACAAAACAAACAGCATAAGAACTACTAGAGTAGAAGACCTAAAGTTGCTTGCAAGATAAACAGGACATGTTGGACAGACAGATATGTTTCTCAGGGAATTCTCATTCTCTGGAACAGGCTCCCCATCCATGTGAAGCAGAGTTCTCCCCTATCCCTTTTTGAGCACAACTTGTACCAATGGCTGGGTAATCGGATATTCATCCCAGTCTGGCTCCTATATCCCTGATGGACAGAGGCAGTCATTAAATCATCACCTATATAAATCAAATCTGTGGATCACATTTGGGATGCACAGCTAGGCTTATAAGGGCCCTAGTGATCGTTAGCTTAGTATATGCCTATGAACCTATGAATGTAGTGAGCACTAGTGATTGTTAGCTTAGTATATGCCTATGAACCTATGAATGTAGTGAGCAATGAAAAGCAGATTGCTGGCTATGGAGTAATCCAATCTCATACAGCCTTTTGGTACACAAACAGACTTAAGCACTTTACCAACTACAGATATTAAAAAAATCACTTACAGTGGCTGGTCAGATGGCACAGAGACAGAGCATCTATTTGCATCACCACTGACCAGAGTTTGGGAAATGACTTGAGCCATTGATACAGTTAGCTGGGGGAGCTAGGAGAAAGCATCCAAATGCCAGCTGTCCTTTCTCAGAAGGAGTGTTTACAAAAGCTTGTCTGTGCAACCTCTGGAGGAGACAAGGTCTCTCAAAAGTTATCTACAGAGATTAAGTATGGGGGGATGAAGTCTGAATATCATTGCAATAACCATTTTCCTGTTAAGGATTTCGACCAGCAATCATAGGAATGATGACTCCCAACTGCACATATGCAACTCCTCTTTGGACTCTTCTCAAACAACTGAGTCATTGTCAAGGTTGCCTCCCTGATGTTTTGAGGAACCACATAGCAAAGTATTAAACCAGAGCAATTAGGGGATCTAATTTTGGGCAAGTGTGGAAGTCAGAAAAACAAGCAGAGACAGTAAAGGGCTGGGAGGGGAGAAATAAAAGAAAAATGACTGATAGTTGAAGTTAGTGCAAAGGTAGGTTAGATTAGAAGGATACAAACCTTTCTTTTCATACTTGATTTAATTTCTTGGATATTTCAGATGCCAATAATATTCAAATGAATTTTCACTGGCTCCTCTAAGTTCAATTTTGTAAGGAAAAACTCTAAGCTTTCCAGTCTGGCTGTGATGGAAATGTCATAGGGCAGGATTCACGATGGCTTGCACGGAGTCTAAGAGTAGTGTAAGACTCCATGCAGCCATAGCAATCCAGGAACAGCCTGTATTTGCGTGTAAGAGAGCACCTAAAATGGCTCTTACACGGACAGGGCGTGGATATGCTAATTACCTCACTTGCAGCCGAAAGGCATGCAAATGAGGTAAGTTAGTGATCCAGGAAGCAGAAACCTGCCCGTGTAAGAGCTGTGTTATCTGCAGAAATATACTCAGTTGACAACTGAGTACCGATCTGCAAATAACACAATGGAGCCTTGTCAGCTCCAAATAAAGGTTGCATATGTTCCAGGCAGCATGCCAATGGCCAAATATGTGGCCACTGGCAATGTACCCCGATGCAAAAATGAAATAAAAATGTTTTTTTTTTTCGGCGATCACCGATGTTTAAACGTAGCGCAGCACCGCGCAAATGGGCTGCGCTATAAAAAATAGTTTTATGCAAAGCACGAATGTACAATGTAAGGGAATAGCAGGCTGAAAACAACATGGCCACTGAGTAGGGGTTGCTAAGGGGGGAAGCTGAGTGTAAGACATGTAACTAAGCATTAGTAGGCAATCCTATGTAAATGAGTGGTAGGATAATGAATCGCACTGTCACATAGCAAATGAGCACATTCCCTGGAGTGTAGGAGTAGGATAAGGGGGAGTAAGAGAGTAGGAGATAGGTGACATCACAGGGGGGTATGTATGAAAGAAATGAAGCTCATTGGAGCACAGAGGCATGTGAAAGATGTCAGTCACATCATGGAAAGAGGAGTGTCAACAAGTAGGCATGGGAAAGCCAAGAAATGGAAGGTGTACACTATGGATAACACCAAAGTTTCTTACTGGGCGTGCAGGCACACGTGTGAGCGCCTGGATGCGTGAGTAAGATTGAGTGCGCACGTGTAAATATGAGTGCGCGCGTTTAAGCTGGAGTAAGCATGTAGGAGCCTGTTTAAAGACCTGTAAGCTTGTTCGCACTGGTGTACGCACGTTTTAACCCAAATAAGCAGATTCTAGTCCGTCTAAGCATGTGTCCGCACGTGTTAGCTGCTGTGAGCATGTTTGCGCTTGTATGCTCGTCGCTCCCCCCCTGAGGAAACAGAAAGGAAAAAGGAAGCAGAAGAAATAGTAGGAAGCTAGCAGGGAATACATAAAATATAATTCATTATCACCTAATGGTTTAAATATGGAAATTAATTGGAAATATTTACTTTAATAATAGATATTTTGCTGTTTATCATTTTTATATATGTTTTTTATGTGAGATTTCTATGTACTTTTGTCTATGGAGAGAGTGGAGTTTCTTTAAATGTCAAATGTTATTTTGTTTAATTGTTTTATTGATTAATTAATTGATATTTCTCTCATTATTGTGTATATAAGGGAATGGATTTTTACCATGATTTATGTGCTCATTGAAGGCTGTGGTAGCCGAGGCGCTAAGACACAATTTATGGAATAAATATTTTTCTACATGGAATCTTCGTTGTTTTTTCTTTATTGGTCTTTTTTAGACCTTTTTTGTTGGTTGTTTTCTATTATCATCATGGATTCCATGTTGGAACTTCCCAGAGTGTTTCGTGATGACTCCAACTCTGCTCAGACTGGCGTTGTTACCCCTCCGGTTCCTGGTGTTTTGGGAATTCAAGGTGCATCGGGTAACTCTATGCAAAGAACTTTGGATAATTTTTTACTACCAGGGGCATCTATTTTGGCTTCTGCTCACAATATTGTTGTTAATGGTTCAAGTAATTCCGCTGTTGCTGCCCCACCAGTCTTTACTTCTGCTACTGCTGTTGTTACTAGAGTTTTACCTGCTGCTTCAGCGATAGCTGGTAATGATAACAATTTGAGACCGGCTTATAATGCTTTACAATTTATGGAGGCGAGACAACGAAAGTTCTTTAACCCGTTTGGGGGTTTGGGAGGCTCTGCCCCAGGTATGTTTTCTAAAGAAATTCAAGATACTGTGAATGATTTTGAGAAATTGATTTTTCGTGAAACCCGCTGCCACTTTAATTTGCTGGGTTTAAATAGATACACTGAACTTAATATTGCCCCTAGGGGGATTAGAGCATTTAAAAATCCAGCAACACCTTTTGACTCTACGGATCCTACTGATAATTTATTTAAAGACAGATGGATTGCTGCCGCCCATTCCTGTGCTATGGAATGGGTGAATATATTAGTAGAGAGAGAGCGTGTGCTCCAAAATAAGTTGCAACGAGAGCTACAGAACATGCACTCAGATCTGCTTGCTGAGATAGGTGAACAAAAGGTCAGTGACATCTTTAAAACTCTGAAAGATAAATTAAATAAATTTGAAAATGAACAAGTAGATTTTAAATCTACCAAAATTAAAAGAGATATTCGTGATTATAATAATGGGCGGGCCTTTTTGTGGCATACTCAATCTAATTTGTGCTTTAAATCAATGAAAAAGAATCGAAATAAGAAACAGTTGTCTGTCTCATTTGCTTCCTCGGAAGGAGCAGGTCTAACTACAGATTCTGAAGGGGAGTTTTCTGAATTCCCGCCATTGCCAGATGCACAGAATCCACAGGCTCATAAACAGCGTTTTCAAGCCTTTTCAGATAATAACCAAAGAGGCAACAAGAAAAAAGGAATTAGTGGTTGCTCTCCACCGAGTGAAGGACAATTTAAACAGACTTCTAAACGTAGCAGATGGAACTAACGTATGTTTAACTTCTCCTACAACTTATGCTTCTAATGTTGTTAATTTGTCAGGTCTTTCATTATCAGTGGAAGAAATACCTGTTCTGCAGTTAGGTTTGAAATTTGTACCTACAGTTATTCCAAGAAACTATGTTATTAAACAAGAAATTTTTAGATTGATCAGGAAGTTACATTTAAAATATTATTTTTCTCAGAATAATATATCTATACATGACTATAATGAAAAATGCAGTCTGGAAAGTGATTTGAGTACCCACAGTTTTTTTTTCTTGTCTTTCTGATGATTGTGACTCTATAGTAGCTAATGCTTACACTCTTCTAAATACAGATGGTATTAAATGTCAAAGTAAATGTATTCCTCCATATATTAATAGTACTATCACACAATTTTCTGAAATGTTATATTTTTCTTTACAACAACTAGTGAATGTTTTTGATAAGAATTCTTGCTCTTTTAATATGACAAAGTGTGAATGGTTTGCTCTGAAGAAGTTGATGAATAGGAATGATCTTATTATTAAACCTTCTGATAAGGGCAATAAAATTATTATACTTCACCATACTCAATATTATGATATGTGTATGAAACATCTTGGTGATACATCTACTTATCAAATATGTGAATATGGGGAATATATGAATTCGATAAAACAATTTACTATTCTTATTGAAAAAAGGTGTACGCTTAGGTTACTTTTGTAAAAAAGATTTAGACACCATGTTTAATACAGATAACTGTCAATTAGCTACTTTTTACTGTCTTCCAAAACTGCACAAGAATCCTTATAATCCTCCTGGTCGTCCTATTGTGGCAGCTACTAATTACTTTTTACAAAATGCAGGGGAAGTCATACATAAACATTTATTGCCTTATGTAGAAAAATTGGACTCATATATTAAAAATTATTTTGATTTTATTCATAAACTTTTACATGTACATTGGACTCAAGATATGTTCTGGGTATGTTTAGATGTGGTGAGTTTATACACCAATATTAATCATAAGGATGGTATGCGAGCTTTACATTATTTTTTGGGTGATAGCCCGGTTTCTCATTACATTTTGGATTTGACTGATTTCTGTTTATCAAATAATTTTTTTTAGCTTTAATGAAAATATATATCATCAATTAAAAGGTACTGCCATGGGGGCACCCTTTGCCCCCATGTATGCCAATATTTTCATGGCTAAATTTGAGTTAGATTATGTTTATACTAATAATTTTGTAAAGAATCATGTGTTGTTATATTTTCGATACATCGATGATTTAATTTTTTTGTGTCAGGGAGGTCATGATTCTGTAATTCATTTTATATCTGAACTTAATAATAATAATTATAATATTAAATTTGATGGTTTACAAGTAGGTGCAAAGGTCAACTTTTTAGATATTACTTTAGTGGGTAGAGTAGGTGAATCTGTACTTACCACTGTTTATCAAAAATTTGATGATGGAAATCAATATTTGTTTGGTACTAGTTGCCATCCTCTTCATACAATTGAATCTTTACCTTACAGAGAAATAGTAAGGTTGTCCAGATTATGTAATGATTATCAGGATTTAGAAAGACAAATTAATAAACTTATTGATATGTTTTTGCATAGAGGTTATACGATCCAATGCATTATGGAATCTATTAATAAGTTTATAATGGTTACTGAAGGACATACCATCCCAACTTATACATCTAAACAGTATAATAAAATACAGCAAGATGATATTTATTTTGTTACTACGTATAATTTAATGAGTAAGAAAATTTGGGATATAGTGAAATATTATTGGAAGTTCTTAAGGAAAGATAATATTTTGTATAAATTACTTCCTGTAAATCCTAAAATTGCTTATAAAAGAGGACAAAGCTTGGGTGATATGTTAATTAGAGCATACTATGTATGCCCTATTGACAAGTTAAAATTTTCACTAAAAACTTTTGGTACTGTACCTTGCTATGGTTGCAATATATGCTCTTTTATAAAGCTTACATTTAATAAAATAAATAATAAAATATTTACACCAAATCAATGTTTTTCCTGTTATATTGAGGGGGTTATTTATTGTCTTAAATGCCCTTGTAATCTTTTTTACATTGGAGAAACCAAAAGAAAATTTAGGGTTAGATTACAGGAGCATGTTCGTGACATCAGGAGGGGAGCAACAGAAAATTCGGTTGCATCACATTTCTTAGAAACTCACAATAGTAATACGGATTTGCTACAAGCTACTATTTTAGAGAAGATTTTTGTTAAAAAGGGTGATTATAAGTTATTAAAAAATATGTTATTGTATAAAGAATCTATTTTCATATTAAAATATAATACATTATCACCTAATGGTTTAAATATGGAAATTAATTGGAAATATTTACTTTAATAATAGATATTTTGCTGTTTAACATTTTTATATATGTTTTTTATGTGAGATTTCTATGTACTTTTGTCTATGGAGAGAGTGGAGTCTCTTTAAATGTCAAATGTTATTTTGTTTTATTGTTTTATTGATTAATTAATTGATATTTCTCTCATTATTGTGTATATAAGGGAATGGATTTTTACCATGATTTATGTGCTCATTGAAGGCTGTGGTAGCCGAGGCGCTAAGACACGATTTATGGAATAAATATTTTTCTACGTGGAATCTTCGTTGTTTTTTCTTTATTGGTCTTTTTTAGACCGTTTTTGTTTGTTGTTTTCCAATACTGGCAGAGCTAGCAGGTGAAAACAATCAGAAGCAGGCAATTACACAGGCAGAACAGTAGCCCAGCCCAGCACTTAAAACTCTGCAAACAACAGTGCAGTATGTTTCTCTCAAGAGACACTGCAACAGAGGAGTAAGCTATTAGAAGTGAAAACTGAAAAAGCTTCACTCAGACCAAAAATGCTAGGGGCTGCCATAGCTGTTATAAGGAGACATATGCAGCATGCTGAGGGTGGTGACTATGCAAATGCTGCTGGACAACCCACAGTGAGGAGATGGAGAAGAGTGTACAGGCCCAGGGTCACCTACCAGGGGTTACATGAGCTGGAGATAGTGGAGTGCTATAGAGTGGACAGAGACCTCCTACAGCAAATTGTTGAGCTGTGCAGGCCACGCCTCACACACAGAACCAACAGAGGGGAACCCATCCCAGTGGAAACCAAGGTATGTGTTGGGATAAGAATACTAGCAACTGGTACCTTCCAGAGACCAACTGGTGATATGATGGGGATATCACAGGCATCAGCATCCAGGGTACTGCACCAGTTCCTGGATGCCATGTCAGCACATGTCGGTGATCATGTATATTTCCCCAATTCCCATGAGGTATTGGCCAGCAATGTGTGTCTCTTCCAGCAAATAGCAGAATACCCTGAGGTAGTGGGTGCAATAGACTGCACGCATATACGCATCAAAGCACCAGCTGGTGAGCAGGGTAGGGCATACATTAACCACAAGGGCTTCCCCTCCATCAACTGCCAGGTCATGTGTGATGCCCAGGGCATAATAATGAATGTGTGTGCTGGCTGCCCTGGAAGCTACCATGATTCCCATATCTGGCATTTGATGCAGCTGTACCAGACATTTGCCAATGGGGACATCCCACATGGTCACTTAGTGGGGGGATGCTGGCTACGCACTGGAGCCGTGGCTGATGACACCCATCAGAAATGCACACACACACCTGAACAAGAACGCCATAATGAGGCACATGCACAAACACGAAATGTAATCGAGAGTGTGTTTGGGTTGCTCAAGTCATGGTTCCGGTGCCTGGACACATCTGGTGGAGCCTTGCAGTACTCACCAACTACATGTACCCAAATTGTCATGGTATGTGCTATGCTACATAATATGATTCTGCGAAAACAGCTGCAGCAGGACCAGCATAGGGCTGGGCCAAACAGCCCCCCACCATTGCCAAGGCCATCACAGGCAGAGCGTGGCTCGGAGGAGGAACAACCTGAGCCTGCCCCAGTAGGCAGAAGGAGGTGTGCCCAGTATGCCTTGGCCTTGGCAAAGAGGCAATGCATAGCACATACACTGGCTCAGTAGGAACCCTGGAAATGATACCTCTCTCTGACTCACACATATAGTAAAAGGGATGCCTAAGTTGACACAACCTGCTTTCAAACATGTACAAGGAGTGTAGTATGTGCATCCAACACAGACAGCCCTGCAGCACCACCTGAGGCATGATTGCCATGTGTTAAGCAATGTAACACCATGTAGTATATGCAAACTTGATGACCCTGACTAACATCCTACCCTCACCAAGCATGATGCCACAATATGAAGACAAGATGATCAATTACAATAATTGGCTTAAGTATTGCTTTTAGTCAAAGGGGATACAATGCCTGTCAGCCTGGGATGACATGCTTAGCAAGACATGATGCTCCACCTGCTACAGATGGCTTGCATCTATCACCCCTAGCCTTTTGGATACTGGCAAAGGCTGTTGTCACCCCCACCATGCCTTGAATAGGTAAGGCTCAAAACACAAACCCACCTCCATAGGTATCACAAGGGATAAGAACCTAGAAGTAATGCTACCCAATGCCAGAAGTCTAAACTGCAAGATGCATGCAGTCCAAACTCTCCTCAGCATGGATAATGTTGGTATCTGTTCTGTAACAGAAATCTGGGTCAAGGCTCACAAGAGCCCCCTAACACTACCAGGTTACACCTCATACCATGCTTTACAGCCCCAAAACATGGAACAAACTATAAAAGGAGGGTGACTATCAATAATTGTCAAGGATAACCACACCCCCAGGTTGGTGCCACAGCAAGAAGCAGCATGGACTATCCATGGGCAAGTAACAGTGGCTAAAACTGCCTCCCAGTTAGTAGCCTGCTACAGACCACCCTCCTAACTCCAGGAACCGCACTTGGCCTACTTCAGAACACATGAAAATATCAAGGTCCCTCCAAACAACATTATATTGGGCGACTGAAAATACTCAAACATAGACTGGGAGCATTATTCTAGCTCCAACACCCTAGGCCAAAGGTTCCTATAATTCATAAACCAAAATGCTATGGAACAACTTACCACTCCCACAAGAGGGCTAAGCATACTGGATGTGATAATCAGCAACATGGGTACTCTATGCCCAAGATGAGAAGTGTATCCCTCATTGGTAAGATCAGACCATATAATAATCTCACTGGATATTCACATCCTGACCCCAGTCCCTGGGCAGAAAACCACAGTGAAAAACATGTATAAAGCAAATGTTGCACTCCTCCAAACTGAGGTGGAATCCATTAAAGGCCTTGTGCCTATGGAAAATATGGGCCAGACCTCAGAACCCTTTATAAATGCATTCTATGAACACATTCAGGAATGCATGGATTATGCAATCCCAAATAAAACCAAGACCCAATCCCATACACACAGGCATCTGGCCTGGTGGACCCCAGCCATTACCAAACCATGCAAGAGAAGGAGGAAGCTACTACATGATAGAGCAAAACCCAAAAAGGGAAGTAATCACTGATTAGTATTATGGTAAAAAATATGGCCACACATAAAATCCTCTAAGGCCAACTACAACATGTTGAATCTGGGAATCTTGAGGCAATGTTACACCTGCCTCATTTACACAGACAACCTCCTCCTCCCCCCAACAAATACAAATATATGTGAGAGATGCAACTATTTAGCCAAACTGGAGGCTGAGCTCTCTGAACTCAGTACTGGCAAAAATAGTCAGGAGGAGAAGGTAACCACACACACCACAAACCCAGTTTCACATAGACCTATCACAACTGCAAACCAAACACATAAACACACAAAAACATTCCTGGAGGCTCTAATTAAAACCTACCAAAACAACAGTGAACTCCAAAGCAGACACCCAAGCAACCACTACCTCAAAACATAGCACATGCAACACATAGTTCACAAAGTCAGTGTGCCAAACAGTCACAGCCCTTAAGGCCAAACAACATGCCTGATACACTTGTAATAGGTGACTCCATAGTCAGACACACTGATGTCCCGCTCACCAGACTGAACAAGGAAAAGGTTACAGTAAGCTGCCTGTTGGGTGTTAGAATCCGCCACATAACACAAGCACTCAGGTCACTCCAAAGCAAGTACAAATATGACTCAGTCATTATCCATGCCGGTGTGAATGACCTGAGACGTAACTCCCTGGACTACATGAAAAGAGACATAGAGGAGCTCTCTGATTATGTAGCCCAGGCTGGTATGACCCTGACCCTGAGCAGCATCTTACCCTCACCAAGAATGATGCCTCAGTACAAACACAGAATGATCAGCTTTAACAACTGGCTCAATTATTGGTGTCATTCTAAGGGGATCCAATGTCTGTCTGATCGGGATGACATGCTTGACAAGCCACGCTGCTTCTCAAGGGATGGCTTGCACTTGTCACCCGTGGGCTTCCGGATATTGGCCAATGCTCTTGCCACCTCCATAATGCCTTTTTTAGGCAAGGCTCAAAAGACAAACCCACCTCCCTAGAAAACACAAGTGGAAAAAAACTAAGGGTAATGCTGCTCAACACCAGAAGTCTAAACCTCAAGATGCACGCTCTTGAGGCCCACCTCAGTATGGAGAACATCGATGTCTGTGCAGTGATGGAAACCTGGTTCAAGGCTCCTGAGAGCACCGCAGCACTACCAGGTTATACCTCATATCATGCTTTTCGTCCCCAAAACTTGGACCAAACCACAAAAGGAGGGGAGTAGCCATATTCATCAAAGATACCCACACCTCCAGGTTACTGGCAATGCACGAAGCATCGGAGACCATCCATGTGCAACTAACCGTAGGCAAAACTGGCGTACAGTTTGTAGCATGCTACAGCCCACCCTCTCAAACTCAGGAACCCCACTCAGCCTTCCTGAAGACACTGGAGAGTATGAATGTCTCTCCAAATACCATCATATTGGGAGACGTCAACTACCCAAACATAGACTGGGAGCATTACTCAAGCCCCAACACCCTACCAAAGGTTCCTAGAATTCATAAACTCAAATGCAATGGAACAACTAGTCACCACTCCCACAAGAGGAGATAATATACTAGACCTGATCATCACAAACATGGGGACACAATGCTCCACACCGGAAGTATACCCGTCATTGCTGAGATCAGACCATAAATGAATCTCACTGGAAATCCACATCCCGCCCCCACCCCGTGCACAAAAGACCACAGTGAAAAATTTCTCAAAAGCCGACTTCACACTTCTTAAGACTGAAGTGGTATCCTTCAAGGCCCCTGGGCCACTGGAAACCACAGACCACACCGCTGAATCCTTTATAAACACTTTCTACGGACACCTTCAAGAATGCATGGATCATGCAATCCCAAATAAAACCAAGACCCATTCCCCCAAAGGCAGGCATCCTGTCTGGTGGACCCCAGCCATTAACAAACTTTACAACAGGAGGAGGAAGCTACTACATGACAGAGCAAAATCCCTAAAAGGGAAGGCATCTCTGATTAGTACTAGAAAAAAACCACGATCACTCATAAAATCATCCAAGGCCAACTTTGACAGAAAAATCGCAAAGGACACAAAAGACAATCACAAGGCCTTCTTTACTTATGTTAGAAACCTGGGTGGAAACTCCCAGATATGCTCAGAGTTAGTCCAAAATGACACAAAATACACTGAACCCACAGACATTGCCAACATTCTGGCAGACAGGTTCAGTGCAAATCCCAAAAGGAGAAATATCTATCCCAGCAGAGTGTAGCCTCCCTAACATCTCAGATGCCCAGGTGAGAGCCACCCTCTCCAAAACTAAAAACACAGCATTAATGGGACCAGACGGTGTCCCGGATTGCATGCTACATGAACTCCAAGAGGAACTAAACCCGCACATAAGGCTGCTGTTTAATCTCAGCCTTACTACAGGATACGTATCCAAAGAATGGCGTACAGCAACAGTGGTCCCACTCCACAAAGGAGGTACTTCTACAGACCCTGGAAATTAATGCCCCATAAGCTTGACGAGCCTGGTCTGCAAAGCTATGGAGAGGATCATTATGGAACTCATAAACAAAGACATTGGGGACCTACAGACACTGGATCCTACCCAATTTGGCTTTGTCAAGGGCAGATCCTGCCTTTTGAACCTGGTCGACTTTTTTGAAACAGTCACTAAGGCCATTGATGAGGGTAAGGCAGTTCACACTGCCTACCTTGACCTTGCAAAAGCTTTCGACACAATACCCCACTCGGGCATCATAGACAAGCTCACCAGCTCAAATGTAAACCCATATGTCATAAGATGGATTGCAAACTGGCTCAAGGGACAGAACCCACAAGGTCAGAATTGCTGGAGCCATATCAGACTCTAAGCCAGTCACAAGCAGTGTCCCACAGGGCTCTGTTCTGGGACCCCTCTTGTTCAGCATTTATTTTTCCGAGGTGCAAGTAAACATAGGAGGATTGTTGCAGAAAATGTTTGTAGATGACTGCAAACTGGGCGCCATAATTGATACTCCAGCGGACACAAGCATCCTTCAGAAAGGCCTCATAGAAATGGATAACTGGTGCCAGAGCCATGGCCTTAAACTGAATGGCAAAAAATGTATAGTCATACCCTTTGGGAAAAACAAGGTACCCACAAATTACCACATAGGTGGTAATCCATTAAGTACGGAAGAAGTAATCAGGGACCTAGGGACACAAGTTGACAGTAACCTCTCATTTGACACTCACATTGCCAAGGTGGCTAGGAAGACCTTCTATATTGGCCACCTTATCATGAAAGCATTCCCATCTAGATCAAGAGAGGTCATTGTGCTCCTATACTCTTCTCTTATCAGGCCCATAATTGAGTACAATGCCCCATTTGGGATGTACCTTACCCGACACCTGCAGCAGTTAGAAAGACCCCAAAAGTATCTCACCAAGAGGATAAAGGGTCTCAAACATTTGTCATATGCTGCCCAGCTGAAGAAACTCCAGCTCTATTCAGTCACATACAGCCTACTCAGAGGTGATCTATGCCTGATGTACAAGGCCATGTCCAATCCGGAATTAATGGACATCAGAGCCACGAGAGCGAGAGATTTGAACCTCAACACAGAAATAAATAGGATGTGCTGGAGGGACAGATTCATAACCCAGAGGCTCCCTACACTCTGGAACAGAATCCCAGTCCATGTAAGCAGAGGCCCTCACTGACTCTCTTCAAGAGAAATCTTGACGAGTGGATGGGAGATTGTTGGTTTACACCGGGGGTCATCTCTGTGTCACTACTAGACAGAGGCACAGTAAACTAAACCCTAAATGGGCATAATATTCACATTCCAAGGGGTGGCGAAAGCCACACACACTCTGGCTAGGCTTATAAATGCCCTAGGACAGATAGCCTAGTATGAACCTATGAACCTATGAAGATACAAATTGTACAGGACACTAAGGATAATCACAAGGCTTTCTTAACTGATGGTAGGAACCTTGGTGGAAATTCACAGATATGCTCAGAATTACTCCAAAATTACAAACAATACATCAAACCCACACACATTGCCAACATCCAACCTGACAGGTTCAGTGCAAAATCCCCCCCCCCCCACCAAAATGCCAAATATCTATCCCAGCAGAGTGCTGGCCCCCTGACATTGCAGATGCTGAGGTAACAGCCAGCGTCTCCAAAGCAAAACACACAGCATCAATGGTACCAGATGGTGTCCTGGGCTGCATCCAACATGAACTCCAAGAAGAATGGAACACCAAATAAAACCACTGCTCAATCTCAGCCTTACCACAGGATATGTACCCAAAGAGCAGTGTACAGCAACAGTGGTCCCTCTCCACAAAGGTGGTGCCTGAATAGATACTGCAAACTATCACCCCAGAATCCTGACTAGCTTGGTCTGCAAAGCTATGGAAAGGATCATCATGGACCTCAGAAATAAAGATATTGGGGACCTACAGACACTGGACCCTACCCAGTGTGGCTTTCTTAAGGGCAGATCCTGCCCCTTAAACATGTTTGACTCATTTGAAACAGTCACCAAGGCCATTGATGAGGGGAATGTGGTCCACACGGCCTATCCGGACATTGCAAAAGCCTTCCATACAATACCCCACTTGTTCATTATAGATAAGCTCACCAGCTTAAATATAAACCCCTATTCAAGTAGATGGGTTGCAAACCAGCTCAAGGACAGAACTGACATGGTCAGAAATGCTGCAGCCATGTCAGTCTACAAACCAGCTACAACTGGCATCCCACAAGGCTCAGTCCTGGGACCTCCATTGTTTGGTATATATTTCCCAGAGGTACAGGCCAACATGGAAGGACTGTGTCTGAACAAGTTTGCAGATGACTACAAACTGGGCACCATATCTGACCCTCCAGCTGACACAAGCATCCTACAAAATGGCCTCATAGAAACAGACAACTGGTGCCAGAGCCATGTCATCAAGCTAAATGCAGAAAAGTGTATAGCCATCCCTTTTGGAAAAACAGTAAGTGCCCACCAATTACCACATAGGTGTTAACCCATTAAGTACTTTAGAAGTAATAAGAGACCTGGGGACACAAGTTGATAGAAATCTTGCCTTTGACAACCATGTGGTCGTAGTGGTTAGAGAAACATATCATATACTCACCTAATCATGAAGGTATTCACATCTAGATCAGGGGAGGTCACCGTGCCTCTTCAGTCATCCTTCATCAGCCTCACAATTGAGTACAATGGCCCTTGTGGGATGTACCTTAGCAGACACCTCCAGCAACTGGAAAGACCCAAAAAGTACCTCACCAGGAGGATCACAGGGCTCTAACAGATGCCATGTGTTGCCTGATTAAACAAACTGCAGCTCCACACAGTGCCATACTGCCTGCCCAGAGGCGATCTGTGCCTGATGTATAAAGCCATGTCCAAGCTGGAATCAATGCACATGCTGCACCTTGTAAAATCTGAATGCCAGTGAGCTATGCACATGAGAGACCTGAACCTCAGCACTGAAATAAATAGGACATGCTGGAGTGATAGATCCATAACCCAGAAGCTCCCTCCACTCTTGAGTAAACTCCCAGTCCAGGTTAGCCACAGAGTCCCTCATTGACTCTCTTCAAGAGGAATCTTGATGAGTGGATGGGAGATGGTAGATTTACCCTGGGTATCACTTTTATGTCATGGGTAGACAGAGGCACAGTATACTAACCTTGAAAAATGTCATGGCAAACTCCAGTTAAAATGTGTGTTGAAGGACAAACACACTGACTAGCATTAGAAATGGCCTAGGGCACATAGCTAGTGTTTGTCAATGTCCACCCAAGTTGCGGAATACACTACTAATGTTGGACAAGTCTGGTTTAAGTAGTCCATAGCTGAACAAAATGCAACATGGTCATATTTGCACAAGTGGCCCTTAACCAGTCTGGTGTGCTCAGTATGAATATTTAAAGCAGTGATAGGACTGAAACCCAGGATACTGTCCACCACAGTGAAAGTACTGAACCAGTATACTATATGATATTACAGTGTTTGGTCAGTATGAAAGAATGTTGACAACTGTATGCAAACTATCCCATGGAAACCCTGCAGGCGTAGCATAATCCCTGTTGGGTTCAGACACAAAGCAGTTGGGCAGTAAGAACACAACATGACTTCCAACACACAACTATAAATGTGAAATATTGTTGAAGTTCACACACAACCACAAATGTGGTGGACCTCAGATCTCAACATATGGAAAGCTCACACTGGGCATGCTCGCACACTTTGATAAATGAGACATATGTCAGGCAACAAGCCATGAAAAGCCTGAACTGGGCATGCTCACGCACTTAGGCCATGTCTCAGTATAGCAGTTGGCCACACATATCTGGCATTTCTATGTGTTAAGCCAGGAAACTCCCACAATACAGCAATCTGCCCAGTGCACACAGTTAAATGACAACAGAGACATAAGTAATATAGTGGATCCCTCTCATATTCAAACATCTTCCACAGATACACAAGTTGTTCATAGAAACAGGGAAAGCTATGGCAATAAAGACCTGCAAACAGTTTATCAGCAACAAATATTGTGCATCTGAAACTTAAACATATGGGTGTAGAGGTCAATACTAGGCTGTTTGCCCTAGGGAATACATAAGCTTAGCCAGAGTGTATTTCGTGTCTGTCTCCCCAGTACAGTAGGCTACTGTGCCTCTGTAAAGTAGGTCACAGAAGGCACCGTTTAAGGCTAGTGTGCTGTGCCTCCATCAAACAGGGACACAGTGAAGATCCCAGGGGTTGAATTTGCAATGTCACATCCATGTGGCTGGAGTTTGCTGGAAAAGGGTTGGTGAGGAGTTATAACATTAATTGGGATTCAATTCCAGACTGAGGGGAGCCTTATCTGCAGTGTCTGGACAATTTCACTGTCAACACTTGCAACTGATGATTTTGAGGGATTGAAGTGTCTTGCCAATACTGTTCAGAGATGTCCTCCCTCTGTGGGACATTGCTCTGTAATGTATTAGCTCCCTCCTTCTGTTGTACAGCTTATATATGGCTGGTGTAAACCAGACAGGTCTCCTGTTGTGGAGGAGTCTTGGGTTTATTTGGGATAGCATGATCAATGCAAACCTTCCGGATGCTCATCGAATGCATTTGTCAAGGATTCTGCAGATTGGCCTGTATAATCCTCCAGCATGGGTCCTTTGAAGTATTCCACCCCAGTCTTCACAAGTGCAAAGTCTGCTTTTGATAAATACTTTTTTTGCAGTGATTTCCTTGCCTGGGAGTGGGGATGGGATATGGATGTCCAGGGAAAGTTGGTTATGGTCAGATATTAACAATGGTGGTCTACCTCTGGTGTGGAACATAGAGTCCCCATGTTGCTGATGGTCAGGTCCAATATGTATTCCCCCTTGTGGCTGTGGTGATTGGTCCTGCCATAGCACATGGATTCACACATTGTAGTGGCTGTAGGGTGATGTTGTTGAGGCCTGAGTACTTCCCCCACTCAATATTCCTGTACCTGAAGTTAACCACTGTAATGGTGTATGTGAACACCTTCATATCCTACACTGTTCCCAGGGAAGCCAAGTGTGGTTCCTGGATATGGGAGGGGAGGTCTGAACTGGTTGTGTTGTGTGTTACAAGTCCTGTGATCATGAAGCATGGTATAAAACATAACCTGGCAGTGCTGATGTGCACATGTGACCCTGAAGTAGGCATCTGTTAATGCATATATATGCTATCCCCCATACTGACGGATAGTAATAGATGTACATACCTCTTTCTAAATAATGATGTCAGCACCCTATAAATACTGCAGGAGAAGAAAAGACACCCAGTAATTTGAATAGCACGCTCCGCTAATGCGTCTCTCTCAAGTGTCATACATAATTAAGTAGGGGTTTGAATTCTGCAACTGTTCAGTGTGTGTGTGTTTGGGGGGGGGGGGCAGGGTGTGTGCAATTTTCTTGGAAAGAAATGGCCCTTTTGGTAACTGGAAGAACACACTACATGATGTACATTCCTCTTTCGAAATCAACCTCCCAGTAATGCAAATAGCACGCTCTGCTAATGCGTCTCTCTCAAGTGTCATAACATAATTAAGTAGGGGTTTGAATCCTGCAACTGTTCAGTGTGTGTGTGTTTGGGGGGGGGGCAGCGTGTGTACAATTTTCTTGGAAAGAAATGGCCCTTTTGGCAAGTGGAAGAACACACTACATGATGTACATTCCTCTTTCGAAAGACTGATGATGTCAGCACCCTATAAGTAGAGCAGGAGAAGGGAAACCTCCCAATAATGCGAAAAGAGCGCTCTGCTAATGCGTCTCCCTCAAGTGTCATAACATAGTTAGGAAGGGGCTTGAATCCTACAAATGCCATGTGTGTTTTTGTCACACAGTTTGTCAATGTGTGGTGGGTGTTGCTTTTATTATTGTATGACATATATTATAGCAGTAATTTCAATGCACACATGAGTTATGTGTGTGCCACATAGAGATATGTACCTGTGACCTTAAATAGTTCCTATGTGTGAAGCCTGCCTCATGTGAATACATGGAATTTGCATTACACAACTTTTTCACTGTGGTTTTCTGTGCAGGGGCTGAGGTTGGTATGTGAATATAGTGAGATTACTCTATGGTGTCATCTTACCAGTGAAGGATACACTTTTGGTCTGGAGCATAGAGTCCACATGTTGGTGATGATCAGGTGCAGTATGTTTTCCCCTCTTGTGGGAGTGGTAACAAGTTGTTCCATAACATTTGAGTGTATGGATTCTTGGAACCTTTCACCTAGGGTGTTGGAGCTACAGTAATGCTCCCAGTCTATGTGTGGGTAGATGCAGCTGCCCAATATAATGTTTGGAGACACCTTCATATATTCATGTGTTCTTAAGTAGGCCAAGTGGGTTACCTGTGTTTAGGAGGGTGGTCTGTAGCAGGCTATGAACTGGAAGGCAGTTTAACCCACTGTTAGTTGCACATGGATAGTCTGTGATGCTTCATGCTGTGGCAACAACCTGGGGGTGTGGGTATCCTTCACATTTATTGAGACTCACCCTCCTTTCATAGTTAGTTCCGTGTTTTGGGGCTGTCAAGCCTTGGACCAGGTTTCTGTCACTGCACAGATATCAACATTCTCCATGATGAGTAGAGTTTGGACTGCATGCATCCTGCGGTTTACATGTCTGACACTGAGTATCATTACTTCCATTTTCTTATCCCCTGTGCTACCTATGTAGGTGGGTTTGTGTTTTCAGCCTTACCACCAGAATGCAACGATGTGCAGACATTACACTTTTGTAATTAATAGTGGTGTATAACAATGACAATCACACTGTTAATGCATCAGGCATGCTGGGATATACCCACAATGATATCATTACACTGTACTGTTAACAACATAGGTTCATAGGTTCATAGGTTCATACTAGGCTATCTGCCCTAGGGCATTTATAAGCCTAGCCAGAGTGTGTTTGGCTTTCACCACCCATTTTTAATTAATTTTGCTATGCCCTTTTTCAAGGTTAGTATACTGTGCCTCTGTCTAACAGTGACACAGAAGTGATACCCGGGGTAAACCTACGATCTCCCATCCACTCATCAAGATTCCTCTTGTAGAGAGTCAATGAGGGACTCTACCTAACCCGGACTGGGATTTCATTCCAGAGTGAAGGGATCCTCTGGGTTATGAATCTGTGCCTCCAGCATGTCCTATTTATTTCAGTGCTGAGGTTCAAGTCTCACGAGTGCATAGCTCGATGGGATTTTAATTTTCTGAGGTGCAGCATGTCCATTAATTCCGGGTTGGACATCGCTTTATACGTCAGGCACAGATCGCCTCTGAGCAGGTGGTATGCCACTGAGTAGAGCTGGAGTTTCTTTAACCAGGCAGCATATGGCATCTGTTTGAGCCCTTTGATCCTCTTGGTGAGGTACTTTTGGGGTCTTTCCAGTTGCTGCAGGTGTCTGGTAAGGTACATCCCAAAATGGGCATTGTACTCAATTATGAGCCTGATGAGGGATGAGTAAAGAGGCACGATGACCTCCCCTGATCTAGATGTGAATCCCTTCATGATTAGGTGGGCTATATAAAATGTTTTTATAACCACTTTGGCCACGTGGTTGTCAAATGAGAGATTGCTATCAACTTGGGTCCCCAGGTCCCTAATTACTTCTTCTGTACTTAATGGATTACCACCTATGTGGTAATATGTGGGCACTTTGTTTTTGCCAAAGGGGATGACTATACACTTTTTGGCATTTAGCTTGAGGCCATGGCTCTGGCACCAGTTGAATGTTTCTATGAGGCCCTTTTGGAGGATGCTTGTGTCGGCTGGAGAGTCGATTATGGTGCCCAGTTTGCAGTCATCTGCGAACTTGGTCAGCCACAGTCCTTCCGTGTTGGCCTGTACCTCCGAGAAATATATATCGAACAAGAGAGGTCCCAGGACTGAGCCTTGTGGGACGCCACTTGTAACTGGTTTGGAGTCTGACATGGCTCCAGCAATTCTAACCATGTGGGTTCTGTCCTTGAGCCAGTTTGCAACCCATCTAGTGACATAGGGGTTTATATTTAAGCTGGTGAGCTTATCTATAATGCCCGAGTGGGGTATTGTATCGAAGGCTTTTGTGAGGTCCAGGTAGGCTGTATGGACCACCTTCCCCTCGTCAATGGCCTTGGTGACTGTTTCAAAGAAATCGACCAAGTTTAAGAGGCAGGATGTCAGGGGGGCAGCACTCTGCTGGGATAGATATTTGCCCTTTTGGTGGGGAGCGGGG
Organism: Protopterus annectens; assembly: GCF_019279795.1. NCBI lineage: Eukaryota > Metazoa > Chordata > Ceratodontiformes > Protopteridae > Protopterus > Protopterus annectens. The sequence goes on from NC_056730.1 coordinate 4,571,094, forward strand.
GGGTTTGCGCTGAACCTGTCAGCTAGGATGTTGGCAATGTCTGTGAGTTCAGTGTATTTTTTGTCATTTTGGACTAATTCTGAGCATATCTGGGAATTCCCACCCAGGTTCCTAACATAACTAAAGAAAGCCTTGTGATTATCCTTAGTGTCCTGTGCAAGTTTTCTCTCGAAGCTGGCCTTAGACGATTTTATGAGTGCCCGTAGTTTTTTGCTAATACTGATCAGAGATGCCTTCCCTTTTTGGGATTTTGCTCTATCATGTAGTAGCTTACTCCTTCTATTGTATAGTTTGTTTATGGCTGGTGTCCACCAGACAGGACATCTGCCTTTGGAGGATTGGGTCCTAGTATTATTTGGGATTGCATGATCCATGCATTCCTGAAGGTGTTCATAGAATGCGTTTATAAAGGATTCTGCGGTCTGGGCCGTATTTTCCATAGGCCCGGGGGCTTTAAAGGATTACACGTTGGTTTTGAGGAGTGTGAAATTTGCTTTAGAGAAGTTTTTCACTGTGGTTTTCAGGGCAGGGGGTGGAGTCGGGATGTGAATATCCAGTGAGATTAGTTTATGGTCTGATCTTACCAGTGAGGGATACACTTATGGTCTGGAGCATAGAATCCCCATGTTGGTGATGATCAAGTCCAGTATGTTTTCCCCTCTTGTGGGAGTGGTAAGAATTTGTTCCATAGCATTTGAGTTTATAAATTCTAGGAACCTTTGGGCTAGGGTGTTGGAGCTAGAGTAATGCTCCCAGTCTATGTTTGGGTAGTTGAAGTCGCCCAATATAATGGTGTTTGGAGAGACCTTCATATTTCCCAGTGTTCTCAGGAAGGCCTAGTGGTGTTCCTGGGTTTGGGAGGGTGGTCTGTAGCAGGCTATAAACTGGAAGGCAGTTTTACCCACTGTTAGTTGCACATGGATAGTCTTTGAAGCTTCGTGCTGTGCCACCAACCTGGAGGTGTGGGTATCTTTGACGAATATTGATACTCCCCTTCCTTTTGTGGTTCGGTCCAAGTTTTGGGGCCGAAAAGCATGGTATGAGGTATAACCTGGTAGTGCTGGGGTGCTCTCAGGAGCCTTGAACCAGGTTTCTGTTAATGCACAGATATCGATGTTCTCCATGCTACAGAGAGTTTCGAGTGCGTGCATCTTGCGGTTTAGACGTCTGGCATTGAGTAGCATTACTCTTAGTTTCTTATCCCTTGTGATACCTATGGAGGTGGGTTTGTCTTTTGAGCCTTGCCTAAAAAAGGCACTATGGGTGTAGCAAGAGCCTTTGCCAATATCCAAAAGCCCAGGGGTGACAGGTGCAAGCCGTCCCTAGCGAAGCATCGTGGCTTGTCGAGCATGTCATGCCAGGCTGACAGGCATTGGATCCCCTTTGAATGACACCAATACTTAAGCCAATTGTTGAAATTGATCATCTTGTCTTCATATTGTGGCATCATTCTTGGTTACGGTAAGATGCTACTCAAGGTCAGGGTCATACCGGCCTGGGCTACATGCTCAGAGAGCTCCTCTATGTCTCTTGTCATGTAGTCCAGGGAGGTACGTCTCAGGTCATTCACACCAGCATGGACAATGACTGAGTCATATTTGTACTTGCCTTGGAGTGACCTGAGTGCTTGTGTTATGTGGTGGATCCTAGCGCGACAGGCAGCTCACCGTGACCTTCTCCTTGTTCAGCCTGGTGAGCGGGACGTCAGTGTGCCTGATGATAGAGTCACCTATTACAAGTGTATCAGGTGTGTTGTTTAGCCTTAAGGACTGTGACTGTTCGGCACACTGGCTTTGTGAGCTATGTGTTGCATGTGTTTTGTTTTGGGGTAGCGGTTGCTTGGGTGTCTGCTTTGGAGGTCTCTGCTGTTTAGGCAGATTTTTATTTAGAGCCTCCGAGTATGTTTTTGCGTGTTTATGTGTTTGGTTTGCTGTCATGGTAGGTCTATGTGAGACTGGAATTGTAGTGAGTGTGGTTTCCTTCTCCTCCTGACTGGTTTCGCCAATACTGAGTTGAGAGAGCTTAGCCTCCAGTATGGCTATATGGTTGCATCTCTCACATATGTTGGAATTTGTTGGGAGGAGGAGAGGGTTGTCTGTGTACATGAGGCAGTTGTAACATTGCCTCAAGATTCCCAGATTCACCAGCTGGACTGGAGAGGAGATTGACAACTGACCTTTGGACATGCTAGAATGGTATTGGGAATTCCTTTATAATTGAAAAAAGGGCCAATGGGGAACGAGGTATGTAAGGGGAGTTTGTGAGGGTGTAGTGCTTTTAATATTTTAGTGCTGACTTATATAATTGCTTTAGTGAGCAAGTGCCAGGTAACTGAAATGCAATGTGTTACAGGTAACTTAAATGCAAAAATGACAAACAGTAACTTTCTTTCAAGTGAAACATGATAATATTACTACAGTTCTATGTAGTCACCCTATGCATGAGCACCATGTTATCCTGTTCCTGCATCAATGTGACAGATTTCAGGAGGTGGCACAGTTTCATCATATGCACAGGGTGTGTACTTGGTATGCCTGAGTCTGCCACTGATACATCCAATCGACATGTATGTGTGTGTGTGTTAGTGAGGGGCAACAGTACAACATTGGGCAATGTTGATGCAGTGTGTGTGTGTATGTGTTAGCCCTAGGTGTTAGCATTATGCATGTGTGTATGCATGGACACAGTTCCACCTCATGGCTGCCATATACGGGTGTTTGTGGACAGCCACAGACTATACCTGCCAGGTCATACAGATCACTGTCTCTGGCCACGGACACAGTACCTGTGCCTGGCAGGGGTGCAACGGACAGTATCAGGTACTAAGCCAGACTGGGTACTGTCATCAGAAGCAGTTGGTTGATGACTGGACACATGTCCCTGCTGGGACTGTCCAGAGCCACATGCACATGGTCTCCTAGGGCGGTCTGATGACAGCACAGACCCAGCATTGCTGGGGCTGGTACTGGCACTATGGGAGTGGCTGCGGGTTTGTTGTTGTCTGCGACGACTGCCAGCTGCTGATGTTGCTGGCGTACGTCCACGTCGACGCCTCAACCGTCCTGCATTGCCCTGGCTCATGGACATGTAGTTGTGGAACAGATCTAATATGTCTCCCCAACGTCTGTCAATGACCTCGCCGACAGTATGGATGGCAGCCGCAACGTCACGCATAGTGTCATTCATAGCAGTGCGATGTGCTCTAAGCTCCCTCAGACCCTGTCTGGTGTACCGTTCCATATGTGCCTGAGACTGCATTACAGCCTGGAACATAGCTGAGGTTGAAAGACCTCTGTGGGCACGTCTGACAGGGGCAGTATGACCACGGATGCTCCCACGAGAACCCCTGAACATCTGCCTGTGTGGTACCATGTCAGGACTCTGGCCATGGCTGCTGTGAGGGGATGCATGTGCCACTGATACCACATTACCCTGGTCAATGCCCACTGTATGCTATCCCTCAGCTAAGGACATTGGTGACAATGGATGTATCAGCAGGATGACTGTGCGCATTGATGGGGTTGACTGCTGTGTACTGTCGATTGGCTGACCAACAACAGACCCTGACACACCTCCCTGTGCCATTACACATGTATCATCATTATCACTATCCCCAGCAGTGGCTTCAGGTTCCCTGCTGCACACCACCAAAGCAACACCAGAACTTGTGAGCGGAAGACAGGAAACACAGTTTACAATGTGTACACAATGTTACCACAGATGCACACGGGCACATGCACACATGGGCACATGCACACATGCACACATGTGCACATGCACAGATGGGCACATGCACACATGCACACATGGGCACATGCACACATGCACACATGCACACATGGGCACATGCACACATGCACACATGGGCACATGCACACATGCACACATGCACACATGGGCACATGCACACACATGCACACATGGGCACATGCACACATGCACACATGGGCACATGCACACATGCACACATGCGCACATGCACACATGCACACATGGGCACATGCACACATGCACAGATGCACACATGGGCACATGCACACATGCGCACATGCACACATGGGCACATGCACACATACACACATGGGCACATGCACACATGGGCACATGCACACATGCACACATGCACACTCCTCAGTACATGAGATACAAACACACACACACAAACACACCTGCAATCCAACACATAATACTGTTTGAGGGTATTATTACTATTATTATCATTAGTATTAAAAGTATTGTTATTACACACTCACCAGCATGGATTGGCTGCCTTGCTGTTACTCCAGAGGGACCTGCACAAATAAGACAGTTATTGTCAGTGGGCACAACTGTGCCATTGATACTGTGAGTATAATACAGTACAGTAGTACAACAGTTGGCTTTCACAGGTGTACTGCTGATATTGAGAATATAAATCTTGCACAATAATGTCCAGGATAACAGCTACAAACACAGTACACATCTCACACATGCATAAACTACCAGTGCAGAGAACAGTCAACTACAGATATGGCATGTTACCTGCACACTCCATGTCCACATGCTGGGTGGCTCCAGCCTCCATCATTACACACGTCTGTGGATGTTGTTGTTGTTGGGCTGGAGCCACAACACTTAGGAGGAGCTCCTCCAGTCTGGTGAGGGGGGGTGTATAGGTGCCCCACCACCTGTGGCAAGCTGTTGCCTGTGGATATCAGACGCACGCTGATGGACATTTCTAATTAAATCACTTCAGTGATGCCATACCTACTCATATGTCCGGTTATGCATGCCTATGTCATTTACCTGATGGACAAGATCTTGCCACAGTGCAGCCCTCTCCTGCTGGTTCTGGCTGGTCCGGGAAAAGAGTGTTGAAAAATCCCGCACCAGGCTCTGGTGTATCTCCTCATCCTCTGCTGCTGAATAACAGGGGTTGTGCTGATGCACCATCGCCCTGGAAGGAAAAGGAAAATATGTGAGCAAGTAACATGGCACACATAATACTCTACTGTACTGATACCACTGAACTGCCATATATAGCATCTGTCTGTCTATCAGGGGATACACATCTAAATTACTACATATCAGTGCTCAGCCAACAACTGTGTGACAGTGCCTGCCACACTCCTTACAACAAACGAGTATACACCAGCACTCAGCACAGTGTTTGAGGTCCAATGCACAACCTCACACTGGGGGTATGTATTAAGGTAATGGACGGGGAATATTGTCATCCCATGCAATGCATGCAATACACAGTTACAATTTCAATGGTAATGCACCCTAGTCTTTGCAGCCATACCCCTACCTACACCGCAGTCATATACACGGAACCACAGCACAACATATGGCAATGTAGTATGTTTGTATCCCAATAACTGACACATCTTTCTCTGGCCTCACACCAAGGACACACACTACCATGACAGACACAAAGTCATGCTGAGCAATCACACCATTACAAACCTTGTACACAGTCAGTGGCACACTCATTCCACCTCACATAGTTGGTATTGCAATGAGTACATGTGTGTGTGCATTGTGTCATATGTAGGTAGTATGCTATTGGCCCTGGGCCTACGGCAGCATACTGTTAGCAACCTTCAACTACATATGTATGTCCAGCCTTCACTAACAGTTGCAGTATGTCCCTTGCCCTATGCACATCTTCATATAAATATAGATACAGACTGCTAACACATATGGAGGGTTCACAGTATGTAGATTATTAGATTATGTACTTTACATTACCTTTGTTTCTGACTGCTGTTTTGGATGGTTTGCTCCTGGCTGGCTTGCTGCTGGCTGCCTTGCTGCTGGCTGGCCTGCTGATGTTTTTTTCTTTTTATTATTTTTTTTTGGTATCTCTCGCTCTCTCTCTCTCTCTCTGTCTGTCTCTCTCTCTCTCTCTGTGTCTCTCTCTCTCTCCCTCCAGTTGCTGCAATGGTATTATTGCATGTGTGGACTGGGAGTACAGGTTGCTTTTGTAGGTATCTGCACATGTGCATGTGATGGCCTCTGCACCAATTGTTAGCCAGCATTTACTAATTGCATGCAGCCTGCTGTGTGGTAATTGCAGTTCTCACTGTGATTTCAGGACAGTGCTATAAAATGTTAGGTTGGGTAGGCGTAGCCCTTTCAGTTTTTCAAGGTGGGGACCATGCTGGTTTGCTGTGGACACTGTTCTGTGAGTGTAAAGGTTGGTATGTCTCTCATATCTAAGGCTGTGTTGTAGGCACTGAAATTCATGTTGTACTGAAACCTGACTGTTGCTTCTTCCAGTTCATTCTTCTCAGTGTGTATGTTAGCTGACACCTAATAATACTAATACTGTTTACATGGGAGTATGTGCTTTCCTGTGGGACTTGTAGATTAACTGGTATACAACAGTAACTCTTGCAATTTGTCGCTATGGCTTCACTATTTAGCCTTTACATTCACTCCTTGAAGGCCTGCTAAGTGTCTTTACTGGAATGTGTTGCTATGGCTTTCCTATTTTCAATTTACATTCACTCCTTGTAATGCATGATATATTTCTTTCAGCAGCAATTCCTTATATGCTTGGTGTGGTTTGGTGGTACTGCATGTAGTCTGGTAAGGCCAAGGTGTGGGGTTTGACACCTACAAGGGTATCTTATTTTGCTGCTGAGCAGTAGTGGGGCCTTGTACTTTATACTAACAGTTATGAATATCAGGCACATGCAGTGCTTGTAAACTGCTATACTGTCCTTATTTTATTAGATGGCTACATCCTTTGATATTTTTGGGTTGTACTCCTACATGAGGGTGTGCTTGTGGAAGCAATTATACAGCTATTCACAGAGTGTGTGACAGCAGACAGAATGATGTGCCTGTGAGTTTCTGACACTTGCAGGCCTCAGATACTCTCAGGTGTATATTTTAGCAGCCTCAGGGAATGGTGCATATCAGTGGGATACACCCGTGATATATTTCAGATATTCTGCAGTTGTGACTGCGCGGTATTTTGAGCATATGTATTACTACACCATTTCTGACATGCAAGTAGTGTGTACTTTAACTAATTGAGAGTTACCATTACGTGGGATTCCATACCTTTCTGCCTACTGTTAGTACATTTCACAGGGAGTCAGTGGGACACAGTTAACATTTGTTTACAAATCAGGAACATCCCTGTAAATCAGTCACAGTTGCGAGGTCTAGCCTCTTACCTATTCAAATATGGCGGTGTTTATCCTGCTCTGATAGTGTGTGTGGTTTTCAAGGTGCTACTGTCACATTATTACCTACTAGCATGGCTGTTTCTCTTATCACACTAATGTAATGCAATTCCACAAGAATTGCCAGTAAAGATACAAGAAAAGCTTTGTGTAATCACCTTCCTATATTCCCTTTACATTCAGTCCTACTATTTCATGATATATTGCTTTCAGCACAAAGTTCTTGTATATCAGTCATGGCATAGTGGTAAGTCATACAGACTAGTGTTTCCAAGGTCCTGGGTTCGAGACTGACAGAGGAATTTAATTTTGCTGCTGAGCAGACTACAGGCCTTGTCATTCAGAGTGACTAAGGCACCTTTAAGCAGTTGTAAGCGGGTTAGCGCGGGTTTACGCGGTGCTCTCGCATGTGCACTGTCGCTTAGCTTCGCGCACAAACGCTTAGCTAAGCGCACATAAGCGGCCACCCGCTGACTACTGCTTAAAAGTGCTCACTCTCGCGCACACCCGCACTAATTTCTTTGAAAGAAAAGAAAATGGGGAGATAGGAAAGTGGTGAAAAAGGGGGCACAAAGATGGTAGGACAGTAGGAAAACAAGCTCGGGATTTGCAGGAAGGATGTAGGAAAGGCCCATAGCTGCCCATTTCTTTATCAGCAACAGCTATGCATATGTGTGTAATTTGGTGTGAAATTTGAAACCTTCCACCCCTGAGAGAGGGGTGAGGACAACAAAATATGTTGTACAGCCAATTGTAATTACCAGTTGACATGTCCAGCAGACATGTCTGCAAAATGGGCAGCTATGTATGGGGCGTAATTTTTTTGTGGGAACAGAGTGCCCTTTTTTTATTTTTTTTTCAGGTAAGAGTGGAATGTGAGGTACAGGAAGTAGGTATATTTGGAGGTAGGTTGGGGAGGTTAACAGACAAGACAAACAAGATGAATACAGGGGCGGAGTATGACACATGTGGGGGGTGAACACAATTGATGGGGACGGATATTTGGATATCGCGAGCCCATGAGCCCACAGATGGCAACAGTGGAACTGAGATCCCCACCCATGGGGAGTTGCCACTGTGCCTTCACTGCCCTGAATGGGGCTATGCTGGGGGCTGTGTAGGACGGGCAGGCACACCCGTGAGTTGCGCCACCCGTGCCTCAAGCTAGCGTAGGGGTTCAAGCACAGAATGCCTGATCTCGCTACGCACCACAGACCGGACACTTTGGAGGGTGAGTGGACGTTCTCCTCCGGCCACGCTTGCAGAGGGGGGATGAGCCCCATCCCCTGCAGTGCTTCCACCTGAAGTGGCACAGGGCCACTGGAGGAGGTTCCAGCCTGGGCACTAGTGCCAGGTGCACTGGCCAGCTGAGGTGGGAGAGGTGGGTCCGCTGGAACCCGCCTTCCCTGTTGTCCTATGTTTAGCAATATTTTATGACATTGTGGGTTAGTAACAAACAATACCATTCAAAATTAGTTGTAACAGCATGCATCAGTATTCCCATTAACCAAACACCCATGAATTCTAAACATTGAACAGCAAGCATAACACATGCATATTTTGAACAACAGTACACAATCCAACAGCATGCAGGGTTGATTGATGGCAACAGGCCATCAGGTTTGGATATGTGAACAGGGCACATGCATCAACGTACATGCAAATATCTATGAACCAACAGGACAAATGTCCATGGGAATTAATTGTGAATACACATACCCAGTTTGGTGTGGAATGACATTATTTGTGAAATTAGGGTAGGGTGAAGAAATATTTCATTAACATCTTCTACTACATATACATATGCTGTACATTTCTAGTAGCTGCAGATATATATACCCTACAGGTCTTAGTACAGTTTCCTATATGTAACCTTAGGAATGTTGGTGATGGGAATGTTACTGCTACATTAATATACATTGCATTTTTATTCATACACGTTCATATCTGGATGTGTTCAGGTACAGCATCCTGCTACATTTGATTTATATGGCTCTACACAACTGTGGATGTTCAGTATTTCATACAACCATACTATCTCCATATTGCAAGGGTACAGCAACATATCCAAATTGTGGGACACACACATTCCAGCTTCAGTACTTTATTACACCCATTTCACTCTTTGGTTGTGGCTGTCTCATTCATTTCATTATGTACTGACTGCAGTATAACTTTATTCAAGACTTATTACAGCTTTCTTGGTCGATTCATACCTCTTTCTCACACTCGCACTTGTTTTATTTTTACAATTCAAGATGGTACTTAATTCTAGGCGTTATTAACATTTCTTACTTGGTTACAACAATCCTTTCCAACAGACTCACTTGTTTCACATGGCAGATTTTAAAAGGGGATGTATCTGACACATGTCTATCATGTTCAGCTTGTTTACCAGTAATTTCCAGCCTGAAGCAAGTTATCTGATATTACAATACAGGTGGAAAATCTCTATTTCAGACTTGTTTAATTTTTATTTCTGGATTACAGGCTGCATCACTTATCTAATCATACAGTACTAGCAGAATCTTTCTTCTAGTGTTATTTGAACTTTATTAATATGTCACAACACTGAACTCTTTTACAAGCTGTCTCACTTATATTCTATAACAATTGCAGCAAAATAATTACTAACCTGCCTGGTGGCGCAACCACACCAGCCTATCATCATAGGCTCATCGATTCACGGAATGCACACCTGCAGCTGTAATATAAATGAAGTAATATTTGAACATACATCTCCATAATATCAGCTAGGATAATTTCTTACATACTTAATTACATGGATACTTACTCAGTAGTGGGGCGTTGGGCATTTGCCGGGCCTCCTGGCTCCAATGGTTCAGTTGGTTCTGCTTTCATCTCTTCAGGTCTGCATGGTGGTGACGGACCTGTTCACCAGTCCTTGGTATGGCTGTGGCACTGGTGAGATCATGTTCCAACCAGTTCCATGCCTCTGCCTTGTACGCACCCCAGAGAACCTGGCCCTGCATGACTAGGAGCCAAACCATATATTTGGACTCCTCAACACCCCACCTCTGTGCTCGGAAGTGACTGCCCTCTCCTACACCTGCCATCCTGACTGCAAATAGGTTCCACAATCAGTTATGCTGTGTATTCCCGCCTATGGGGCTTATATATGCCATTTTTCCTGCACTTATCTGTGATTGGCCATTTTGGAAATGTATCAGCTTAAGAAAACCTGCTTTGTCATGCTTCTATTTCCATTCATTCCTATATATATGCTAATACTACATTTCTCAGTACAACTGTCATGGCTTAGTGGTTCAGTACTTTGACTATGGTGCACAGTATCCTGGGTTCGAGCCTGGGCATTTTACTACTGTCTAGACAGGCTAGGAGGTGTGTCTGTGTAAAGGCGGCTTTGATACAGCTTGCTCAACGTTGCCTGCCGGTAAGCCGGTTGGCGCGCTGCGCAGCTCCCCGCAAACAGGTTACACTGGTTAATGCGTTATTTGGCTATGAGCACGCATATTACGCTGTGTGAAGCGTTGCTCAACTATGAGCACACAGTTTCAGCGTGTTAAAGCGCTGCTCAACTCCGGACACTCACATTACACCTGCTAAACCACTGCTCTCCTAAGGGCAGTCATACTCAGCTTGTTAGAGCGCTGCTCAGCTATGGGCACTTATAAATTTTTTTTTATTGTGTCAGATTTCTTCAAAAATACATGGCCCATTTCATTACATTTTGCTTAAATTATAGTTATATATATATACATATATGTCAGTGGATTGTTTCGTGCTTATTACACTAAAAATAGAAAATGATGTTGTTGGGGCTCGAACCGTGACTACCTCCTCTTTGGCCAACGTCTCTACCACTACGCTATTGCTACTTGGCTTAATTTGCATATTTAGATCTTATATGCTTTTTCAATGACTGCTAACTGTGGCTGAGCGAAGGGCACACCCGCGCAAACGAGCGCAATTACGGGCAAACATTTTTGAAATTATAAAAAAAAAAATTAAACTGTTGATTTTTACATTTTACATTACAGTTAGGTTTATAGTCTGTGGGGGCATGTGTGGTGTTGTATTTCTTGACATTTCCACGGACTCGCTCGTGGGAGTTTAGTTTCAGGACTGTGACTCTTCTGGGGGCGTGTCCCTTTGCAGAACTCGCTGTGCGGATATGCCCCCTACTTTCCTACATGGACCATGTTAGCCTAGGGTGTGATTCAGCATGCCCTCATGAATATGCATGGCATGCTGACGTCACACTGTTTAACTGCAGCCTTCGTGTAAGACATATTAACTCTTACAAGGAGGTTTCATGAATCCTGCCCATAATTTTTCAGGATAGGCAGGACCAGCATGAAATGTTTGTTATTAAATGAAAACTAGAGCTGTCAGTCCAGACTTTTCCTAAATAGTTTTATGAAGAAAGGCGCATGTGGTATGATTGTATGACTGATTTGAGGTTAATGACCATGCAAGGAAGTGCTTAGGAAGTTTGCATGAATGCTGAAATGGGCAAGGAAGTAAGAAACGAGAAAAAGAAAGTTGAAATTATTTTTTCAAGTAGTTGGTGAGACAGTACTTACCATACTGTGGAGAGTTTTGTTGTGGCCTTCCATGCAGGGGTATGGATAAATCAAAATCAATTCAGATTAATGCAACAAAGATGGCACTGAGAATTATATCAGAAACTTGCTGAAGATAGAATCAAGAAAATGAATACATGCTCAAAGACGAAGCCATTAAAAATATCAAAGACATACATATATAACACACAAGACAGATTTTTTCAGAAAGAGTATAAGACAAAATTAAACTTTAGAAAGCAGTAACGTGAGGAAATATATTTCAAACAAAAATCAGTGATTATAGAATGAAAATCCAGGTAAAGCTATTTAGCCAAAAGCAGTGAAAGAATTAAAGCAAACATAGGGCTCCAATTAAGCAATTCTGGTACTGAAGTAGCATAAAAAAACTGTTACTTGAGATTATGTGCACAGAAGATGGGCAAAATCACCTTTATCATCTGTTACCACTCTATCAGTTGTGCTTCCATGTCTGTGACAAATGACTGCATGGCTGCTTTTCTTCCCTATGTTCTGTGGTACTACCAATAGTTCAACTTTCTTTTAAAGGACTTCTGTTGCTTTTTGAACAATGATAACCACATAGTAGCTGAAGTTCAGCAAAATAATGTTCAGCCTCTCCATTAGTAAATAGCCTGTCTCATTTTCCCAACTGTTGTTTTCTCCAGTTTAGCTATTGTACACCCAAATATAACCCTTTAATGTTCAATTTATTATGCTGAAACTTGCCACTTAACTAATGAAGCATAAAACAGATCTCTTTGACTTGAAGTATTAACAAGCAGAAATGACAAGTACAAAGGCATTTTAAAGACATACTGCACATTTTAAGCTCATATCCAAATAAAAATGCTTGTAAAGAAATTAGCCACTAGATGCCTTTGCAGTGTGCTTACAACTGCTAACAGCTATCTATTTAAAACATTACACACACACATAATATGCATGAAACTGAAGGCTTGCGTGGTTGCATTCATGTTTTTCTTAAATGATGAGGTTTAAAGGCTGTAGACAGGAAGGATGCATCTGTTTTGCTCCTTCCATATAATCCTATCATAAAAAGCAGGACTGCCTCTCATTTAGCATACTGATGCAGATTTGAGAAGACAGAAATAAACAATGAAGAAAACAGTAATTAACTTTCCATCTAAAAAAGAACTGTTCAGCGGGCATGCATCGCACAGAATGGGTAAGAAGCCTCCAGGGAAGAAGTCATGTGAGACATCTGAAAGGAAGAGTTCCGGAGGCTATACAGTTGCACCTGAGACCCGTTCCTGTTTTCTCCCTTCACACCAAGACTGATTGTGACTGTAGAGACGTATTATCCAGAAAAGGAAAACAGTAAATGGGTCCTGATTATATATCTTACAGGGTAACTATGCATGTTTATAAGGACTGATAAAAAATGAACAGATTTAGAAAAGACTTTATGGTGTAGGAGCATATACAGGCAGCATGCTCATGTATGCAGACCACTGATTTGTGAACAGGATATCTAACTGCAGATGGTGAGGAGTTTTGAAGCAGTTGCACTTACAGCCTCTCAGAAATGCTAAAAAACTGCAACTTCAACTGCATTACAGTGTAAGTGAAAGTTTTGTTAGGCAAGCTGCATCATAATAAATTGCTTAAATGTTCCAGGTATGCAGTCGTACCCAGAGAAGGCATGATACCTTAGAAAAAGCGGTAGAAGCAGCCCAGCTGTTGGTGTCCCAGCAAATTGCAGGCTTAATGATGGAGAATGTGAGAGAGAGACTGAAAAGAATGACACAGAGCCCATAAATCCACTCAGGCCAATCAATTTGTTTTATAAAGAATCTCATTGGGGCAAATTCATTACGTTAAATGCCACTCTTTGTGTTGTACTTGCTGGAAAGAGTCATGTGAAAGTGCAGGTAATGAAATATCCTTGTTACCTGAGTGTTATGTAATTCCAGAGGTCTTTGGGCTATGGGGTGCAGGGGGCTGTTAAGGATGCCCTATATTGTCAGGGCAGAGGCAGCGGGTGACAATGACATCAGTTAAGAACACCAGTAATGAAGTTTCCCCTTAAATACATGGTTGGACCAGTTGCTATTATTATGAGACAGCAGAGGAGTGGGAAGTGCAGAGAGCCCCACCAAAAAACACACACACAAAACATTGATCATCTTATTCTCTCTTGTTTCTGATATTTTTCTATTTTTTTCTGATAGATTGGCATCTGACAAAAGATGTTCAGATGATATATCATATACTCCAGCCCACAGGCACCCGAACCAGTATAATATTATTCCTGGTGTAGTTATGGTCAACTGACAAGCCCAGGCAGTAGGTCAGTAATGTCTGGACATCTGAGACAGAGGGATAGATTCCTGACAATGCTGCAGCTGGTGTGGGCAGTCATAAAGATGGACAGAGAAGGAAGAGACTAAGTGGCTGATATCTGCTCACTCATCCTAGGAAGAGGCTTGAGCCAGTACAGTAGTTCCACTTGTGCGATGGAAAGCTGCTGTTTCAAGGTTCAAGTGTGGATTTCTAGGTGCAAGACTTAATTGGTAATGCTATACAACACCAAACGGACAGGCAAAGACATGCATGGATTTTGTAAACACAAACTCCCTGGACCAGATAGTCAATATACCAACCAGGGGTGCAACCATACTGCATCTGGTCCTCACTAATATGGGAGAGTGCTGCACACCCCTAGTGTATTGTCTTCCATAGTAAGGTCAGACCACAAAATGGTCTCCTTTGAAGTAAAAATAAAACCTGGACACTTATCTAAACCTAGAATATTCAGGAACTATTCTAAGGCTAACCTCCTGCTATTAAGTGAAAACCTGGCAAAATTTCAAGCCCCCATAAACACTGTGAACACTTCTGCCTATGCAAAACTGTTCACAGAAACCCTCTACAAGAATGTTAATAGCTGCATAGATGCAGCTGTACCCAGCAGGAAGAAGTTCAGAACTAACTCAGAAAACAAGCCACCCTGGTGGAATCACAAAATCAATTGGCTATATAACAGGAGGAAGAAAATCATGGCAAAAATTAGGAGGTGCAGCACCCAGCAGGATAAAAGCACTCATCAAATTAAACAAACAACTCAGAGAATAACTAAAGTCTACCAAAGTTAAATTTGAGGTAAGTTTGGCCTCCCAGGCCAAGGATAACCACAAAGCATTCTTTAGCTATGTCCGCAACCTCAAAGGTAATACACAATTGTGTGCAGAGCTCATTGTAAATGGGGCCACCTATATTAAGCCAGAAGATATAGCAAACCTCCTGGCTGATAAATTCAGCTCCAACTTTACTCCTCTCTCCCCCTCAACCTTCCCTCAGGAAATATCAAATATAACTTCCCCTACTGTCACTAGGGAACAGGTCCTTAATACTCCCTCTAAGACCAACAACACTGCATCAATGGATCCAGGCAGTATCCCAGGATGCCTTCTAAATAGCATGAAACATGATCTATCAGGGCCTCTGGAATTACTATTTAACTGTAGTCTCCAAACAGGCTTCATGCCTCATGAATGGAGAAATGCAACAGCCATCCCTCTGCACAAAGGTGGGCCATCTACAGACCCTGGAAACTACAGACCCATAAGTCTCACTAATCATATATGTAAAGCCATGGAAAGAATTATCATGGAGATGATCAACAGAGATATAGTAAACCTCCAGACACTGGACCCAATCCTGTTTGGTTTCATCAAGGGCAGATTATGTCTACTCAACCTGGTAGACTTCTTTGAGAAGGTCACCAAAGCAATGGATGAGGGCAAAATCGTTCACACTCCCTATCTTGACCTGGCCAAGGCTTTTGACACAATACATCACTCAGGCATTGTTGACAAACTCAAGAGGTTAGGTACAAACCTGTATGTTCCCCGTTGGATAGCCAACTGGCTCACAGACAGCACCCAGGAAGTTAGAATTGGGGAGTCCACTTCTACAAAGAGGCCAGTCATAAATGGAGTCCCTCAGGGATCAGTCCTTGGGCCGCTCCTTTTTGGCATTTACTTCTCAGAAGCCAAGGCCAATGTCAGTGGTCTCTGGCTGATTAAATTTGCAGATGATTGCAAATTTGAATCTCACACTGACACAAATGTTCTCCAGGAGGGGCTGACACAAACAAACAACTGGTGTCAGACCCATGGACTAAAATGAAAAGAAATGAATAATAGTATCCTTTGGGAAGCAATCCATCTGTCATAACTATCATATTGACAACACACCCCTTAGAGTTTACCTAGTAGTCAGGGATGTAGGGACACATATAGATAGTAATCTAGCCTTTGATCATCATGTGTCTACAGTGGTGAGGAAATCATTCTATGTTGCTCAACTTATAAACAAAGGTATGACATCTAAGTCCAAGGAAGTCATTGTTCCACTGTATTTGGTATTCATCAGACCTATCACTGAGTACAATACCCCATTTGGTATATACCTAACCAGGCATATCCAACAACTGGAACGTCCTTCTCACTAAAAGAATATAGGGTGTAAGTAGTATGTCCTATTCAGACCACCTCAAGGCCCTATCCATGTATTCTGTCTCCTACAGGCTTTTGAGGGGCAATCTATGCCTGGCATACAGGGCATTGTCAGACCTCACTCTGATGAACCTCCTTCATATCCACAAAACAAACAGCACCAGAATTACCCATTCTAAAGACTAAAACCTTGCCTGTGATATAAATAGGACCTGCTGCAGAGATAGGTATGTATCCCAGAGACTACCCCATCTATGGAATAGGCTCCCCATCCATGTGAAACAGAGTTCCTCCCTAACCCAATTCCAGTGCAACTTGGACAATTGGATGGGAAACCAGAAATTCATCCCTGGTTTGGCACCCATGTCTCTAATGCAAACATGTAACCTGTAAGTGGTTCATCTCCCAGGCCCATGCTTACACTTATCAAGGGTATTAGAACTTGTCAGAGATTTGGGATGCATGGCTAGGCTTAAAAAGGCCCTTGTAATCGTAAGCTTAGTAAACACCTATGAACCTATAAGACTTGAATTACCAAGAAAAGTTTATGAACTGTTAAGCAACTGGGTGCTGGGAGGGACAGCACAAAATTTACCTCTAGAATTGTATGCCCTGATTTATTTATTTATTTGTTTGTTTGTTTGTCTATTTGTTTTTGTTGACTGGGTCTGTCCCTTTAGGCATGGCCTATTTTCAGGGAGACCTAAGGTAACTTTCATGCTGACATTTGGCTAATTTGCTAAGACAAATTGAAAATTGTTTGATATTTTTAATATGAAAATTATTTTTTTCAATTTCAACAAAGCATGCAAATATGCAAATATGGAGGGAGGTTGGCATAACAGTTAAGATATTTGCCTTACACAGACAAGGTGCAGGGTTTGATTCTTACATGGGTTAATTGGCTAGGCCTAAAATGGCTCACAAGGGCAGTTTGCCTATTACTAATCTATGAGCCTATGAGCTTTTAAATAAAACAACCATACTCTTTGTCAAGAGGTATGTTGCAGAGCTGATTTTGATGGATGCTACACAAAACTTGTCTATAAATGAACAAGATGGACGGTATTGTGTTATTAGGTATATGGACTTTATGATAAGAATGATGTATTGGGATTTTGTATAAGCAATGTTATAATAATACATCAGTTCTGAATATAGTAAACCAAATTAATGCCAAGTGAATCATCTCAACTAATTGATTATGTTTCTAGTATTGTTGTCATGTTTAATGTTATGCAGTAATGCAATACTAATTTGAATTATAAGATGTGATTTGCATGATGTTTTTGTTGCGAATAAACTACACCTGCTCTTTGTGAGGAGGTGCTACAGATGTGACTTCTGATGGAGGCAAATGACACTGAACAGCGTATGGAGTTAAGTGCCAAAGTGGCTTATCTAGATAAAGAAAATAAAGTGATGCATGTTCAAGAAGTTGATTGTCACACAAATGGAACATAATGTGCTGTCAACAGATTCATAATCAATTTGGGAAACACAGATGTATCTCAGGGACTGGGTCAGAATAGTTGTGGTTCAGAATAATGGAGGAGATTGCCACTCGGAACAGCAGCATGGGTACAGACTTCAAAGCTGAAGGCTATTTCAGGGAAGAAATGCTGCAGTGGAGAAATATGACCCTCAGAAGGAGTGAGAAGATGTCTGGAAGTACGGAATTCAATGTGATGAAGTCAGATCATGGCAATAGATGTAAATACAAAGACAGCAAAAACTCTCAGCAGGAGGAACATTGTTTGCATTTTTTATGCTGAAAACTATTTTTAGTGAACAATATATTTTTATATCTGATTGGTTAGTTATTGAAAACATGTATGCTACACTAAATATATATGGGCAATGAAAATCTGATGTAGCTTTTAGGTTTATCTTCATTGTTTACAACACTGTGAAAAATGTAAGCATAAAGGAGTGTGGAAAACATTTGTTGGAGAGAAATGTTTGAGATAAGAAAGAAAAAAACATTAAAGAGACATTTTAAAGCTTATGTGAAACTGTGAAAAATGTTTTAAGTAAAGACAGAGATGGAATTTTGACTGGCGAGTAGCAGTCAAGTGTAGAACTGAAAACTGAAATAATAAACTGCAATAATGCTGTTTTTGTAACTTGTCATGGAGTACCTTGAAATACAGAAGCCAGATTATGAAATTATATATCTGTAATAAATAATACCATTTAGAGAAGGATTAGAATGAAAGAATGTACATTGTCTGGTATAGTCAATTATGTCTGGCAAAGTTAAACAAAATGTAAACACTGTCAGCGTGAAGACCATTTTTCTGCTGATTGTTGATACTGCAAATATTGAATTGAGGGAAGCAAATGTACAAGATATTAGTATAAACATTAATGAAGAAGTGATGAATGAAAGTGAGGTTGAACAAGAAGGAAAAGAGAGCAAAGCATTCACTTAGAAGAGAAGTTAATCAGAGAGAGCAGCAGAAAAGTTGCAAGCAGTTTAAAAAGGCTAGAGGCAGAGCAAAGCATTCAACCCGGTGGAAAGGAATATGGGAACAGAACATGAGAATAGACATCAAATGTTATATGTGGAGTTAGGAAATTCATAAACGGGAGACTAAATTAAGCAGAAGGAAGAACATGAATTATGTCTACAAGTGCCCAAGAGGAACATAACACCAGTCACTGTTTAACATAGGAAATCACAGATGGCATGATTGAAGTGTGTGAGCCAGCAATGATTCCATTCTGTTGGATATTTATATATGTTGTGAGGACCAACACCACAGGTGAAGGGCCTTACCATCCCTGGAAGGGTGTTATTTCCCTGATAACACCCACCCTGTAGGGAATTATTGCACTTACAGAATGGGCTATCTGTTAAATTATTTTCTAGTTTTTTAATTATCATATACTTTTTATATTTTAGATGTAAATTAGTTCATTTACCTAATGTTTAAAACTTGCTATACCATATGTAATTGTTGTTGAAGGAAGTATTTTACATCCAAAATGTAACTTTTGAAAGTATTTAAGGCCTATACATACATACACAGAGAAAGTCATACTCACACCACAGACACACACACACACACACACACACACACGCGCTCGCACACACACACACACACACACACACACACACACACACATACATTCAGAAGCAGACAGGCAGACAAACTCACAGACACATACACACACACACACACACACACACACACACACACACACACACACATATACACATGTAAATACGTATGTATATATATATATATATATATATGTGTGTGTGTGTGTGTGTGTGTGTGTGTGTATGTGGGGGGGGGGGTCTGCTTTAAATTAAGAAATGTCACTTACCCGAATTTCATACAACTAAGACGAAAGCAACAAAGTGGCATTTTAATGAACGCTTACATTAACTAGGGAAAGGAGGCAGTCGGGCAGCATTTTGGAGTTTGCCCTTTTCCCACTATAGTGCAATCTTGGAGCTGGTATATTTAGTTAGGGAGTTTGTGGGGGTGGGTTTGAAATGCTTTGGTATAGTTGTTTTGTTCTTGTTGGCTTACTGCCTCCTTTCTCTAGTTAAAGTATCAGCAATGTAAGTGTTTGTTAAAATGCCACTTCGGAGTTTTCATCTCGGTTATTTGAAATTAAGGTAAGTGGCATTTCACACGCACACACACACACACACACACACACACACACACACACACACACACACACACACACACACACACTCACATGGTCCAAATGGACAGGCGATGAAATCAGCAAGAAAAAGAGAGTAGTATTGGTAGAACTGGAGTCATCCTCAAATCTTGGTGAGTACATTCACGTGGTGGACCCTGTTTTCACAAATATCACCAAGCTGACACTGATATATAGACAGTATCTTATTTAGCATATATCATGGAGAAGATAGGCTAAAAAATAAAAAAATACAGCTAGGTGTACAGGTTCCGGGATAAAAAAGTGCCTAATCCTGGTAGGGGCATTGATGCCAGAAGTGAAAAAAATGACCGTGTAGAATCCTCAAGACATGGAAACTGTTCTACAATGGGGTTAGGCCAGGCTGAGGAGAAGGATGACCCCCTGTTGTACAAGGAAGTAGTAGTTCATAAAAACCACAAAAACGATAAGCCAAAAAAGAGCCATAAAGATGTTAGAGTGGACTACTGAGGATAAGAAAAATGATGCATTGTTACTATTATGCAAGAAGCGCAGACTTTTGAGATGGAAAATATTCAAAAAGATTAACAGAGAAATTAGAGGAAAGAAAAATATCTGCACAAGAAAAAACTGTCAAAAGCTTTGGAAGCAAGCTTGCATTCATTAATACAAAACACAACAGATCCATGAAAAATATTGCAATAGACAAAGACATTTTAAGCTGCCTGAAAAAAGAAACAAGAGAAGAAGTTTGAAAATATAAAGAACAAAACCCAGAGATTTTTGTCCACAGGTATAAAAAAGAGGCATGGACATGGGAAATAAAAAGAGATGTGATATGGTGCAATATTTATGCAAAAGAGAAAGCCAAACTAATCAATACAAAAAAGCAGCTCCAATGATAATTGAAGAGAAATACAGGCAAAGGCATCCAGATATGGAAAATTTCACAATACAAAAATAAAGAAACAAAGGTGGAAAGTAGAAAAGAGGATTAGTAATGGAGAAGTTAAAGAAATAGACACTGAAGTTATGGACTACCTGCAAAGTGAGCAATTTTGGTGTAGAAACTCCAGTTCAGTTAATATCACAGCATGATGGAACGATGAGTTCCCAAACTGTGGAGGAACAGATGGAACAGGAAGTATCTATTCACTTGCCACATGATAATGCTTTGTAGCCTTCAGCAGGAAACCAGTACAAAAGTTCAGCTGGAGTTGCACAGCAAGGGAAGGAACAGGAAACAGTGGCAACTCTGATGCAGGCAATGCTGTGGATTGATGAGCCAGTGAGTTCCAATATGTAGGAGCAATGGATGACAAAGGAAGCAGTTAAAGAAGATATGTCACAGGAAGACCCTCTGTAACTTTCTGTAGAATGCTTGCTGTAAAGAAAGGGCAAAGAATGTGCTCTCAGTTCAGAAGAAAATGATCTAAGGGAAGAGACGCTTGATTTAAAAGAGATGGAAAAACATATTAAGATGAATGAAAGGAATAGATTACAGAAGGTAAATAAGTCCCAAAATGTTAAAAACCTGATAAAACAGATGAGCACAGTAGTCAAGAGTATTAACAGAAATTCATGTTATATAAAAGAAGTAAATAGGATATATTATTGTCCAGCTAAAGTAATAACAGATAAAGTCTTACCACAAAAATAAAGACCAATAAGGGAAATAAAGGGAAGAAATAAAATGCCATTGCGGAAGCATTGAATAGAGGCAACTGTAAAGCAATTAAGACAAGAAGTGTCACTGTTGGAATAATACAAAAGGGGAAACAGATCAACAAAATATGTAGAAAGTTAGATGTGAATAAAGCAATATGTGGTATTAGAACAGACCAGGATCTGTTGTGCACTATCCACAAATAATAAACTAAATATCAGCATAGGCAGAAAAACTTGAAAGATATGGAGATGAATATAAATGAAAAGTACACACTGCTGAGGTGACACCCCATCCCCATGTGCAAAAATGGGAAAAGGGGGTTGTGGATGGATATAATGGATGGACGGATGGACGGATGGATGAACAGATAAAGGAAAAGTAAAAAATAAACAATTCATTGATGACCCCCCCAAAAGTTTTTTTATAGAGGAATAGAAACACCACCAAAAAAGAAGAAATCGACATATTTTCAAGAAATATTTATGAAGACCCTTTGGAACATGACAAAGATGCTGAGTGGATAGAAAATTTAAAAGAAACAGTAAAGAGTTCAAATGTACAGGATATGATATGGGATGAAGTAATGGTTAGAGAAACTGAAACACAATTAAGGAAAGCTCCTAACTGGAAAACTCCATACCCAAATGCAATATCTAACTTCTGGCTAAAAGTATTAACATCTTTACATAAAGATTTAGCCATGAGTAAGAACTACTTATATGCACATCCTAAACAGACACCAACCTGGTTAACAACAGGAAAAAATTATACTACTCCTTAAGGGTATGCTAAACACTATTGACCAAAATCCTCCCTTCCAACACTGTACCAACTACATACTGGAATTGATGCCGACATTTAGAAGAAAACACAACCATGGCAATAGACCAAAAGGGTACAAAAGAAATTCATATGGAACAAATGATTATTTGTTGTTAAATAAAACATAACTGAAATTGTAACAAGGGGTAGAATCTACATACGGCGTGGATAGATTACAAAAAATCAGTTGGCAGCATCCCACATTCATGAATAAAGGAGTGCTTAGAGATGTATAAGATGCACCCTACATTGATCCGTTATTAGAATTACCATGAAGCAGTGGCCAACCCCTTTGCAATTAAGCTGTAACAAAGGGCAAATTATCATCCCAGGGTTAAAAATTCCAGGGTGATTCTTAGTCACTGCTGTTTTTTCTGATGCCCTTAACCCATTAAGCTGTTTACTTATCAGATTAGGTCTTGGTTACAATTCAGCTCCAAGAATACAAACTTGCTTACAGATTTTTCATCTACTTTTTGTAGATGTCTTAAAACTGTATAGCTCAGCAGATGGTGAGTTGAAAGCACAACTGCAAGTGGTTGAAACTTTTTCAGATGATGTAAGAATGACATTTTGTCTTGATAAATGTGCAAAAGCAATGTTTAAAGCAGGAAGGTTGTAGTACCAAGAAAATATCAATCTAGGACAGGAATGTGATGCAAATGAACTTCTTGAACAGGAAGGAATGCAAAAATATTTGGGAACTGATAAAGGATCAGCAATACAATATGAACAAATGTGAATAAAACTCTGTAAGGAATACTTGAGAAGATTAAAACTAATGCTGAAAACAGCCTTGACATCTAGGAATCAAGTCCAGACTATAAACCAATATGCTCTTCCTGTTTTAGCTTACAGTTTAGGTGTGATTGACAGGCCCCAAAAGATATTGGATCCGATGGACAGAAAAACAAGAAAAGTGCTTCACAGTCATCAAATGATATATAAAAATCAGTGTGTATACCAAGATTATATATCCTACGCTGTAAAGGAGCTATGGGCCTCCTCAAAACTGATTACATTTATAGATTTCAAGTCGTGGGACTGCATATATATATATATATATATATATATATATATATATATATATACATATACATATACATATATATATATATATATATATATATATATATATATATATATATATATATATATACACATCTCTATATATCTATATCTAATCTATATCTATCGTAATATATATCTATATATATCCGGTAACCTCATCAGACCCAAACATAGCAAAAGTTTTAAAACATGAGGAGAAGAAGTCTATGATGATCTTTCTGCTTAGTTTAGCAGAAGCATTCCTGTGGCAAGTGGGAATGGAAATCAAACCATGTCACACTGGTACTTATGATTTAAAGACCTAAGTGCATGCATGATCTAGCAGATCCTTGCTCCAGACAGACAGGTCACTATGACTTGCTTACCTGGTAAGGAGGGCATCGGTATGTCTTACAATGGAATCCACAGTAACTGAATGTTTGGCTGTGTGGTGTATTACCTTATGGGCTTGGAAGCAAGGCTACTATGATTTTCAGTTATGTGCTGCTTGAGGTGCTGTCTTTACTGAGTATATATAGGGACACTGTGAGACAGTTTTAGGAGATCTTGGAGGTTTGGGTAGATTACAGGTGAGTACCTCCATATATGTGGGTCTATGTGTCTGTTCCTTAGTGCTGGTAGTGAATGTTTTGGGTGAAGCACTGACAACCTGGTTTGTATTTTTCAGGCGTGTATGTGAGAGCTTTGCCTCCAATGGCACAAAGTTATAAAGTATCGGGATTTGCAGGCAGAAAAGATAGCAATGTGGAAGAAAGATATCAAGACACTTCTAATGGTAGTAGGAGAAATGGATCTAATAAAAACAATCTGCAGTCATTTTTAGATATGCTACCAGTACATGTAACTCCATATGAATTGTACAAGGAATCAGTTCTGGGCACATCGCTGAGGATTACAGTCAGTCAATAATGACAGACACACTTCCCATTGTTTATAAAACAGCGCAAAGAAGCTCCCTCTCTCCCTCTCTTTCTCTTTCACATACACATGCACACATATGCACATACATGTGCAGACATACACACACACACACACACACACACACACACACACACACACATATATATATATACACACATTCACACACACACACACACACACACACACACACATACACACTCACACACACACACATACACACACACACACACACACACACACACACACACACACACACACACATATATATATATATACACACATTCACACACACACACACACACACATACACACTCACACACACACACACATACACACACACACACACACACACACACACACACACACTTACACACACACACACACACACACACACACACACACACACACACACACACACACACACACACACACACACACACACTCATGTGCACGTGTTACTTTTTTACTTACTTTTTTTAAATTTTATTTTATGCCCACTAAACAAAGCTGTATTGAGCAAGCTTAAAACAAAAATGGTAGTTTATTTTTTTCTGACTGAGATTCAGGGCAGCTTAATAAGCCACAGTGAAGTAAGAACTTATTTTTTAGAGCGTTACCTGTACAATAACACCTGCTTGAGAACATTTATTCTCCAAAAGGGCGACAATGTGAGTTTCTTCCATGTTCTGATATATAATATGAAACTGGATAATAAAAAATAAAAAGGACTTGAAAACAAAAGTGAATCCATATAAATAAGTGGATTCAAAAACGGAATCAGATGATGTGTGGCAAAGTGTGTTTAAATGAGAATAAGTTATTTTTGTTATAGGACTTTTATAGGTTCATAGGTTGGTACTAGGCTATCAGCCCTAGGGCCTATACAAGCCTAGCCATAACAATTCCCTGGCTATTTCTTCCCACACTATTTACTTCCCTGGACCCCTGTCTAGCAGGGTGACTGACATGATCCCTGGGGTGAATTTCCTTTCTCCCATCCAATTGTCAAGGTTCTTTTTGAAGAGGGCCAAAGAGGCACTCTGCTTGACAAGTATGGGCAATCTATTCCAGAGTCTGGGGAGTCTCTGGGTCAGGAACCTATCCCTCCAGCATGTTTTGTTTATTGTGATGACAAGGTTTAGATCCCTGGAGCATGTGGCTCTGAGGGATTGGGATTTCTTTAAGTGTAGCATGTCCAACAGCTCTGGGTTTGATATGGCCTTGTATGTTAAGCAGAGATCACCACTGAGTAGACGATATGTGACAGAGTATAGCTGGAGTTTTTTAAGGCGGTCAGCGTAGGGCATCTGCTTTAGGCCTGTGATTCTTTTAGTGAGGTATTTCTGCAGCCTTTCCAGTTGTTGCAGATGTCTTGACAGGTACATACCAAATGGGGCCTTGTATTCTATAATGCGTCTAATGAGGGATGAGTACAGTGGGACAATGACCTCCTTTTTTCTGGATGAAAAGCCCTTAGTGATGAGGTGTGCCACATAGAAGGATTTCCTGACTGTTGTGGCGATGTGGTTATCGAAGGTGAGACCACTGTCCACCTATGTCCCTAAGTCTCTTATCACACTTTCTGTGTTTAGTGTACTGCCACCTATATGGTAATTCATGGATACATGTTTTTTCCCAAAGGGGATAACTATACATTTCTTGGCACTGAGCTTGAGCCCATGGCTCTGACACCAAGCATCTGTTTCTGTATGGCCCTTTTGTAGAGTATCCACATCATTTGGGGATTCAATAATGGCTCCCAGTTTGCAGTCATCTGCGAACTTTGTTACCAGTGTCCCTTAGTGTTGGCCTGTACTTCAGAGAAGTAATTTTGATTTTAATTGTATTTTTAATGTTTTTATTTGTACAGGCTTCCAATTTTATTTTTAACATTAAACATGTATATATGTTTATAAAGTATTAGTTAACTTTACACTAAAGCCTCTACTCTTTTCTGGTTTTGCAAGAAGATGATGTGGCAAATGATGGAGGGCATGGTGGAGGCAGCTGGCCTGCAGAAGAAAGTTTTGGTTGAATCACATAGGATGTAGCAGGATAATGTGCCAGTTTGTGAAAAGAAGGAATGTTGATAAAATAAATGAAACCTCAACAACAGGTACAAATATGACTCTGTCATTGTACATGTGGGTGTGAATGACCTGAGACATAACTCCCTGGACTACATGAAAAGAGACATGGAGGAGCTCTAAGATTATGTAGCCCAGGCGGGTACGACCTAGCCCTGAGCAGCATCCTACCATCACCCAGAATTATACCACAGTACAAGTAAAAAATTATTGATTTCAACAATTGGCTAAGTTTCTGGAGTCATTCTAAGGGGATCCAGTATCTGTCTGTCTGGGATGACATGACTGACAGACCTCAATGCTTTGCCAAAGATAACCTGCATCTGTCACCCCTGGGATTCTGGATACTGGCCAAGGATCTTTCCACCCCTATAGTGCCTTTTTAGGCAGTGTTCCAAAGACCAAATTACCACTGTAACAGCTACAAACAAATGCAATCTGAGGGTCATGCTGCTCAATGCTATAAGTCTAAATGTCAAAATGCACTCGCTCGAAGCACTCCTTAAAATAGAGAACATCGACATGTGTGCTGTAACAGATACCTGGTTCAAGGCAGCAAAAAGCACCCCTGCACTACCAGGCTATAACTCGTTCCACACCTTTCGGCCCCAGAACTTGGACTGAAGCTCCAAAAGCGGTGGTGTTTCCATATTCATAAAGGATGCGCACACCTCCAGACTGGTAGCCCAACATAAAGCATCCGAGATAATTCAGGTGCAGCTAACTTTGGGTAAGACAGTGATTCAGGTCATAGCCTGTTATAGGTCCCCAACCATGTCCCAAGACACTCACTCCACATTCCTAAGCACCCTGGAGAATATTAGGGTCCAACCTAACACTCTCATACTGGGTGACTTCAATTACCCCTCCATTAACTGGGAAAACTACTCATATACCAATACACTTGCCCAACGTTTCCTGGAATTCATTAATTTCAATGGCCTGGACCAGCTCATTCTTTCCCTCACTAGAAGTAGCAACATCCTTGACCTGGTCATTACTAATACGGGTGACACTTGCTCTACACCAATAGTCAACCACAAACTAATCACCTTGGAAATCCACATTCCTCCCACCCCCCACTCCCCCCACCCCCACAAAGGTAACCACCATAAACAACTTCTTCAAAGCTAACTTTGGGCTCCTAGGAACAGAGGTGTCTAACTTCATAGCACCCATGCAAATGGAGAATAGTTGCATGACCACCGAATCATACACCAATGCACTGTATGAACACATACACAAATGTATGGATCGCACCATACCCAATAGAAACAAGATGCTCTCCTCCAAAAAAAGGAAGCCAATCTGGTGGTCCCCTGCCATGAACAAACTCTACAACAGAAGGATAAAACTGATGTGGAATATGGTAAATTCCCAAGACTGGAAAAACTCCCTTATCAGCCTCAACAAAAAGTTGAGATCCCTCATCAAATCCTCTAAAGCTAGCTATGAAAACAGAATTGCAGCAGATAGTAAAGACAACCACAAGGCCTTCTATAGTAATGTAAAAAACCTCCATGGCAGTACCCAGATTTGCCCTGAGCTACTGCTCAGTGGTACCTCTGATACTGAGCCAACAGATATTGCCAATATACTAGCCGACAGATTCAGTCACAACTTTACTCCTCTCTCCCCCCCAAAGTATCAATCACAATACCAGTAGATTGCCAGGCAATCAGTATTACTACTGCTTAGGTTAAAACAGCACTGTCCAAGGCCAAGAATACAGCTTCTATGGGACCTGATAATATCCCTGGCTGTGTTCTACATGAACTACAGAGTGAACTGGCACCTCACCTGTGTGTCCGTTTAATCACAACCTCACCTCAGGCTTTGTCCCTACTGAATGGCACACTGTTATAGTCATCCCTCTCCACAAAGGAGGAGCGACTACAGACCTAGGGAACTATCACCCCATTAGCCTGACAAGTCTGATATGCAAAGCTAAGGAACGCATCATCATGGACTTAATAAACAAGGATATAGAGAATCTCCAAATTCTGGATCCCACACAGTTTGGTTTTGTGAATGGCAGATCATGCCTACTCAACTTGGTCCACTTCTTTGAGTCAGTCAACAGAGCTGTGGATGAAAGCAAGGTGGTTCATACAGCCTACCTTGATCTGGCCAAGGCCTTTGATACCATTCCCCACTCAGAAATCACAGAAAACTCACTAAGCTAGGCATCAACCCCTATATCATTAGGTGGGTTGCAAACTGGCTCACAGATAGAACCCACAGTGTGAAAGTAGCTGACTCCAAGTCAGACTGCTGTCCAGTCATGAGTGGAATCCCTCAGGGATCGGTCCTGGGTCCTATCCTCTTTGGTATCTACTTCTTAGAAGTCCAGGCCAACACAAAGGGACTCTGGCCGACAAAGTTCACAGACGATTGCAAGTTGGGAGCCATTATTAACTCCCCAAGGGATGTTTACATCCTACAGAAATGCCTCACTGAGACCAACGACTGGTGTCAGAACCATGGCTTTAAGCTCAATGCCAAAAAATGTGCCATCACCCCCTTTGGGGAAAACCCAGTTCTCATGAACTATCACATCGATGGTAGTCCATTGGACACAGAAGGCGTTATAAGAGATCTGGAAACACAGGCTGACAGCAACCTCTCTTTTGACCATCACACTGCCACTGTGGTCAGAAAGTCCTTCTATGTGGCACATATCATTACTAAGGGTTTTGCATCCAGGAAGAAAGAGGTCATTGTTTCCCTATACTCTTCCCTCATTAGGCCAATCATTGAGTACAATGCCCTATTTGGCATGTACCTCACTAGACACCTGCAACAACTGGAGAGGCCACAAAAGTACCTCACAAAAAGGATTCTAGGCCGTAAACACTTGTCTTATATGGACAGACTCAAAAAACTCCAACTATTCTCTATCTCATATTGCCTACTTAGAAGCAATCTCTGCTTGACTTACAATGCCATGTCTGACCCAGCTCTGTTAGAAATTCTACATCTAAAGAAATCCCAATCCCTCTGCACCACACCCCAGAGACCTCAACCTCATTACCACAATCAACAGAACATGCTGGAGGGACAGGTTCATAACCCAGAGGCTGCCCATGCTATGGAACAGACTTCCTGTACATGTCAAACAGAGCACCTCACTGGCTCTCTTCAAGAGAAATCTTGATGAGTGGATGGGAAATAGAAAATTCACCCCGGGGATCACTCCAGTGGCTCTACTCAACAGAGGCACTGGAAACTAAGGTCGGGTGGGGCGATGCCTAGGTAATCTTATGGCCTAGGCTTGTAAAGGCTCCAGGGCCATTAGTCTAGTGCACACCTATGAACCTATGAAATAATACTGATTTGTAAACAACTACATCTAGGCACTGTAGTCCACACTGTGTGATGAGATAGATGCAGAAGGTACAGTGCACATGGTCAGAAGACAGTTGGAATTTCTTTAAAGGAATCCTAACATCAGGTAACATCAGACTCCACCAGGTATAACAGGAAAAGAATGATCCTTATCTTAGCATTATCTAACTCTAATCTCTAAACCTAGAGACCACCTTAGCAGAACTCTTTATAGCCCAGTCCTCAAACCATAATAGCCTAACCTAATACAGGTTTGGACAACATGGATATGCAATTTCCAAATGTCTCCATAGCCAGTTTGGTAGATCTGGGTATCAATGTAGTAACTGTTTTATGTTCACAGACAATCTTTTAATACTTTAAGAAACTAACACAGAATGTGAGAGATGTACATGCACAATTTCACTGAAGGCAAAAATCTCACTTATGAATTAGGTTGTCAAGAATGCACACATTATATCCACCACACATAGTGTCCACCAGACACTTATAACCATATTATGCTGAAGCACAAAAAAGTAATCTTCCCAAACCTCAGAGACCTCAAAAGCCTATAAAGGGCAACACCTGACCTCAGCAATCTCTAAAATGCACAGGAAAAGCAACACCAAACATCACACATATGCAAACACCAAATGGACCACCAAGAACAAAACTCATAAGGCATTTTACTTGCCATAGGAGACTGCATTGCATGACACACACATGCCCCACTCACCGGAATGGACAAGGAGAAGGTAACGGTTATTTGCTTATCTGGAGCCAGGATCTACCAGGTTACACATGAGCTCATGTCAATTCACCACAGGTACCAGTATGATTCTATCATAGTCCATGTTGGTGTAAATGACTTGAGATGTATATCACTGACTATATGAAGAGAGATATTATCTACCTATCTGAATATGTGTCTAAGAAAGGCATGTGCCTTGCATTGAGTAGCATTCTACCCGCAGCAAGGATGATACTGTATTATGAACAAAAATGATTGACCTTAACCATTGGCATTAGCTTTTGTGCCTGTCTAGGGGGTTCAATATTAGTAAGTATGGGAGGACATAGTTAACAGACCACATTGCTTTGTCAAAGTTGCTCTGCACCCCACGCCCAGGCTTCTGGATATTGGCTAAAACATTATCCACCCCTTAAGAGCCTTTTTTGGGCAATGCCAAATTAATAAAGCTACCATCTTAGCAAATAAAACACAAAGGAATCTAAAGGAATTACCGCTCAATGTTAGGAGCCTTAACAAGGAAACTCCACACCCTACAAGTTCTTCTCATTCTGGAAAATATAGTCATCTCTGAAAGCCATAGAAGGTACTCCTGAAAGTACATCATTTTACTCAGCATATTTAGACCACCAGCTGCACAGATAGGGACTACAGGTGGAGGTGTCCCGATTTACATTAATAAGTTTACCTCTAGGTTGGTTAAATGGGTTAATGCCTTGGAGTTCATCCATGCAAGTCACCACAGATAAAGTCCCTTACCATATCTTAGCAAGCATTACCATTTATGCCCTAAGAATCCCATAACTCATACCTAGACCTTCTGCAGGCACTCACCATCTAGCCAGATACTCTATTCATTGGAGACTTCAACTATCCCTGCATAGACTGGGAAACATTCACTGCCTCCAACTTGCAGGC
The DNA here is from genome assembly GCF_019279795.1 of Protopterus annectens. Taxonomy (NCBI): domain Eukaryota; kingdom Metazoa; phylum Chordata; order Ceratodontiformes; family Protopteridae; genus Protopterus; species Protopterus annectens. The sequence goes on from NC_056730.1 coordinate 4,602,544, forward strand.
ACATTCCTTAAATTTTATTAATACATTATACCTTTGACCAGATATTGTACACTCCAATCAGAGGTTCAAACATATTGGAAGTAGTACTCACATGGGAGAGTTCTGCACACCACCCCACCCCACCCCCGTGTCATGTTCTCACTGGTGAAGTCAGACACAAAGCTGTCTCCTTCTAAATAAAAATCAACATGGTAAACCCAGCAAAACCTTTAACAGTTAGGAATTATTCTAAGGCAAACTACATCCTATTAAGTGACACTTTGTCAAGATTCAATGCCCCTCCTCCATTCCCTGGGTTCACAACAATCTATGTGGAATCATTCAGAGAACCCCTGTTCAACAATGTAAATGGCTGCATAGAGGTTGCTGTACCTATCAAAAGTAAACCCAAAACAAATTCCTAAAACAAACCACACTCATGGAATCCTATCCTTAACAGGAAAAAAGTAATGCCCAAAATCACAAAGCAACTCTCATAATGGTATGAGCTCACTAATGAAAGTAAACAGGAAATTTAGAAGACTAATTAAATGCAACAAAGTCAGTTTTGATGCCAAGCGAGCCTCTCAGTCTAAAGACAACCACAAGGCCTTCTACAGCTATGTCCAAAACCTTAATGGTAACACACTGCAGTGTGTTGAACTGGATTTAAATGGTGCCACTTTCACCAAGCAGTGCGTCATAGCGAATATGCTGGCTGACAAATTCAGCTCTAACTTTAGCCTCCCCCACTTTCCCCCTACCTCCCCAAGTGAAATCCCTATTAGCATAACCCACCTCAACTATTAGCAGGGAACAAGTCAGGGTGGCACTTGCTAAAGCCAAAAGCACAGCCTCAGTGGGTCCAGACAACATCCCAGGTTGCCTCCTAAATAGTTTGAAACATGACCTCAGAACAGGTTATGTACCACATGAATGGAGGACTGCAACGGTTACCCTCTTCACAAGAGTGGACCTTCAACTGACCCCCAAAACTTCATACCCATTAGTCTGACTAGTCTAATACTCAAAGTCGTGAGATGACGTATCATAGAAATGATCAACAAAGTCATTGGCAACCTACAACCACTGGATTCATCTCAGCTTACAAAGAAGGGTTGTGTCTACGTAACCTAGTATGCTTTTTTAAGAAGGTCACCAAGGCAACGGATGAAGGGGAAATGGTGCGCATGCTGCCTACCTAGACCTGGATAAGGCATCTGATAAATGAGTCCACTCAGATATTGTTGACAAACTCACTGACCCAGGCATAAATACTTACAAAACTTGCTGGATTGCCAGCTAGCTCACAGATAGGACCCAAGAATTCAGGAATAGTGAGGCCACCATCTCTGAGAGACTGGTCACCATTGGAGTAACTTAGAACTCAGTACTGTGCCTGCTGCTGTATGGCATTCTCTTACAGGAGGTCAAGGCTAATGTCAAGGGCCTCTGGCACTCCAAGTTTATGGATGACTGCAAATTGGAAGCTATCATAGATTCCTCCCATGACACCAACATCCTGCAAGAGAGTCTAGCACAGTCAAGTGACAGGCGCCAAAGACATATATTAAAACTCAATGATAAGAAGTGCATTATAGTGCCTTTGGAGAAAAAGTCCACCCAGGTTAATTACTCCATCAATAAAGACGCCCCATAAGAGTTAATCCAGTGGTTAGAGATCTGGGAACATATGTAGACAGTAATTTGGACCTTGACTGGCACATAGCCAAGATAGTAATAAAATTGTTCTATGTAACCCATCTTCTGAGTAATGTATGACATCTAGGTCCAAGGAAGTTATAGTACCATTTTACTCAGCCCTTATCAGAACAATCACTGAGTATGGTGCCTCCTTCGGTATGTGCCTGACCAGACGTGCAACAGCTGGAATACCCGCAGACGTTCCTCACCAAAAGAATCTAGAGTATTAACACACTATCCTATACAGATTGCCATTAAGTCCTGTGTCTGTACTCAGTCTCCTACATGTTACTGAGAGGCATATAAGGCATCCACCCATGCATCCCTAATAGACCTTTTGCACATCTGCAAAATGAATAGCACCAGAAACATGAGATCCAATCATATAACCTTTGCTTATGACATAAATAGAACATGCTGGTAAGACAAATATGTGTCTCAAAGGATATTCATGCCCTGGAATAGGCTTCCCATCCATGTGAATTGCAGTCCATCCCTAACCCTATTCAAACTTAACCTTGACCATTGGATGGGAAATTGAAAACTCAGCCCCATTCTGGTCCTGATGTTTCTGATAGACAGAGGCCAACAGTAAATATTCCCTATGTAATATACACCACCCACTAAACCTAATTAACATACTCCTCCAAAATAATGCCAATGTTACATCGGGCCACAACTGGGTTGTTTTTTGCAGCTAGGCATATAAAGGCCCTGATGGTCATTAGCCTAGTATATACTTATAAGCCTATGAACTTATAAACAGTATGAAACTCTTGATCAGCATATATAAAGAGAGTTATTATGATGTCTCCTAAAGTATGAAAATAATAATTTTTCTGGCAATAGTTTCCATAAAGTAAGCTTTAGAATGAGTTATAAATGATCATGCTTATTCTAAATAGATTTAGATGTCATTTTATTTCAGACCAAGTCGATAGCTGAAGCTTAACATAGAAATACCCCACTACACACACACGCACACATGGACACACACACACACACACACACACACACACACACACACACACACACACACACACACACACACATACTTTGTGACTATGTGAGTATAAAAAGGAAAATTAAGAACAGCAACAGTATTCAGACTAGCAGTTTTAAGGCTCATATGAAACAAAAATATGTGGAAATAAATTGTAACGTTGAATTGTTAGTTGATACTGGTCTCAATAACCTCAAGAAAGGTTATCTAGGGATGTGTATCCTGCCTGTACTGGTTTATAGAAATATAATTTGGAAAAATATATGTATTCACCCTGTGGGGTTTCACTAGGTGTTCCACTTTACTCTGACACCCCAAAACCATGCTATAAATAAAACGGTGAGTCTCCAAACTACCCAAAAGTGTGCATTCTGAGTTGTGTACATATCTTGTAATAACTGCTTCCCATTTAAGGAAGGTTTGTCTGCTTTGCACCCTATGAGTGCCAAGGCCGCCTCCAGCTTCTTCGTGACTCGGAACTGGCTTTAGGCCACAAGATGACTCAGTGGCTATGATTTCTGCCTCATAGTTCCAGGATCTGGGATTCAGTCCTGATCTCAGGTCATTTTCTGTGTGGCATTTGTTTGTTCTCACCATGTTAATATGGGCTTTCTCTGGGTACTCCAGTTTCCTGCCAGCTGCCAAAAGCATGCAGGTTGACTGGCTACTGTAAATTTTTCATAAATGTTGTATTTATCCTTCCCCTTGTCACCTAAATTATAGCTAAAATGGATCTACAGTGACTAATTCATGTGCTAGGCTAACACATTCATAAATTAAAAGCAGCGGGTAATCAGAGAATTAAAGAAAAGCAAATGGGAGAATTTTGACAGGAAAGCGCAGTAAGAACACAGTAAGTCAATTTTATGTGGAAGGAGGATTGAATGGGTTTCATGGTGAAGTGAAAAGGGTAATAAATAAGGTACTAGACAGGACTAGTGAGAGAAGTGGAATAAAATATTTTTGGAGTTTAGCTCCCAAAATATATCTGTTAAAGGCTGAGTGAAATATGAAAGATATGAGGAGTATCTGTGTGCCTGCAGTGGGAACAACACCTACAGCTAGAAAAATGGTTGAATTTGGAGTAGAGTGTAGGTTTGTGAAGGCTGAGTGTACTAGATGATCTGATATGACCGGTATACTAAAGGAAGAAGCACGATTGAATATATAGAGGATGTTCTTGACTTGTATTATTTATAAATTCTGAATTGAAAGGTGTGGGGTATTCCTCCACCAATTATTGTTGAGGTGAATTTGACTCCTATAGTGACAAAATGCACAGCTGACAGTATTTATTTTATTTAACATTTGTTGACTGGGAAAATCGAACTAGGACAGAGCCTATTTTCAGCGGAGGCCCAGGAGGGAACGCTTCAGACACATCTTTAGAATGTGGGAGGAAACTGGAGTACCCAGGGGAAACCCACACAAACATAGGGAGAGCATGCAAACTCTGCACAGAAGGCACCGCAGCTAAGAATCAAACCAGACAACCTCTTGCTGTGAGGCAACAATGTTAATCGCTGCACCAAAGCACCACCCAACCGCTGCATCACTGTGCCAACCGACACCCACAGTGTTTATTTTTCAAATAAAGAACAGAAGTAATAATAACAACTAAGAAAAAAGAAGAGTTGTGTAACATTTGAAGGCTAACACAGAATTGTATAGAACTCTGTTTTTGAGGGGCAATAAATGAGAATACTTCTAAATGCCATATATATGGTATATAAACATAAGTACTAGCATCAACCCCGCTTTCTCTAAATTTTACACATGGGGTTCGGGTGTCATATCAACAGCGTTCATCACTAGAGCCAATGTTCACAGTGGTGGGTGGCACTTCCCTGCTGTACATATATATATATATATATATATATGTTTCACTGGCTTTCATTTCACTGAGACCAAATCACTAAATTTCACAACACTGACAACTCATTTCACTGAATTTCATTTCACCAACAGCTTACAATGCTAAATATCAAAGGACAAAATGGGAAACCATATACCCAGGATACCCCGGGTATCACTTCTGTGTCACTGTTAGACAGAGGCACAGTATACTAACCTCGAAAAAGGGCATAGCAAAATAAATTTAAAATGGGTGGCGAAAGCCAAACACATTCTGGCTAGGCTTATAAATGCCCTAGGGCAGATAGCCTAGTATGAACCTATGATGAACCTATGAACCTATAAATAAACCGACTCACAAAACTAATGACTACCTCTTTCCACAAGTTAAAAACTACTTACTTATCCTCTTAACAGAAACCAGACAATATAAAATCAAACTAAGCCAGGGGCTATGCACCCCCCAACATGGGGGGAGCTGTGCCCCCCACACCCCCCAACTATATATACTAAATCCAGAATCGCACTACAGTGCGGAAAAGGGCATATACCTATTACTTGCCTCACAGTACTCTACACGCTGTCTCTACTGCTGGGAAGTCTATAGCTTACAATTCAGTGAAATAAATTTTCAGTATTTTGAAAATTAGGTGATTTGGTCTCAGTGAAATGAAAGTCAGTGAAATGGGATTTCAGTGATCTAAAGTAGACCCATATACATATATATATATATATATATATATATATACATATATATATATATATATATATATAGATATAGATATACACACACACACACACACACACACACACACACATTATATACACACACACACACACACACATATATATATACACATATATATATATATATATATATATATATATATATATATATAGATATAGATATAGATATATAGATAAATATGGCAGATACAGACAGATAGATCAATTGATATATAGATAATGATATAGACATATATTTGATTTTCAGCACAATTATACAGAGTAAATAATATTTATATTCATGAGTTACAGTAAAATACTGTGTTGATAGAATGAGCTGTATACAGACAGATAAAATACTGGTTTTGGAAAGCAGTTATCTGTAACAAATTTTATATATACGTTTAGGATCTTTACATTAAGATAAAATATTGATTGATGGATGAAACTATCAATGTAAGTGAGAGAGAAATATAGGCTTGAGTTTTGTGCAAGTGAGTTAGTGAGAGGGTTATAGAACTTTTGTAGAGAAAACGGCTGAAGGAGATTGTGAAAAATGTCTTGAGAGAATGAGAGCAGATAAGGTGAAGGAGACAGAAAAGGGTTTTAATTTGTTGAATCGAGGAGCAAATATAAAAATTATTGTAGTAGGTTATAAAAACATATGTGTGATCCATGACATTAGTCAACTGTGGTGAAAGTTGACATCTGTTTTGTTGATATATTTTGCTCAACAAAGCATATGGTCAACAGCGAGATCTCTGCACTTACAAGGGTTGGGGAGTATGCCCTTTTCCTGATAGTGTACAGTTCTGGAGTTAGAATATTAAAATAGCAGGGGGTGTGGAATTCCCTGAAAAAAAAAACATCAGTTTTCAATTGTTCAGTCCAAGTTTATGTCTTGGAGCATGTATGTTTGGGTTTCAATGTTTTTTTGTTTTTTTTTACCTTTTGCAGTTGATCAGTTGATGTTTTCCATTTTGATCATTTTGATCTACTGAACTTTAGACTAACTTCATATAGATTATATATATATATATATATATATATATATATATATATATATATATATATATATATATATATATTGAAATCCGGTAGTTGGTTTACCACTAATGCAAAAGTGCACTTCACCGAAAGTGCACTTTTGCGAACAGCACTAGAATGAACGGGCAATGTCCTCCACTGTGGTGCGGTAGTCACGGACCTTAGGGTTAGGGCTTGGGTTAAGGATAGTGGATAGCCCTACTAGCTATCCACTATCCTTAACCCTAGCCCTAACCCGAAGGTACATAACCATTCGCTCAAGTGGTGTTCACGAAAGTGCACTTTCTCGTTAGTGGGCATCTAATACCATATTTCGAAGTAGTGTAATTTCAATCTCCAGTAGTAGACCCATATATATATATATATATATATATATATATATATATATATATATATATGTATCTGAATATATTGCATATATAACTTATTTTTTTTATGTTTTCATCTGTAATTTTGCTGTTCTTTTTGATAAGTGTCTTGTGATCTTTGATCATTTGTACCTACGTGAGCTTACAAAGTTCTACTGATTGGACCTCAGATTAATGTCTCATTTAAAGGATGACAGTTAAGAGGTGCATTAGCCATACTGCTTTACAGTGTCAGTACCGAAACATTAATCCAAGAACTGGGTGTGGGAACAGAATCCACACCACTCTGTTCTACCTACATTAAAAGTCCAATGTATTACCTGTTGAGCCACTGAAAATGAGGATAATGCTGCACCAAATCCAATGTACAGACCCCTGAACTCAAACATGTTTCATTTTTGGCCTGCACCGCTCTCGTGGAGGGGACCTCCTATTCCATACTTGGAAGAATATAGATATTTGACTCAGTTACCTGACTGGCTTTGCTTAGCAATACAGATAGAATACCACTGAATAATTAAAATGATGTATACAAATATTGCCTTATTTGCGGGTTATTTTAAGTCTAGCCAATTTCCCTTTCAATTGTGAGAATCAAACCCTGCACCTTGTGACAGTGAGGTGAACACCTTAACCATTGCACCAACCCCATCTCATGATCTTTGCATTTTTCTGCTGGCTGTGCCAAAAGTGCCTGCAGAATCTCTCTACTAGTTATTACCAAGCTCGCTACAACTGTATGCCTATTAGGTATATTCCAGACTCCTAGAAGAGATGCCACTGTCATATACCAGACATAAACATTGCACATTCTGACAGCTATTAGCAGTTGCACAGCCAAAGTCCAGACAGGTTGTCATGGTCTCCCAGAAGAGCAGGAAACAGTGTTCTAACTATGTGCCTTTTTCACAAAATGAGATGTACTTGGATAAAATAGCCTGCGTGCAGGTGGCCAGCCATCTACAGGGAAACTAGCTGAAGAAAACAAGGTTTCTACACATCAGCAGGGAATTAGCAAAGCAGACAGGTGAATAATAAATACTTGTATGGCACATCTGTGCATAGGGTATACAATATAGGCATAATAAAGGCAGATGAACTATTTTTCTTACATAGTGAAATCATATCACATCTAATCCTTACACAGCTGTTCACAGTTGTTATTCATTTAACCTTCCTTCATCTTGCTCCTGCTTAAGCCCAGGTATTTGTAAACCCAGTGTAGATTACTTACATTGTGCCACTTGATAAATTTGGGGAAATCCAACATAAATTAGTGGTTTTCACTCTGAGAGTCTTGCTAAACGAAATCCCTAAAGATACAACAGTATAAGTATTCAGTCTGTAAAGGGGACAACATGGAGAGAGAACAGGCTTCTAGTGTGCTCTAAATATTATTCCATGACCTATATATTTTTTAAAAGGATGCAGCTGCATTTATTTCATGAACTAGATGGTTTAATTTCCCTATCTGTTTTAGGTTTCTAATACTTTGAAAGGAATGGACCTAAGTCAGGGTATGATTAGATTTCAAGAAATTAGTATTGCTTCATTTTTGATGTTAACCAAGAGTTCTCTCCTCAGCACCCTTAATGTGCTCAGAATTGCCTTATTCTGTAATTCATCCGGTGTTAAGGGAAAAAGCCAACTGCCTAAAATGAAATTAAGCTTTACATCTAAAAATGCACTAACAGAACACAATAACTTTGGACCAAGCATCTCAAACCATATAATAGGGTTCAGAATTATGCATGACTTCTCACCTTCTACTTTTACTTCCTGTCTCACTACTTCAGCCAGTGAAGAATTTGCATCAGTGCTGTCAAATATCAGGATACTCCAGTGCTGTTTTTCTAGGCAAGTGACTGCAAGTACCTACTTATGGCATTTGGTCAGCAATGCTTGGCCAGTGGATTCTCTGTTAAGAAAGCCGCAGTGCGTGATCAGATCACTGGATCATTTTTTTTTACATTTTTAAAGTGATCTTAGCATGATGGATGTAGTATGTTATACACTTTTATATATCAAATTGCCACCTTTTATAACAGTTCGTCTTTGTCATATCCCATGTGCTGAAATTCAATAATTTTCTAATATACCTTATTTGTATTTCTTGCATTCACTCTTGTTCTGTTTTGTTTATTACAGTCTCATTCAATATCTGAAAAGCAAAGTTTTATGTAGACTGATATTTACCTATGTTTTTGATTTTGTATCAAGTCTACTGACCAGAATATTCATACTAAAATAAAAAAAATTGAACCAAACTGAAAATCTAATGTTACTATTTACTTCAGTAATGTAGTCTAGAAAACAGTTAAGACCAGTTTAATATATCATAGGCCCCTTTCCATATCATTAGTACAACTCTTTAAATCATTTCTATTAGTCTGTTTTGTAGTAGAAGAAATGCATTTCTGAATTGTAAAATAATCATATTTTCACACTTCCCAGTATTTGGCCTGAGAGAGAGGTATTTAGGCACACTGGTATTCTCTGATAAAGTGAAACATATGTTTACTTTTGTTTCTGTTTGATTTGGTTTGATATTATAGAAAAGCTTTGTGGTGTTCTATATTGCCTTAGCTAATGAGTACATAAATATTTGCTGGGCTCAAGTGAATGCTATATAATTTCTCCTGGATTCTATTAAATGTTTATGAACTCAGATGCTTTGATAAAGGTATAGATCATTCATTCATTTATTAATACATACATTTTTTTATACTTATTTTATCCATTTTAGCTTAAGGGAGAGATAGAGCATACTCCAACAAGCAAACCAGTCCTGGATGTAAATTACTTCCTTCAAATGATGCATACATGTCCTCATGCAACTCACACATCTATCAGCAAGTTATATAATCCCTAACCCACCTATAAACACGATATTGGATACAGGAAAAAACTTGAGACCCAAACATAAGGAGAGCATACAGACTCCTCAAAGAAGGCACCCCAACCAGTAATCAAGCCAGAGAAGTAATCAGAGTGAGGTAGCCATGCTAACCCCTGTACCAGAGACATGGATCATTTTAACATGATTGCCACTTAACACAAAGCTGTAGCAATGAGAATTTGGTACCCAGGTTTGCAATCATGCTTCTCGGTTTTCCAGATTTTTCACAGAATGTTCACATTTTTTTGTCTCATATGTCTGGTCTGTTCTTTATAATATTTGTAGTTTTCTGGTAAATAACTAGGGACTGAAGTCACTAAAGAATGACAGAAATTTGAATTTCAGACTTCATATACTTCAGAAAATGCATGCTAACAAATCCTGTTATTCTAGCAACTTTCTAAGTTTATAATACCAATATCTACAATCTGCCCCTATTTGTCACTATTTTTGGGAGTTTGCCCACCTAATATTTTTGGCTTTGTCCAGATTTCTTGCATTAAGAGGTTGAGAGGTATGGTTGCAATACATTTGGCATTTTCACCCAGCTGTCTATAAATAATTACAATGGTGAATGGTTAATGGAAGCTTGTAAACTGTGATCTTTTTAACAACACTTTGCTTATTTACTGTTTGTTGACTGGATTACCACTTAACACAAAGCTGACCCAATGTTTGCAGTGTGACAGATATTTGAGAAGAAGCTAGAAATGAGAAAATAGTCCAATTGGGCATTCTGAGACTTGGAGAAAGCACATGACAATGTCCCAGGAAAGCTGTTCGGGGCAGTACTGAGGTGGTTCAAAGTCCCAGAAACATTGGTAGAATTAGTGCAGGCTATGTACACAGACCCAATGACTCGAGTACAAACAGTGTTCAGCCTCACAGAGGGGTTCTCTGTGGGAGTGGTTGTACTCCAAGGTTCAGCTCTGAGCCCACTGCTGTTCATACTGGTGATGCACGACATTAGCAAACAGGTTGGAGGGGACAGATCAACAAGGTTGCTGTATACAGATGATGTGACATTACAGGCAGACTCTGAGCAAGGACTCCAGCAAAGTATAGAGCAATGGAATGTAAAACTGAAGGCACAAGGAATGAAACTAAGCATAGATAAGACAGTGGTAATGGCAGCAAACTGGGGAAATTAGAAGAAGCTGAGAATTGAGAAAGAAAGAAAGATGGTGGAACAGGTTAACAGCTTCAAGTATCTGGGAGGGATGGTTGAGGAGAAGAGAAATCTGAATAAAGAGGTCATAGCTAGAATCAGAGGGGCTGCAGCCAACTGGCATAGAGTGTTAGGTGTAGTCTATGACAGAAGAATGCTAAAGAAGCTGAAAAGTAAGGTGCAGAAGACAGAGGTGTGGCCAGTACTATTGTATGGTACAGAAACCTGGGGAGTAAAAACAAAGCAAATGAAGAAGATAGAGGTGATGGAATGAAGTGCCTGAGAAGGGTGATAGGATGCACTCTGTGAGACAGATGAAGAAATGAGGACATAAGAGCAGAAGCCAAAGTAGCACCAATTGCAGAAAAGATCAAAGAGAACAGATTACGGTGGTTTGGGCATATGTGCAGAAAAGCAGAAGAGAATCTGGTGAAGGAGATTTGGGACAGACAAGAAGAAGATAAGAGGAAACTAGGATGTCCAGTAAAGAAGTGGATGAATTGTGTGAAAGAAGATCTGCGACAGTCAGGCATGAGTGTAGAAGAAGGAAGGAGTATGGCACTGAAACAAGAGAGATGGCGACAGCATGATTCCGCAATCCCATGTAGAAAATGGGAAAAAGGGAGATGATGATGATGATGTTGACTGGATTAGTCCCACTGTGCCATTGCCCTTTTTTCAGGGAGACCTGTGCTGATAATTATACTAACTAGGTTAAATTTGGCTATGGCACTAGGGAAATTCCTCTACTCTTTTTCAATAATTGCAGTGAGAGCTTTTATATCTACATGCCTGCTACTAGCTCAGACAGATGAAAAGATGAACTCTGTCTCATCAGAAGGACATTAAACATTGTTGTTAAACTGATCACAATGGGTATCACATATAGACAGCTTGTTAACTGTTTAATGGTCTACAGTTCTGTTGTTTTTTTTTTGTCCCTTAAACCTTGTAGTACGGGGCCACCAGCAGTTTTCTTGGTCCATTAAACCGTGTAGTATAGGCCCACTGGTCAGACATCCTGCTACTCACAAGGACTATTACCACTATATTTGCTAAGGGCAGTCGTGGATCCTAAGGCGGTCCTATGGACACAGCTGTGGTTCCATCTGAGAGGGTTTCGTTTGCTATGTCCTATCCACTTTTCCCATTCATCTCCCCCATGCTCATCTACTATGTCTGGGGGAAACTCTCCTCATTGAAACATGTCTCCCCTTAGGGAGTATCATCTGCAAACACCTTCTCTTCGAGGATGGGCACTCCCATACCTCCCTGCCACTCTGTCATCTGAGATGCCAATTGATACCAGGTCAGCTGAGCCATAGTTAGGGCTTTATCCATCTATGCCACTAGGGTTGTCTTACTTGTTCTGTTATTTTAAGGTAATTTAAGTATATTTAAAAAACATGACATTATGACAGTTAGTTTACAAGCTATTAATTGACCATAATTGCGGACTATTAAGTGACAGCATGTAAAATGTCAAACTTCTTGTGTGTGTGTGTGTGTGTGTGTGTGTGTGTGTGTGTGTGTGTGTGTGTGTGTGTGTGTGTGTGTGCGTATGTGCAGTTACGCATCTTTTGCTTTGACTGGCACCATTGCATGCAATACCATGTGTACAGGAGTTAAAATGAGATAAAATGCAACGTCTCTGTTTATGACCCAGACCTCAAAGTCCAGCCTATACCTCTTTGTTCTGTTTTTATTTTCAGTATCCTTATCTCTCACAATGTCCTGATGGTGAAGAGATGCCTTGCAGTTCTCACTCTATTTCTGGGTTGCCTCTCACTTGATGAAAGTTTTATAGATATTAATTAGAAGAATTAAAAAACAGGTATATTGTGCTGCTGTCTACATAAAACTGGTTTAAATAACTAATTAAGCAATAAACAGTATACCCCCTGAAAAAAACAGTGATTTATATTAATTTAGATAAATCACCAAATGGATAATTAGGACAAAATGGAAGGAGACGTAGTAAGGATCAACGTGTGCCTTAGCAGGTATATTGTCTTTATTGTGCCACCTCTACTCTTACAAACAGAACCCATAAACTTAGAAAGGTTTATTGCTTCATTTTTTGTTATTGTGTGTGTCCTTGTAGTTTATATCAGAGACCTCAGGGTGGAAGTGCATGGCCTTCTAATTCAGTACCATTACTTTTTGCATTTAAAGTAAGTTTAATGTTATAAATATTAAACTTATAACTCCTGTTAATTTAAATGAGGTATTTGCATCTGGTGAGATGCATATATGTCTGAGTAGCAAAGGTATTATTAATTTCTGAAATAAATTTCAAGGTGTTGGCTTTTTCAAACTAAACTTAGAAATAAAATCATGACTGCTAAAGCAAATGTCTTAAAAGTTCAAGCATTTTTTTTATTAAACTAAAACAGTACAAGTAAGAGCAGTTATAGAATTCTATAAAATTATTTCTCACTTCTGACAGTCAGGAAGTAGACTGAAACTTTTCATTGTGCATTAAAGTTCAAATGCCCAAGACCTTTTATTCTGTGACTATCTTCATTTCCAATTATATTCTGATTGAACATCTACAACAATTTACAATTCTGAAATGATATTCTTCAGCTACTTTTATGGGAAAAATAATACAATTTACTCAGTGCTTTGGCAATGATTAGGAAGATGAAAAATAGAACTGCAAAATATTTAAAAATGTATTGTGACCTTTGGATGCTTGATTAAAGCAATAAATGTAATCAAAAGCCATTTTGAAAATCAAAAGTTAGATATTTTTAGAAAATAAGTATTATTAAAGTAATGATTTTATTATAATAAATTTGTCTGTTATTTATAGACATTTCTATTGTGTTTTACTCTTTTACTTTGATCTGGTGATATACTGTTAGCTTTGGCTTAGAATTAGTTACTTCTTGCTCTCCTTAACGCTGCATCTGTTTTTTAACCATCTGGTTTCCAGGCATTTATTAAAAAGAGTAGTTAAGGTAAGACTCGCATACAGATTGTGCTCAGGATTATGGCATGGTGTAGGACTACTTAACATGATATTTTCACCTTAACTGTGTAATGTTATATCCTTCCTTAGACTATTTAACTGCAGAGGTATCCATATTTGTCTTGTATGGGTCTATATTAGAACATCAAAGTTTCAAAACTTCGAATGTTCTAATATCGACCGCTATTCAGCGAAAGCTGCAAACATCGAACATACAGAACACCAATTTTTTTCCTAGGGAAATAATTTGCTGTTCCAAAACACTTACACACAACACAAGCACACCAAACAAACAGCAATCCACACACATACACCTAAAATCTTACACCTAACCCTACACTAAACTATACACACACCATTAACTATCCACTTACCTTAACCCAAACCCTAACCCTAAGGTCCATCACTATCGCACACTCACCTCACCCGCGCCCTAACCCTAACTCACCTACCCTGCCCAAACCCTCACGTCCATACAATCGCACACTTACCTGACCCGCGCCCTAACCCTAACTCACCTACCCTGCCCTAACCCTCACGTCCACACAATCGCACACTTACCTGACCCGTGCCCTAACCTTAACTCACCTAACCTGCCCTAACCCTCACGTCCACACAATCGCACACATATCTAACCCGCGCCCTAACCCGCCCCAAACCTCACGTCCACACAATCGCACACATACCTAACCCACACCCTAACCATAACCCTAAGTAACCTAACCAGCAGTCAATCGCACACTTACCTGAACCCAACCCGTAACTTTCCACCACAGCACTGAAAATACCAAAGCAACAGAAATGGACAACCAAATTCTTTCCCTAGGAAAAAATTTGGATTTCTGTTGTTTCGATATTTTAAGCTTTCGCTGAATAGGGGTCAGTATTAGAACATTTGAAGTTTTGAAACTATTGAAAAGTATGATATATTTTGGGAGAGAATTTGTTTATGTAATTTGCTTGGAACTGGGAGTCATGGTATTAATTACATATTACATCTGAATTGTTATAGTGTTATTTATTTGTTTGTTTGTTTCTCATTTATTAATTGTTTAAGTGGGCTGGTCCTTGGAAGCAACCTAGGCTGATGGCAAAGACATAACAGACAGCAATAAGTTACACAGTTAAGATACAACAGAATCCAAACATGAAAAAGAAGAAAATGCAAAAAGGAGCAAGAAAAATATGCAGTGCAGCTTGGATTGCAGAACGTATACATGGAAGTAAAAATGAAAACGCAACAACAAAATATACGTTGCCATCTGTATCATGAACAATTGAACTATATGCAAGAAAAAATAAGCATATATGTATACAAGTGTGTGTATATGTGTGCGTGTCTGTACATTTATTTATGTATTTTATTTTATACATTTGTTAGCCGGTTAAGTCCACTGGACACCTTACCAGGAACACCATTTTATTAAGTGACTTGCTCAGAATTCCACAGTAGGCAGATGAGGGTGGGCAGACTCAAACCTTGTTCTCTTGACTACAAAAAGCAGCTTGTTCAGAGCTCAGAGCACAAGTTTTCTTTGCTGCCATAAAATGAGGACTAAAATGCAGTATATTCATTGACCTGTTACTAGAAAAAAGTCATTTGACACCTTCACACAAGTGGTCTCCATACCAAGTCAGCACATAGATGAGATTGACAAGAAATAATGTTGTTGTCTTTCGGCTTTTCCCGGTTAGGGGTCGCCACAACGAAACTCCGGTCCACTAATGATTGGCAGTAGATTTTCACAAATGCCAAGGTGCCAGCTCGGCGTTCAACCTTCAACGAAGGCACGCCCATTTACGCATGTCTTTCGAACGCCCAACCAACTGCGTGGAGGGCATGCAGACTCCACACAGACTCCCTGCACTCCAGCCAAGAATCGAACGGGAGAACCTCTTTCTGTGAGGCAACAATGCTACCACTGCACCACCGCAGAAGTACAAAAATTGACAAGAAATAATACAGTTAAAAAAAGGCAATTAATATTCCAGAGTGAAAGCACACTACCCTTTCAAGAATATCATCAATGGAACGAAAGCTAAAGGTTGGAAAAGTGTTCCCCAGTTTGCACAATCTAAGAAAGACTTCTTGAGAAAAGATAAAATAAGAGCCTCTTTTAATGCTAACAGAATGATAGCAGTTCTCATAAAGGAGTAGATGGCTGAAACCATGACTGGTCTTACTATATTTTTTTCAGGATATTAAGAACTAGGATAAAATTTAGGCCAGATATTAAGAAGTAGGATGGCCCTAAGCCTAGTATGGTGTTATAGGAATGACATGCTGAAATCATCACTTGCAAGACCTCATCATAACAAGTAATTACAAATTTTGCAGAACAAAATCCAATAAATACCTTTTTACTGAACTGAAAACTTGTTCCCAGCAGTTCTGCATGAACATTGAGTTTATATAAACAAAGGTGATGGGCAGATATATTGAGTCATTAAAACAATGCCTGAAAGAATACTTGAGTGTCTCTGTTTGGATTTTGTGTCAGTATTCCTCACCTGGTTGCCCTGCTGCCACATATTAGCACAACACCATTCACTACCAACTGTTATGGTGCTTTAACTCCAGAGTAAATCATTTTTTTGAGGATACTCTGCACTTGAGCAGTTTAGCTCAAAGTGACTTGTGCAAATGTTATAGTGAATGAAGTGCCAGCTGTCCACATAACAGGGGTGGTTTATAGATGCCCTGAGGCACAGGCATAAACCAAAGCCATCCTAGCCTGTGGTCACTGATAACTGGGAAAATTGGCATATGAATATCTAAGCTTACAAATGCTCTAGTGCCATTAGCCTAGTAGTCTGCTGTGATCCTATTATCCTTCTGGTGTCATATTTGCACAAGTCAGTGACTATAACATTGTAGCTGGGGCTGGTTAGGGCTAGCATTAGTGCTAGGGTTAGGTTCTGAGTTAGGGTTAATGTTCAGGTTAAGGCTTATGTTAGCGTTGGGGTTAGGTGCATGCAGAGTCTCCTCTGTGGGGCTTTGGTGGTCTTTTCACCTCACCAAAAAAGCACTAATTCTGGTTGATGCACTTTTTGCTTTTGTGTTTTGTCAAAACGTTTTATTTTCTTGATCTTTGTTTGTACTGTCTTGATTATGTTATCTTTGAAGATGTCTTTGAATAAGTAATACCACACTTCAAAAAACAAATTAAAACACACACACACACATACAGACATGCATGCACACACTCACACGCGCACACACTCAAACAATGAACATGGTAGAGAACTGCAAACTGACTTTATTCCCTAGGTCTTTAATATGACCCCTTCTAGTGGAATGACAATGGACAAAATGATAATAAGCGCCTTATAAATACTTTTTCATTATTAACTTAAAGAGTTAGGAACGTAATATAATGATTAAACAACACAGATGTTTAATATTACCCTACTGACATTATTTAGAACAAAGACCACACTTAAGAGGCTGGATTCATAGGAATCCATCACTGCATCCATCGGCTGGTCAGTCTTCTAGTCACCTTTGCAATCGCCTAGAACTTGATTTTATCATATAAATAAACACTTGTTAAAAGTACATTCCACAGCAAAACAAAAAAATACATCCTCTGTGGGACCTGATAACATGCCACACTGACTTTTCAACAGTATTAAACATGCACTGGTAGACCCGCTACTACAACTATTCAACCTTAATCATCAACTTTGTCCCTGAGGTATAGTGCACAGCAGCTGTGATGTCACTTAACAAGGGTGGCCCCACCAAGGACTCTGGAAATTACAGACCCACCAACCTGATGACCTTCAGCTGCAAGGCCATGGAACAGATCATAACAGACCTGATAAACTACAACATAAGACTTGTCTCCCAGCAGTTAGGCTTTGTTAAGGCTAGATCCTGTTTAATGAATCTGGTAAATTTCTTTGAGTTGTTAGCACAAGCTGTGGACAGAGGTCATGTTGTCCATGCAGCATATTTCAACCTCAGTAAAACATTAGCTACTATACCACATGTCAATATTATGAACAAGCTAAATGTATTCCAAATCAAACTCTGTGTAGTTAGATGGATGGCTAAATGGCTGAGCAATAGAAGCCACACTGTAAGGGTAGTAGGATTAGCCTCAGAAAGTATAAATGTAACCTGTAGGGTACCACAGGATTCTGTGCTAGGGCCAATGTTATTTAGTATGTACGTATCTGAGCTGCATATCAAAAATAAAATCAGGAAATGTAATTAACCAGGTTTGCCAACAATTGTAAACTCAGTGTTATACATGATTTCCTTTCTGATATGCACACGTGTATCTAAACTTACGTTAGTAGCTATTGGGCTAAAGTTAAATGCTTAAAATTGCACCATAGTTGTATTTAGCAAGCACACCCTCCACCCAGCTTATCATATAGAAAATACCCCACTCCTAAATGACAATAGACAAAATGATAATAAGCTCCTTATAAATACTTTTCATTATAAACTTAATCAAGCATTTAGAAACTTAATGTAATGATTAAAACAACAGTGATGTTTAATATTACCCTACTGTCACTATTTAGAACAAAGACCACAACAATTTGACAAGAAATCCTCCTATGTGGCACAGCTGCTCGCAAAGGGTATTTTCTCTAGGTCCAAAGAAGTTTTGACTCCTCTATATTCTGCACTGATCAGTCCCATCATAAAATACAGTGGCCTCTTTGGAATGTACCTTACTAAACATATCAAACAGTGAGAGAGACCCCCAAAGGTTATGGACAAAAAAAGACCATGGGGCTAAAGCTATCAAGAAAGGCTGAAGGCCTTGACCTTGCACTGTGTCCAAGAGACTCCTTAGGGATGATCTTTGCCTTGCCTTCTAGGTCTTTATGGATCCAGCTGTCCAAAACCTTTTATTTCTTCATAAATCAAATAGTTTATTTATTTTATTTATTTATTTATTTATATTACATTTGTTTATTTATTTTACATTTGTTTACCGGGGAGGTCCAACTGGACAGAGCTGTCCGTTTTCAGCAGAGGCCCGGGGAGAAACTCTCCAGAACAATTGCTGACATACTACACATAAGATATTTACGCATTCAGTTATAAAAATGTAGCAGACAATAACATATGATTAGAAAAGATACTTACATAAGCACAGAGACTTAGACATACAGTTAAAAGTATAGCAGGTAGTAACATATGATGGTTGTTCATACAGTAACACTTCAACCAGAGAATCTGTTTCAGCAAATAAATCATTGTGGATGGACAGATTCATCATGCAGTGACAAGACCTTCTCTGGAACAAACATCCTCTCCAGATCAAGCAATGTGGTGCATTACTTTCTTTTAAAAAGGCATTATACAATTTCATGGGTATTCATAAATGCACCCTTGGTATGACTGGCCTATTATTCCTTTGAAAAAGAGGTAAGGTCTAAGGGTGGATACTGGCAAGGTGAAAATGGCCACATGGCCCACGTGCCTTGTATGAACTCCTCCCCCATTTATAGGCAGACACTCCTTCATGGAAGAGAACCACACCCTCTAACTCATAAGACATGATTTTCATTTTAACTGCATCACAGTCAATTAGCAAACTGCTCCACTCTACATAGGTCAGTCACTTGTGACCAAAAAGACATCCTCTACAAAAAAAGGAAAAAAAAAAAAAAGATGCAAACCTCCTACAGTGAAAAACAAAAATGCAACCCTCGCCTTGCCAAAATTTATGCTGTCCATGTGTTAGTTGTACCATGATATCCAGCCTATGAAAATTATACATAGGAAGGTAGGCAAAACCAGCCTTGCCAGACTGCTGCAGCTGTGTTAAACATGCTTGTTTTAACACTGAGAATGAGAACACTACTTGCATCCTGCAAATACACAGCCTGAAAAGTGTGCAGCAATAGATCTAGTATGCCATAAATACATGGCCTGAAGAATATGCAGCAATAGACCTAGTATGCCATACTGCTGCACCTCCTACAGTGATCTTAGGTGTACGCAGCCATATGCCTTTTCTCTAATATCTGTGAAAGGTCAAAAGGTTAATCCACTGTTGCATTGTCAGTAAAGTCTACAGAATGCCTCTCTAGAATAAAGGATAAACTATCACACAAAGTCCATTTTCCATCAGCCTAACACAGGCTTCCCTTGGCTGGCACAGGTGCCTGTAAACCTATTTTCATGTCTCTCCTTTTTAAAATGGAGGCCACCCTTCATTTGCCATTTCAGAGGTTCTACCCCAACCTTGCATAGGACATAGAAAAGGTATGATAACCAAAATATCATAACAGTATCCAGTACTTTCACTATTTCAGGCCAGATATCAGCCATACCTAAACCTCTGCTACTTTAGTACTGCCCAATTGATGTAGTAAGCCCATCTCAAAAATGGACTCCATTCCACTAGCTGCAGGTGCCTCCACAGAGGAAGACATTCAACAAAGTTCAAGAGTTCCTCAGAATTCTTTCTAAATCACAAAACTGATCAAATTTGAGGTAAGCTTACTAAGAATAGTCTGCACAGTATTTAATCCCCTAACGCCAGACTCAGAGATAGTGTCACCAAAATCCACTCGACCATTCAAAACTCATTCTCCATCACACTTCCAAACTCTTGCCACAGCCGGACATTCAGTTTTGTGGCTGTAGCAGCTGCTGCCTTCATGGCCTGTTAGTAACAGCCAGCCAAATGTACAACTCCCCTGCTAGCATTGCACGGAACTATTTCTATAACTTTATGGATTCTGCCATCGCTGGTGACCACTGATCACTAACAGGTGTTAGGGTTAATGCCTGACCACCTTTCAGTCACAATTTCAAGCTGCCATCTCAAGCTACTAAGACCATGAAGAGGGTCTACTGAGATTTTATATCTTCATTCTCCCTTACTACACAAGAGAAGCACTTCTGGAGGTAGGAGATGAATATTCATCATACATACATACATACATATATCATACATACATAGATTCATCATACACACATCCATACATCATACATACATACATAAATACATCATACATGCATACATACATCATACATACATACATACATACATACATACATACGTACATACATACATACAGTCGCTATGCTTTTGGACATCCTGAGGCTACTCACCTGCTGTCTCAGCTACATGAATCAGCTGACCACCACCTAATGCTCAGTTGCCAATTCATCTCCTCCCTTCATCTCAGGAGTAACTCATATAGCCTCAGGTTTGATGATCTCTGAGCTTTAGAATAAGGTCAAGTAACACACACACTTATGAGCATCCTTCTATTTGAAAATGGTCTTAGTGTGAAGAATCCATAACCAGTACAGGAGACTAAAAGTATTATGTGATTTAGTTAATTATCAGACAAGCTATTCCAACCCCCCCCCCCCCACCCCAGAAAAGCTCCATCATTCCACAAGTGAGCACTGAAATTTCCCAGTAAAACAACAGTCATTAGATAATAATCTATCAGGCACTGTACACACAATCACCAAAAAAGGTTACATATTCTGTTGACAGGTATGATGCAAAAATAACAGAGTATTCAAAGTCACATTAACCTGACACTGTCACCTACTGGCACAAACTCATCTGTATGGTATACACCTGTCAACTTGCATGTATTCCTGCACCTGCCTGTGGCTTCTCCTGAAGGACCTGCCAAGAGACGTATAGAGAGAACTCCAATTAAAAAGCCCAATTTCAAAGCCAATGACAAGCTATATCCACCTGATCATTTTGAAGCCATTGTTCAAATTATCAGTCAAAGGCTCTCTGACACTCAAAATATCCCAGCAAGGCAGTCACATTTTTGTATCCATCTTTGTCTAGCCCCTATTCTTTAGATCAGCTTGCAAAGGGACTTCTACAATCAGCACAAAATTCAAAACATCGTGGTTTCAAGAATCAGAAGGGCAACTAGGATTTACAAAAACAAAGCTGGTTGAAACTAGCCTAATAAAACAATTTTGATGTATCGAATGCATGCTATGTTTGTATTCTTAATAAAGTTTCTAATATTGTGATTTTGATCTGAAGTCTCAACCAATAAAGTTATTTGCAAAAAAAAAAAAAAAAAAAAAGTATCAGAAGAGCAAGTCATCCACTCCTCCAAAGCAAGTTTATAATCCCTGGAGGGTGATTTTTCTTTTAATTTAGTGTTTAATTTTTGCAGCTTTTTGGTGTTTTGTTTTCTCCAGTTCCATAATTTCTATTGTAATCATATAACTTTATCTTATAAAAAGAATGTGCATATATGGCTTTATTTCACTCTTTAGTTGCCAGTTAATAGATGTATATCACATCCTCTAATTACAGTAGTACTGTACTCAGATCTGCTACAAGTAGCTTTCCAGAATTCACAGTATGTCTAAAGTGAGTGGTGTAGTGATTGTGGAAGCAACACAAAGTTTCACCTGTACTGGAACTAAACGATGAAGCATTTTTACCAAAAAATCTAAATGTTTGTGCAGAAAATGATGTCTGAGTGTGGTCACCTAATAACATAATCAGACACTATAACGTTTTTTGCAACAGCTGATAAGTTAATCACCCTGCAGTTTTTACATCAAACGCCTCAGCTATAAACTGTTTGTAATAGCTGATAGGTTTACCAGTCTATAGTTTTTGCCTCAAATGCTCTCAGGATATTTAAATCAGGTCTTCCAAGATGACTGCACACTGATCCATACGTTGATTTCAGCTCTCCCAGTGTGAAAAAAGAAACTGACAGATAAGGGCCAGAAGTTCTGCAAGTTTTACTAAATTCAGTTACTGGCTATTAAGTACACTGCCTGTATGCCAGCAAAGAAGAAACTTAGGCAGCCTGAAAGAAAATCAGCTATAAAATATGAAAACACTGACTGCGAAGAATGCTACAGCTGGTCAGCAAAAAGCAGTTCAAGCTCCAGCTTTGGTGCAAGACATGGCTACCAGTAATCTAGAGGAAAAAATAAGTCAAATGTGCCCAGAGTGGATTAAAATAAATGAAACACTGAGGGAGTATATCAACTAAAATAACAAGAGTCTGGAAAAAATGGAAGAAGCTTTAATCAGCTTTTCAGATGAACTGATAAAACTGCAAAATTCAGAAGATGAAATGAATAAAAAGCTGACTGAGTATGAGACTGTTCAATAGTTGTTTCAAAAAATTGTACAATAAAAGAGATGGTCTGCACCTGTCGCCCTTGGGATTCTGGTTACCGGCTAAGGCTCTTGCCACCCCTATAGTGCCTATTTTAGGCAAAGTTCAAAGGACAAAACCACCACCGTAACAAGTAAAAGCATGCAAAATCTGAAGGTAATGAAAGTCAATGCTAGACGTCTAAACCTCAAAATGCACACTCTCGAGGCACTCCTAAAAATGGAGAACATCAATATCTGTGCAGTAACTGAGACCTGGTTGAAGGCTCCAGAGAGCACCCCTGCAATACCAGGCTACAACTCCTACCACACTTTTCAGCCACTAAACCAGGATCGAACAGGGTTGCCACCTTTTAACAAGGGCAAAGTGGGACATGGGGGTGTGGTCAACAGGATAGGGGTGTGGCCAACATGACACTGGCCACACCCCCACCACGACATCACCAGAGTTGTTAAAGGAGATGCAGTATTAGTTATGGGTGCAACATTGTGACATTACAGCATACTGAAAACTCAAACCATTTAAATGAAGTGAACTATAAAGAACTGGCTCGAAAAACATTGGCATGTGAAAGAACTGGCTCGAAAAACATTGGCATGTGAAAGAACTGGCTCGAAAAACATTGGCATGCGAACGAACTGGCTCGAAAAACATTGGCACACGAACTGTCTTGAAAAACATTGGCACATGAAAGAGCTGACTTGAAAAACATTGGCATGTGAAAGAACTGGCTCGAAAAACATTGGCATGCGAAACTGGCTCGAAAAACATTGGCACATGAACTGTCTTGAAAAACATTGGCACATGAAAGAGCTGGCTTGAAAAACATTGGCATGTGAAAGAACTGGCTCGAAAAACATTGGCATGTGAAAGAACTGGCTCGAAAAACATTGGCATGCGAAACTGGCTCAAAAAACATTGGCACACGAACTGTCTTGAAAAACATTGGCACATGAAAGAGCTGGCTTGAAAAACATTGGCATGCGAAAGAACTGGCTCGAAAAACATTGGCATGTGAAAGAACTGGCTCAAAAAACATTGGCATACGAAATAGAGGAATGGAGCAAAAAAGAGTTTACAAACAGTTTGAAAAAGGTCAAATAGTAAATGAGGTAATGTAGGGGGCATTTTGGCCATTGAAGACTAACATTAACACAGCTTGTAGAAAATGAAATGCATTATTTTTACCACTGAACATGCCCACCACACCCCACAAGACAAAAAAGTTAACCATATTCACTGAACCAAAAAACAGTAAAATGAATGACAATGCACAGTGGATACCATAGACCTAATTTAGCTTTTGACCACAGCAGTTAAGAAATGTATGGCACTAATTTACACAGCGCAATGATCTATTAATAAACATGCCCAACAGCAGCACTGGTCATAATCTGATTATAATGAACAGTAAATAAGTATGTTGAAGACATCACTAAAACACAAAATAAAAACTTTGCTACTTAGACGCAAACTACCCTGTAACATGGTTTAGCACAATCTGAAATACATTGCATTAACTTCAGAGCATCCATCCACAAAAAAAAAAAAATAAATGGGAAAAAAGTCCAAACATTTTAACTTTTAAAAATATTTCTTGCAAGAGAAGTAACAAACTACAATGTACAGCAGACTCCATGGGCTCCTTTTACCTCAAAACATAGCAATTAATCCAGCACAGCAATGCAATAAACAGGCCCAAGTAAAAGTAACACACCCATATTCACATTACAAGCAAAACAGTACATTTTAACCTTATTAAAAATGCATAATAAATTAAATGCACACATTTACAAGTATAAATGAAAACAATCTTGAAACAGCTTTGGCAAATTGGCAACGTGTACCTACTAGAATAATAAATGAATTACATTAACTGTTAACATTCCCCCTCAAAAGGTAGACTTGTACCACAGACATGGACTTGCAGGAACAGGAAAAGTTACCTAAACAGTATATCGTAACTTCCTGAAAACAGCATTATAGTGCATGTTTCCATACAAAAAAAGTACAAACTATGCTCAAACAATTCCTATATGCATACAGACAATACCCAGAAAAAGCTACGACAATAGAAATGCATCACACTAAGTTTATATTTCACTGCCCCCCAACAGAAACAAACAACTTCTATACACAGTTCAGCCTTTTAAAAGTAATGCTTCCAAATCATACCCCCCCAAGCATAATAACAATTACATATACATTCAGGTTTTATATCTTTAAAACCTACTACACAAAAATATCAAACTAACTACTACAGATTTAAATATTGCGTACTGCACCCACCATCTGCCTTTAAACATTAGAAAAATTAAACCACAATATATTCCCATTTTAAACTAGTACAAAAGTCTCAAAATAACCACTGCACAGATTTAAATACTACATACTACATCCCCATCTACCTCTAAACATTAAAAACTTAAATAAAGCACACTATTCCCATTTTAAATAATTAAAGCCACAAAATGCAATTATCTACTTACCACTCAGTTATTGCTGGGCTGGCTGGCTCCCTTGCTGGCTTCTTTCCTGGCTGGCTCCCTTGCTGGCTGGGCTGGCTGGCTGGGCTGGCTGGCTGGGCTGGCTCCCTTGCTGGCTGGGCTGGCTCCCTTGCTGGCTGGCTCCCTTGCTGGCTGGCTCCCTTGCTGGCTGGCTGGGCTGGCTCCCTTGCTGGCTGGCTGGGCTGGCGCCCTTGCTGGCTGGCTGGGCTGGCTCCCTTGCTGGCTGGCTTGGCTTCAATGCTGGCGAAAAATTCAGATCTTTTGTCCGGGCTGCTATAGAGCTTAGTGCTCTACAGCTGCAACCTTTATGGGGCTCTTCACAAGAAGTTCCCACCCCCTACAAATAGCTGCAGCCAATTACTGTGCTGCATTACCACCCGGACCTAGCAGAGAATCCCTCTAACTGCAGGTCCGGGTGGTGACGTAGCCGCATTGCCGTGGAAAAAACAGAAGTATTTTCGGCTTTTCCACGGCAATTTTAAAATGCGAAGCGCTGCAAGCGCAAAGGAGAAAAAACGGGACTTTTAAAGTCCCACGCTTGGTGAGCGCGGGAAATGGGATGAGAGCACTCAAACCGTGAGTGTCCCACTGACAACGGGGCGGGTGGCAACCTTAGGATCGAAACACTAAAGGTGGAGGAGTGTCCATATTCACCAAGGATATTCACACCACCAGGCTAGTTGCCCAACACAATGCGTCTGAAATTCTCCAGGTGCAATTAACACTAGGTAAGACTGCAATCCAAATTGTAGCTTGCTACAGATTCTCCACTATGCCCCATGATTCTCACTACACCTTTCTAAACATACTGGAAAATATTAAGATACAACCAAACACCCTAATACTGGGTGACTTCAACTACCCTGCCATTAACTGGGAAAACTACTCGTGTACCAACACCTTTGCCCAACGACTCTTTGAATTCATAAATTCCAATGCCCTGGATCAACTAATCCATAGTCCCACCAGGGGCTCCAGTACCCTAGACCTGGTAATTACCAACATGGGAAATCGATGCTCCACACCTATGGTCACCGCCTCATTGGTCAGGTCAGACCATAAGCTAATCACCCTTAACATCCACATCCCACCCCCACGCCCCAGTAAGGAAACCTCCATAAAAAACTTCTCCAAAGCCAACTTCATGCTACTCAAGTCAGAAGTGACAAACTTCATGACACCCATGAAGATGGGAACTGAAAGTTCAACTGCTGAGTCCTACACTAAGGGACTGTACAAGCACATCCACTCATGCATGAATCGTGCCATCCCAAGTAGAACCAAGATGCTCTCCTCCAAATAAAGGAAGCCAATCTGGTGGTACCCTGCCATAAACAAACTTTACAACAAAAGGAAGAAACTGTTGCAGAAAAGAAGAAAATCCCACGATGCAAAAAATTCCCTTACCAGACTCAGTAAGAAGCTGAGATCCCTCGTAAAATCCTCCAAAGCTAGTTACAAAAATAAAATTGCCAAAGATTCCAAAGAAAACCACAAGGCATTCCATAACTATGTCAAGAATCTAAATGGCAATGCTCAGATCTGCTCTGAGCTACAACAGAATGGCGTTAAATATACTGATCCCAAGGATATTGCCTATATCCTGGAAGATCGATTCAGTGCCAACTTCACCCCCCTCTCACCCCCTAAATGGCCCATCTCAGTACTGGAAGATTGCCAAATTCCATTAATGATGGCCACACAGGTAAAAAACACACTCTCCAAAGCTAAGAATACAGCATCCATGGGACCAGATGACATCCCGGACTGTGTACTACATGAACTACAAAATGAACTGGCACCTCACCTAAGTGTCATGTTTAATCATAACCTCACCTCAGGCTTCGTGCCCACTGAGTGGCGCACAGCTATAGTTATCCCACTCCACAAGGGGCGATCCACCTTGGATCCCGGGAACTACCGCCCCATCAGTCTGACGAGCCTGATCTGCAAGGCTATGGAAGGTACTATCATGGAACTTATAAACAAAGATATTGGCAACCTTCAAACACTGGACCCCACCCAGTTTGGGTTCGTGAAGGGCCAATCTTGTCTCCTGAATCTGATTGTCTTCTTTGAATCAGTCTCCAGAGCCGTGGATGAGGGTAAGGCAGTCCACACAGCCTATCTGGACCTTGCCAAGGCCTTTGACACCATCCCCTACTCTGGAATCATAGATAAACTTACTAAGCTGGGCATTAATCCCTACATCACTCGATGGGTTGCCAACTGGCTTACTGACAGAACCCACACTGTAAAAGTAGCTGACTCCAAATCCAGCTCCAGACAAGTGACAAGTGGAGTACCTCAGGGTTCAGTCCTGGGACCACTCTTGCTTGGCATCTACTTCTCTGAAGTACAGGCCAACACTAAGGGACTCTGGCTAACAAAGTTCGCAGATGACTGCAAACTGGGATCCATTATTGAATCCCCAAATGATGTGGATACTCTACAAAAGGGCCTTATAGAAACAGATGATTGGTGCCAGAGCCATTGGCTCAAGCTCAATGCCAAGAAATTTATAGTTATCCCCTTTGCAAAAAACATGTACCTGTGAATTACCCCATAGGTGGCAGTATACTAAACACTGAAAGTGTGATAAGAGACTTAGGGATACAGGTGGACCGTGGTCTCACTTTCAATAACCACATTGCCACAATAGTCAGGAAATCCTTCTATGTGACACACATCATCACTAAGGGCTTTTCATCCAGAAAAAAGGAGGTCATTGTCCCACTGTACTCATCCCTCATTAGACCCATTATAGAATACAATGCCCCATTTGGTATGTACCTCTCAAGACATCTGCAACAACTGGAAAGGCCGCAGAAATACCTCACTAAAAGAATCACAGGCCTAAAGCAGATGCCATATGCTGACTGCCTTAAAAAACTCCAGCTATACTCTGTCGCATATCGTCTATTCATAGGTGATCTCTACTTAACATACAAGGTCATGTCAAACCCAGAGCTGTTGGACATGCTACACTTAA
Organism: Protopterus annectens; assembly: GCF_019279795.1. Classification (NCBI taxonomy): domain Eukaryota; kingdom Metazoa; phylum Chordata; order Ceratodontiformes; family Protopteridae; genus Protopterus; species Protopterus annectens. Next base: position 4,630,882 of record NC_056730.1, read on the forward strand.
AGAAATTCCAATCCCTCAGAGCCACATGGTCCAGGGATCTAAACTTTGTCATCACAATAAACAAAACATGCTGGAGGGATAGGTTCCTAACCTAGAGACTCCCCAGACTCTGGAATAGACTGTCCATACATGTCAAGCAGAGTGCCTCCTTGGCCCTCTTCAAAAGGAACCTTGACGATTGGATGGGAGAAAGGAAATTCACCCCGGGGATCATGTTAGTCACCCTGCTAGACAAGGGTCCAGGGAAGTAAACAGTGTGGGAAGAAATAGCCAGGGAATTGTTATGGCTAGGCTTGTATAGGCCCTAGGGCCCATAGCCTAGTACCAGCCTATGAACCTATGAACAGAGCATGCAGGGAAAACCGGAGGTTTTCTGCTGTGCCAGAGAAACTGGAAGGAACAGACTGCATTAATGTTATGAAAGCACAAATAAGCAACTGGACTTGTATTCCACAGCAGGATTTGTTAATTGAAAGGGCACATCATGTGTATGCTCCAAGCCTGGCCAAGAGAAAGTGGCCAAGACCTGTATTAGTAAAGATGCAATCATGCAAGCAGAAAGAGTTGATACTGACAAAATTTGCAAAAGGGCAAAGTATTAAAAATTGGATATTTTAGAGTGTTTGTGGAAAATGATTATTCACTGTTCACCGGGCAGAAGAGAAGTAAACTTATCCCAGCAATCAGGAAAAGTCAAGAGGCAGGTATGGGATTCAAGCTGCTACATCCAGCTGTTTTCAGAATATTTCTTTCTGTAGGATATAAGACTTTTTTTGATGTAGAGCAGGCTAAAGAGGAAAACAAAAGTTTGTCAAAAAAAGTGAGCCATCAAACAGAAAAGGACTCTGCTTCTCATTCCTCTGATGATAAAGTTTATACAGCTACTTTGCCATATAATGCCACAGTGGATTACTCTCCAAAAGCTGAATTTATCATTATTATTATTATTATTATTGTTATTAGCAGTAGTAGTGTAGTACATGGGATGAAATTATTATGCCACGGGTTCCCAAACTGTGTGCCGTGGCACCCTGGGTAGCCACGGTTTCCTTACAGGGGAGCCGCGAAGCTTAGCAGCTGATTGCAGGTAAGTGAATGCCTGTATGAGTGTGTGTGTGTGTGTGTGTCTGTCTGCGTGTGTGAGTGAATGCGTGCATGAAAACAAAAGAGTCTGTGTGTGTGTGTGAGATCAGGAGAGTGGGAGCGATGTGTGAGTGAATGCAGGAATGAATGAAGAAGTGGCTGTGTGTGTGTGTGTGTGTGTGTGTGTGTGTGTGTGTGTGTGTGTGTGTGTGTGTGTGTGTGTGTGTGTGTGAGATCGGGAGAGTGAGAGCGATGTGTGAGTGAATGCAGGAATGAATGAAGAAGTGGCTGTGTGTGTGTGTGTGTGTGTGTGTGTGTGTGTGTGTGTGTGTGTGTGTGTGTGTGTGTATGGGTGATCGGGAGAGTGAGATCGATGTGTGAGTGAATGCAGGTATGAATGAGGAAGTGGCTGTCTGTGTGTGTGTGAGAACGGGAGAGTGAGAGCAATGTGTGAATGAATGCAGGTATGAATGAGGAAGTGACTGTGTGTGTGTATGTGTGAGACCGGAAGAGTGAGAGGGATGTATGAATGAATGCGTAAGTGGGTGTGTGGCATGTGGGTGTGAGATCGGGAGAGTGAGAACGATGTATGAATGAATGTGTAAGTGGGTGTGTGGCGTGTGTGTGTGTGTGACAGACAGTGAGAGCGATGTGTGAATGAATGCAGGTATGAATGAGGAAGTGACTGTGTGGGTGTTTGATCGGGAGAGAGTGAGAACGATGTGTGAGTGAATGCAGATATGAATGAGGAAGTGACTGTGTGTGTGTTTGATCGGGAGAGAGAGAGAGAGAGAGAGCAATGTATGAGTGAATGCAGGTATGAATGAAGATGTGACTGTGTGTGTGTGTGTGTGTGTGTGTGTGTGTGTGTGTGTGTGTGTGTGTGTGTGTGTGTGTGTGTGTGATTGAATGTCCAGATATTTGCCTCATATTTTTGGTGTGTTCCTCCTACAATCTGTACTTTTCTGGCAAATAGTTGAGGATTGAAGTCATTAAATAATGACAAACATTTGAGTTTAAGACTCCACATCCTTCAGAGAATTCATGCTAATGCAAAACCTATTATTCTATCAACTTTCTAAGTTTGTAAGAGCAATATTTAAAATCTGTTCCTATTTGTCCCCCCATCATTTTAGGCTTTGTCCAGATTTTTTGTTCTAAAATCTATACAGTTGAGAGGTGTGAGTCACATACACACACACAGTCACTTCCTCGTTCATACTTGCATTCATTTACACATTGCTCTCACTCTCCCAATCTCACACACACACACACACACACACACACACACACACACACACACACACACACACACACACACACACACACACACACACACACACAAACACACACAGCCACTTCTTCATTCATTCCTGCATTCACTCACACTTGCCGCAAACTAATAAGCTTAACTGCAAAATAAACCGTGAACTGTTCACGGTTTATTTTGCAGCTAAGCTTATTAGTTTGAGATGCCCCTGTGAGGAAGCCGTGGCTCTCCAGAGCGCTGCAGCACACACTTTGGGAACCCCTGAAATATGCACTTTATGCATGCCGCTGGGGGGGGTTAGGAAAACCTGGATTCAGCAAGGGAGCCGAGAATCAAAAAAGTTTGGGAACCACTGGATTATGCTATGAAATCAGCAGAAAGATAGACTAGTTATACAGTGCTAGAGCATGAGACCCATTCGAAGCAATTTACAAGGGTGCATAACAACATTTGTTAATCACCTTTGATAGTTGTTATAATTGGGCCTCACACTATGACACAAATAGCAGCCACCACAACACAGCAGCAAAAACATTTTAGTAACTTTGAATACTGTAACACACATTGCACTACCAGAAAGTAAAAACAGTGTGACAGGTTGAAATGCCTAATAGCTTTTAAACCTGATGGCTTCTGTGTAGCAGCGAAGCTGATGGCTTTCAGTGTAGCAGCACTAAGTGTGCTGCTACTTTCTTGACATGGATGTTTTGAGCTCATAACAAGACTGTTATAACCATATAATCCTCTATCATTTTCATTCTGCTATGACTTGGTATTTGAAAGGCTTCACAGTGAGATGTTTTGCTATTGCTTTAATCAACACATTAAATCTGAACTGCTTTCAGAGCAATTGTCTAAAGTGCACATTTACCCACACACAAACACAAGCACATATGTACTCTTACACACACACATAGATAGACAAACAACTAATTGAGTGCATTCACATACACAAACATGCATGCAATATGTCTCACATAAAACACATGCACACAAATATATACACACAGACATGTAGACACACATAAATGCCAAAGCACATGATCATGAACACAGACACACAGAAACATACATGCACACAAACACACACATACACACACAGAAAGTGTGCACGTGTACGCACTCACACACACATAAATATATACATGGCTACACTAACATGCATATATGTGTATGTCCACACACAAACACACAACACACACACACACACACACACACACACACACACGCACACACACACACACACACACACACACACACACACACACACACACACACACACACACGCTCATTCATGCACCAGTCTTAGACGACAGTTCTACCTTATTCTGTCATATTTATATCACTTGTCTTTATTTATATGCACATGTGGCCAATGTTTTTAGTTTCTTGTGCAGAACACATGCAGAATTACACTAGGATAGGATGCATTTACCCTGCCTTAGTGTAGCAAATCTCATTAAATAAATAATAACTATATTTTTTCACATCAGCATCTCTGACTGCAATGCAGAGAAGCCTGTACATATGCACATACTCTTCACTGTTTCACTGTGCCTTTTTTCCTTCCCCTTCTCCATACTGCTCTTGTACCCTTTCTTTTCCTCTATACACCAGTTACTGCCCACTACACTGAAGCTGGATCTGTAATGCCTTCATTCAAGTAACTTCGGTTTGGTATAAAACATCTATATTCAACAGGACTATTCAGCGAATGCACACACACACACACACACACACACACACACACACACACACACACACACACACACACACACACACACACACTCACATGCATGATTACAGCTAAGCATTTATCTTGCTTCCTTATTTCATTATTAAGTAAGGTTTTGATGCTGCCTTCTCTCCCTGCGCATATCTGTATCTGCTTCTTTTTCCAGTCGTGCCTAGTTTGTCATTGGCAGAGATTACAATTTCAAAAGCAAGTTCTTCTCAAAAAGAGCTTATGTGAACCAGCCAAGATGAGCATTTTGAATCTTGGTAGACCTACTTGTATCCCTAGACCAAGCATGTGTATATTATGTAGAAAGCCTGAGGTGTTTGCTCTGATGCTAATTTGGTATTAGTGCTTGAACTCATAATGTCTTTGTACAGCTGATTCCCGATTAAAAAAAAAATAAAATAATTATCAAATCACTCTGAATCATCATCTAACAAAAATATAATGTGAGTTGTTTTACTTGAGTGTGTTCTTGATTGATGAAATTATTAATTATTTTAGTCAATGGAGACATGTTTAGGTATGTCCTTAAATTCAACACAGGGACCATAATAAATGCAAAATAATAAAAATAAATAAGTCATGAAAACAATAAATGCAATAACAAAAAAAAAAAAATCATAGGAATTCAAGGGGAAACAAAAAAAAAATAGCAGTGGAGGGTTTCACATGAAAGCAAGCACAAACATATTAAATGGTCCAAATGGTAACAACCTACCATCAAAAAATAAGTCATGAACTAATGGAAAAAAAAAACATGCACATACATTTTAAACAGTTATTAGCTCCTACTAAGAGTATGCAGACATTTCTCATCGTTTTCACACTGCAAGAGTTAACAATGTCATGTTGCAAAAAATTATTTTTTTTTTGCTGAAGGGTATAAAATATTTAATATATTCAGAAAGACCTGTAATTATCACATTGTACTTATAATGTTTAAATGTAATGTTTTATTTTAATACCATAAGTTTTTGTACCATAGTTCTGTGCAATTGTTGCTAATGTAATGAAATTCCGCTATTGCAAAAAAAAAACATGTATTTCTATGACAACCTAAATTGCTCCACAAACTTGCACATTATATTAACCATTGCTGTACAAAATATCACATTAATGATATTAGATTAAACAACGTAATAAAAAAACAGCTATACTACAGCCATGTTCATTGTTCTAATAAAAATGCTCACCTATCCATGTTTATAAGCATACGTTTCTATATCAAGTCCTCATTAATTTACTTACAAAATATTATATTTCACAATGTTGTGTGTTGAAATAGAAATGAACTAAACTAATGTAAAAGCAATATAAAATTGTCTCTCCTCTTAAGATGTCTCCTAGCCTCAGTCTGCAAGCCCAACAGAACCAACAGATACATTGCTCGGCTTAGCTACATTAGATCAACCAGAAATTTGACTAAGTTCCAACCATCCATATTTAATGAAACCTTAGCTAAAGTAAATTGGGAACCCCTCAAATCCCTCCCACTTAAAGAGGCTGCTGAGTTCTTTAACTCAACATTCCTAGACATCCTAAATAGGCAATCACCCAGCCGCCAAAAACAAATAAAACATAACCATTCAATCTGGCTCTCAAAATCCACCAAAGAAGTCATGTCCACAAGGGATAAAATCTGGAAATCATGGCAGAAAAACAAAGACCCTACAACCCTAATACAATACAAACAACTCCGTAACCAGGCAAAACGTCTAATAACCAATGAAAAAAAGCCCACTGCCTCCACCTACAAAGCCAACATAAAAATAAACCCAAAAAACTCTGGTCCTCCATCAATCATCTATTACACCCAGGCTCTCAAAGCAACCCACCCCTGACCCACACAAACCCCCCCTCCATTAAACTTGCTACCCTCTTCTAGTCCTACTTCACTGACACCATAACTAACCTAACCACCACCTTTCCTACAGTTAGTACCACCACCACCAAGACAGCTGATGACCAAATCATCCCAGAAAACAAGTTGACCCTTAACCCTAACCTAAAATTGTCCCCCATACCCACCAGCACAATAAAAAAACATTTACTTAAGCTAAAACCCTGTACTCTGGCCCCTGGCAATCTACGCCTACACTTCATGCAGCTAGCAGCAAACTCTATAGCTTATCCAATCAGCATACTCATTAACAGACCAATTAAAGAGTCCCTTGTCCCAGACATCTGGAAAATAGCATTCATTCTTCCGTTATACAAAGGTGACACCAACACAGACACCACAAACTTTTGACCCATAGCTATTCTCTCACCCCTATCTAAAATACTGGAAAAATGCATCCATGCCCAACTCCTCAACCACCTGCTTGAAAATCATATTCTGTCACTCACTCAACATGGTTTCAGGCCAGGGCACAGCACCACTACAGCCCTCCTCTCCTTCCCTGATACAGTTAACTGGGCATAGGATTCTGGTAAAATAATCGCTTCTCTTTTCCTCAACCTCTCCAAAGCTGTCAATATCATTTCTCACACTATCCTCCTCTCTAAACTATCTACCCTCCACATTTCCCCACCTACCCTACAATGGTAAAATTGCTATCTCTCCAATAGGCAGTAATCCACCAAATGGCAACAGTCTTACTCTTCCTTCCTCAATACTTCCACAGAGGTACCCCAAGGCTCCATACTTGGTTCTGTCTTATTTAGCATTTTTATTAACAACTTTCATGCCACTCTCCCACACTGCTCAATAATCCAGTATGCTGATGACTCTACAATAATATGCAATGCAAATTCCAGCTCTGAACTCCAGCAGATCACCCAGAATGCCCTCATCTCTACTAAATCTTGGATGCTTAACAATCTTCTTGCCTTAAATCCAAAAAAAACTAAACTAGTAATTTTTACCCCCCCCCCCAAGAAAACCACTCCCCTCGATAAAATAAACTCTTCGGTATACAAGCCCAAGACAATACCACTAAAGAAGTTGTCCCACACACTAAATTACTAGGCATTATTATAGATGAAAACCTAAACTTTGACCTACACATAAACAGTAACATCAAAAAAACACACCAAAAGCTCAGTATGCTGTACAGGTACCAACACTTTCTTAGCTTCTCTACTAGACAAACCCTTGCAACTACCTTTTTATTACCCTCTCTCCTTTATGGTGCCCCTCTCTTCACTAATATCCAAAATTCTACAAAATCCAAACTTATGTGTTACAACAGAATAACCAAATTTGCCACCAAGGCCAAATTCTAATCTCACCAATGTAACTTACTGAAACAATTAGGCTGGTTGGAACTCTCCCACTATCTCTCATTCACCTAGCTAACTACAGCACGCAAAATAATCTACAGACCCACAGACTGTCCTGCTCTCTCAACTCTACTTGCCAAATACCAACCCACCAGGCAACTAAGATCTGAAAATCATCTACTTCTAAAAGTAGAAAAGTCCACCTTACCAGCTGGTCAACGGCTCTACTCCTTCACCATCGCCAAACTATGGAACTCGCTTCCTCCTTCTATAAGAAACACGGGCAGCACCACCACCTTCAAACAAACACTGAAAAATCATCTCAACTCTTCCTGGCTATGTACCTGCTCTATAACCTAACCTCTTCCTTCTCCTTATATTATAACTAAATTCCTATGCTTTTTACTAATAGTGACTGATGATACCTTCTCCATATTTATTATTTTTTCTTTCATCACTTGTTGATAATGGTACAATAATGCTGATTAATTTATCTCTGTTTTTGCCACTCTGAATTCATCTGGCAACCAACTAAATTTCTGCTTTTATGTATATATTCTGTATATGTTACTGTAATCAAACCAACTAAATTTCTGACTTATGTATATATTCTGTATATATTACTGTAACCACTATGTGTAACACTGTTTCTACTTCTGTACCAATTAATGTTTATTTTTTTTTCTGCATCTATGTTCTTGTTGGAGCTTTTCTCCCCGGGCCTCCACTGAAATGGGCTCTTTTAGGCCCAGTGGACTTTCCCGGTAAACAAATGCAATAAATAAATAAATGTTTTTATTCCAGCTCAAGCACTGGAAGAGGCTGGCTGAGGTGAGGGAGAATGATGAGATAGAGCCTGCTCATCTCTGTCAGGAGGGTCAGTTTCGGAATGTTCTAGAACATGGCCAGAAGTTATAATTCCTGCAGAGACCAGTCATACATGATGAGAACATAAGATAAGCAAGGAGGTTAACTGTGATAGATATCATCATACAAACAGGTCATGTGATCCCACACAGTAGTGCAGAAAGGGTGGGGCAAAAGGTGCAATTGCCCCATGCACTGTCTTGGAGAGGGTGCAATTCCTACTAAATAAATAAAAATACATATTTTTTCATAAATATTTCTTATTTTCCTTTAAGGGAAGCAGGAGAGATTACAAAAAATGTCCAACGTGGGTGTCCAAGACTTCAGGCAACTTCCTACCCCCTTTTACATCATCTTACATGGGTGTCTGCTCACGCCTACATTTTACATATGGGTTGAGCCTTCAGTACTGCCCCAATGACTGTTGATTGGTTGGATAGATGGAGGGGCAGTGCAGAGAAGGCATTTACAGGGCTTTATCTTTGGCACCCACAGAGTGAGAGAATTAATCAAATAACAGGCAGGTTGCTCGCTCTGAGTACACCAGCCTATCAGCATTTAATTTAAAATTTTAATTTCTGAACCTTGAGGGGAGGTAAGGATTACAAGCAGCTGTAAAAGGGAAGATCTCAAAATCTGCGTATCTTCATAATTATTTTGTGGGATTAACTTTGTTTACAGCAAAAAAAAAAAAAAAAAGAAAAGAAACGAGTAAGTATGTGATTTTAAAATGCAATCTGTCTTTGTGTTAACAAAATTGATTATCTGATGAACTGCAGAAGTGTGAGCATGTGTGTCAATGTAGGCTTTTTTTGGAGGGAGCAAGGAAGAAACATGAAGCAACCTGTAGGGAAGCCCATGGGCCACTTTCAACATATCTTAAAGGGGAGGTGGGATTCCCAGCTACAAACTGTCCCCATAGTGTGCAGTGAAGAATGGAAATTAAAACAAAAAGTAAAAGGGTCACACAGACAAACTAATTAGTAAAACTTCAAGGAAAAACCTATCCAAGCTAGAGTTTGACTGTGTGATACCTTAAACCTCCTGAAATAGAGGCCCATGGGATATATGCAAATGACCCCTTAAGGACATGAAGGGTTACAGCTATATGGCTTCTGAATGTCCATGACTTTTTTTTTCTTACTTTTTAAGTCTTTATTATCACAAAACTACTAAATTGTGCATGTTTCCCAGAAATATGGGGTTCTAACAGTTATAACTACTTCAACCAACCCCTTTACTTTTCAGCCCCCAAACTGTTAATTTAACTGTTTTCTTATTCTTTTGTGTTTCTGGTTTGTGTCGATGTGTGCATAAGTATAAAATGTTGAAGATGGGGTTTGTATACCAAACTGAAATGCGTTTTTGTATCTGGGGCTTGGTGTGGAATTGGAAGAAAGGGACAAGTCGTAAGTGTGATGTACTAGGATGCAAAGCCACATGTTAGCTTATATTTTGATTGCTGTTGTGTGAGTATATCCATTAAAAGTTTTATGAACTTACAACTGGAAACACATTTAAGGGCAGAATAATAAGCCCAAAGATCTAGCAGGAGGATGTAGTGCAAAGAACTTTGGAAATGGACAGCTCACAAGTTAGCTCAAAAAGTGCTGTTTGTTTGTTTGTTTGTTTAACACTATTAATGTGAGAGCCAGTCAGTCTGTCCTGTTTTCTCTGTCTAGCACAGTAGTAGTTTTCATTATAATAGAAGGCACTCATTCGGCAGGGAGGAAATTCATGTATTTAGTTTTATTGCGTTTTTGTTTGCTGGGTTTGTTCAACTGGGTTTAGTTAAAAAAACACCTTTAGAAGAGACCCAGGGAGAAAAGTCCCAACATATTACAAACATTTTTAAACACATACTCGGTAATATACATGAACATACATTAAATAATATACAGTAACAATTACAAATGCATGTCAAATTCTGAACCTTTTCTTTTGACAAGAAATTAAACGGTAGGTCAGAAATGAATGTTATATATTTCAACAGACACAAGACAAAATCGTGTAATTGCATTATCTGCAGTTAATGCAAAATCACAGTTATCTGGTATATATATATATATATGCTCTCTGTATCTCTCTCTGTTCCTGTCTATTTCTGATTTAACCCAGAATTCTTTGTTATATGTTCAAATATTGTCTCATCTGACAATCTGACCTGTGTGCCTCTTTACACGTTTTTAATTATTTTAAAAGGTTTGTCTAAATACTGAGACTAAATTGTTTTTCATTTTACACATGTTTTTCTGAAACCTTATATGCAAGTATCCAGTTAGATAGATTTTCCTTTTTTATTTCATTGCTGTGTGCAGTGCCTTATTAAATACAAATTAGTAAGCAGTTATGCAGTGTATCTCTTCTTTTTATTGTGAGATGTTTGTGAGTGACATAGTTTATATACTGCATGCTGACTGTTTTCATCAGAAAGTCAGAATAAAGAATATATATTTCAAATCAAATGTTCCAGACGAGAATCGGGGTATCAGTTGTGTGTGGTGGTAGACAGCAAACCTAGTCTCAACCTGTTAGTGCAAGAAATGTGGACAACACTTAAAATAATGTTGGGACAGAGGCCCCAAAATAGGGAGAGATTTTAAATATTGTTATTATAAACTTAGAAAACTGCTGGAATAACCAGTTTTCTATTAGCATGCATTTTTTAAGGACAGGAAGTCAGAAACTCAAGTGTCTGTCATTATTTAGTGACTACAGTCACAAGCGCTTTGCCATATAACCATACATTTTATAAGGAACAGACCAAAAATATAAGACAAAAATCTTCACATTCTATGAAAATCTGGACAGATGAGAGGTATGGTGGACAGGACTGGTGGATGTGTCAAATTAAAATGTAATGTAAATGCACAAATGTAGTTTGACTTGATTTCTTTTTTACATAATTTCCTTTTTGAAGAAACAGATGGTGCATTCTACTTAATAAAACAATGGCAATGATTAGAAAGAAAGTAATAATTATAATACAGACTGATTCAGAAAAATGTATATTAATTCACTTTCTCATATTCTGTCAATGACTCATGTTAACACAGTACTACATTTTTAAGTGTCTCTGGATTGTCCCTGTCTGATTATTTCTAGTCTGGATTTTTTCCTGATTCTAATAAGAAGAGGTAATGGTCTGATTTGTCAGAGACTGTCAATCAACAGGTAATTCAATCACAGAAGACTGCAGATGTAAAAATGAATATATTTGTTAATGTTAGTTAACCTACACCTAAATCCAGACCAGAATCTGGATATCAGTTGTTGTGTTGTGGACAGAAGGAATGGATATGTGTCAAATTAAAATGTAATGCACTTTGCACACAATTAAAAAACTACCTTTTTGGAGAAACAGGTAATGAATTACGCTTAATAATGATAATAATTAGAATTATTATAGATGTCTTTACTCCAGAAAAAATGTGTATTAATTCACATTCTCTTATTCTGGCAATGACTCAAGTTAACACAGTATTAATATTTTAACTGTCCCTGAATTGTCCCTATCTGAATATTGTTTCTACATTTATCCCTGATTCTAATGAGAAATGGTAACGTGTTTGCAAGGGATGGCAAAGAGGCAAATACTGGTTATTGTTATTGCTATATGGGCAGATATGGACTTGTTTGTCTTATGGAGAGGGATAGACATGCACTCTTAATTCATCAATGCTGTTTTTATCTATTATTACTTGATAATTTCTATTTATTGGAATTTCAATGTATATTATGCTGTTTTGTGGGAGATAGTGGAGGAAAAAGAGAATAATTTCTTAATTCATAAAGGCTGTTTTTATGTATTATTAGTGTATTATTATTATTAGTGTATTATTAGCTGTTAATTATTTTCACTGCTTGAACTTTCTATGAATGCTATGCTGTTTAATTAGGGGGAGAGTTGAGTTCTTCCAGCCCAGATTCTAGCTTTACAGGTGGTTCTGTTGGTGTGTGAAAATATATTGTGTACTTTTTACCTGGCTAAAAATGTGAAGTCTCAAGACTGATTTTAATGTTGACACAGAATCATTTTTTTCTTGCCATTTTATCTTATAGAATCATAATGTTGTTGTCAAGATGTTTTCCCCCCTGTTCAATTATTTATTTTTTTGCTGTTTAAGAGGGAGAGTGCCAAATGGGGGTCTTGCTACTCACGACATCCCATGTAATGCCAAAGGCATGCTCCTGCTTACATACACAGAATTTAAGTATAGGTTATCCTTTCAAGTATTTATTTTATTTTTCTGCTTTAGTAGATTGGGGACCATAAAATAACAAACACAAAGGAACCAAGTCCAGAATCCACTCCAAAGTAGTTTTATTAAAGCACTTTTCTTTTCCCAGATAGAAACTTCATCAGAATACATTTTCAAACTCAGCCTACTCAATTTATAGTAAACCCCTAATAATTAGCATAAAGCCATTAACTTGAATAGATTCCACCCCCTTAAAGGTGTATTTACAACTACTTTAAAACTTGTGCAATAATATGCTTATAAACATATATAAATGCATAAATATAATGAAAAAATACATACATATATAAAAATGTAAAAAATGCATAACCAAATTTTACATATGAACATGACAGATAAAAGTCAGCTTTTAATCTTTAAATGGAGCTAATGGAAACTGCACTATTTAAACCTGGATAGTTGCTGGCATTAGTCCGCAGTTGCCATTTAAGCTCCTTTTGTTATAAATAGTCATTCAAAGGACCACCTCTGTCCCCTAAAATAACCTGATCAATTATAACAAATCTAAAATCATGTCCATCATTTTCAATAATATGTGCTGTCAAAGCATTTTTACTTTCCTTCTTTCTAATGTCATAACAATGCTGATATACCTGACTCCTGAAGGAGTTAATGGTTTTTCCAATATAATAACCTTGACATTGTGTGCACAGGGCTAAATACACAACTGCTTTGCTACCACAGTTATATTTTCTGTTAATAATATATCGCCCATAATTAGGGATATCTACCTCACTGGTCTCTATAATGTACCTACATTGTAGGCAGTATCCACATTTTTTCATCCCCCCCTTTTGTCTCCCCTGTTTTACCTTTTCCAACATACTTTTAAAACAGATATCCTTTTTATAGACAATTTTGGGGGTATTTCCTACAATGTTATGATACTCTGGTTCAATCTTAAAAATACTCCAGTTATGGTAAATAATGTCCTAAATAACTTGAAACTGCTTGTTGTATGTTAAAACTGCAACTTTGTTAAAACTAATTTTCTCTATAACATTAATTTCTGTCTGAGCCATAGTCACTGTGCCTATGAGTGGAATAAATGCTACAAAATCAGTTATGAACATAAATGATTATAACAACAAGATGTGTACAATTTTATATTCAGACACGTATTGTGAAATCAGCCTTAATGAGAAAAATATTATATATAGGAAAGTGGATGCAGAATTAGAAAAACTTGTGTATAATGAACAGATTAGCATTGCTGAGTATAATTTTCTAGTGGTAAAGAATCCAAAAATACCTACGATTTTTGGAGCTCCAAAAATACACAAGGATCTGAATGATCCACCATTAAGATCAATAGTTGATGCCAAGCCTGTAAGACTTTCCCCATAGCTAAGTACATTGATTCACAGTTAAAGAATGATACATAAGGATTCCATAGATTTTTTTAAGTAAGATTACTAGTGATATGTACCAGGATGACTTAATTTTTGTAACAATCGATATTAGGGATTTATTTTCTGTTACACCCCATGAGGAAGGTATTGAGTGGTTTATTCGTATTTATGCCAGCATACCAGCATGAGACATGATTGGATTCTTACTATCCATACCTTAATGGAGTTAGTATTAGACAGTAACCTCATTACCTCTGAACAGCAGCTTTTTAAACAATGCAAAGGTGTTGCTATGGGGGCAGCATGTACCCCCATGTTTGCAAATATCATCCTTGCATATTGGGAGTTGGAATACATTGTACATAGTCCATATTCTTGTTTTTTGGTCGTATTACAGCCATTTTTTGGATGATATTATTATTCTATGGAAAGGTGACAAAGAGGAGCTAGATCACTTTTTTCTTATGCGAGGGATAGCACAGACTTTCTGGAATTTACCATCACCACAGGAGATGAAGATATTAATTATCTGGACATCACTCTTGTGAAAGATTAGGTGTAGAAGGGGTTCAGCACCACTATATATAGAAAACCTATCTATTCAAACACCTTATTGTATTTTGATAGCTGGCACTTGGTACACCAAAAGCGGTCACTTGTCAAAGGGCAAGGTGTATGACTAGCCAGGATGGTATCCAATTTTAATGAGTTCCTAACACAGATGGATTTATTGGGAGGCATGTTTACTAAGAGAGGATATCCGGAGAACTTTGTTATGGATATAATGAAAGAAGTGACAAATAAAAGAATAAATGGGCATTTTTTCCACTCCTAGGCACAGGGAGTATGGCTCAGACAGAAATTAATGTTACAGAGAAAATTAGTTTTAACAAAGCTGCAGTTTTAACTTACAACAATCAGTTTCAAGTTATTTAGGACATTATTTACCGTAACTGGAGTATTTTTAAGATTGAACCAGAGTATCATAACATTGTAGGAAATACCCCCAAAATTGTCTGTAAAAAGGATATCTGTTTTAAAAGTATGTTGGAAAAGGTAAAACAGGGGAGACAAAAAGGGGGGATGAAAAAATGTGGATACTGCCTACAATGTAGGTACATTATAGAGACCAGTGAGACAAATATCCCTAATTATGGGCGATATATTATTAATAGAAAATATAACTGTGGTAACAAAACAGTTGTGTATTTAGCCCTGTGCACACAATGTCAAGGTTATTATATTGGAAAAACCATTAACTCCTTCAGGAGTCAGGTATATCAGCATTGATATGACATTAAAAAGAAAGAAAGTAAAAATGATTTGGCAGCACATATTATTGAAAATGATGGACATGATTTTAAATTTGTTATAATTGATCAGGTTATTTTAGAGGACAGAGGTGGTCCTTTGAATGGTTATTTAGAACAAAAGGAGCTTAAATGGCAACTGCGGACTAATGCTAGCAACTATCCAGGTTTAAATAGTGCAGTTTCCATTAGCTCCATTTAAAGATTAAAAGCTGACTTTTATCTGTCATGTTCATATGTAAAATTTGGTTATGCATTTTTTTACATTTTTTATATATTTATGTATTTTTTCATTATATTGATGCATTTATATATGTTTATAAGCATATTACTGCACAAGTTTTAAAGTAGTTGTAAATACACCTTTAAGGGGGTGGAATCTATTCAAGTTAATGGCTTTATGCTAATTATTAGGGGTTTACTATAAATTGAGTAGGCTGAGTTTGAAAATGTATTCTGATGAAGTTTCTATCTGGGAAAAGAAAAGCGCTTTAATAAAACTACTTTGGAGTGGATTCTGGACTTGGTTCCTTTGTGTTTGTTATTTTATAAGTTTGTGTGGATTTTCAACAGTTTCTAGATTGGAGAGCATGTTCGCCAGGGACAGCAGCAGGGAATCCCTATTACCTGCACGGCTTTAAAAATATATCTCCCACGAATTTTAAAGTATTCTAACCCTAAGTTAGTCCATTCTCTTAACTCACAGTTTTATAATAGTAAATATTTAAACAAATAAACTAACTGGACCAATCATACAACTTGGTCTTACTTGTGGAAGAAGAAATAATTTTATTTAGCATCATTTCATCCAAAATGGCTAAAAAAAGAGCAACAAATAACCTGTATGAACCAAGCAACCTTTCCCATCAGTGTTGCTGATAGTTTATTCTTTCTTCCCTTTTTGCACATTACAGACAGGTCTGCCACTCTGTTCACCCTCATTATGCACAGGCTCACTCCACTTCCCTACCCTACCCCCACACACCCACTATGACTAAATTTATTTTAAGCTAACCATTCCCATAAACACAATTATCCAACCAGCAAAGGTTTATTAAAGTACAATACATCCTACTTGATTACCACACCCACATATTTAACCAACTATTTATTATTCACATCAAATCATGCACAACTATAGAAAAACTTAAAACTAAACAGCTAATAAGAACAAAATACCAGCATTTGCAACAAAATTCTCTCCCAATTACTACACCACCTAAAAAAGAAAAACTCTGTAAACCTGTGTCACCACAAATAAGATTAAATACAAAAATGATATCCCTTTATACTACAACCATCTTAATCTTAACAATAACAACCCACCTAACCTCATATCACATACAGCTAAATAACTTATCAAACTCCCACACTGATGCATCACCCTACCCACAACATATAATACCCATAAGCATACAACTCTCACCCTCAATATATAAAACTACATATATTGACCAAGCTACCTATACTATAGTTACTTAAACTAATCTTGGTGTCTCCCTGAAATATAACAAACTCATAGACCAATTCCTCAAGACTATCATACATATAGCATCTAAATTAACATGTAGTGGAGACATCCATCCTAATCCTGGCCCTAAAACAGATTTAAGCTATTTCAGGAACAGCACCAAAGCACACCAAACATCCATCGGAAAGTATCTGACATTATATTTCTAAACATCAACCTTAGAAGTATTGTTAACAAAATTCCAGACCTTCATACCACTCTGTCCCACTACTCACCAGACATTAACTTGATTACTGAAACTTGGCTAAAGCCAGAGATTACCAACAACAATATTCTACCTCCTGGATATAACATTCATAGGATAGGCAGGAAGACCAGAAGGGGAGGTGGAATAGCCATTATAAAAATAACCTTACTCTAGATACTGTGTCTTTCGGCTTTTCCTGGTTAGGGGTCGCCACAGCGGAACTCCGGTCTGCTAATGATTGGCAGTAGAGTTTTAAGTGCTGGCTTGCTGGGCCTAACGCACAACCTTCAATGAAGGAATGCCTGTTCACGCATGTCGCCACACAGAAGACGCTCTAACTGAGAATCGAACGGGCAATGTCTAACTGTGAGGCGACAACACTACCACAGCACCACCACCGTAGTTAACTCCTAATGTCAATAATATAGAAGTTATTTTCACCAAATTAAAGGTCAGCCATAAAAAGCATTTAAATATAATTGGTTCCTATACCTCCAGGTAATAACCTACCCCATGAAACACTTATTATGGGGGACTTCGATATTGGCTGGTATATCTGTAAGTCCCAAACCTCTACAAATCACATCAACCTCCATGGCTTTACACAAACAAGTCAAAATTCCACCAGAACTGATAAATCATCTAATATGCACCCCAACTTAGACCAGATATTAACAAACAGACCAGCTCCCTCTATGCAACCTGGCTGTCTCCTTGACAGGCTTAGTGATCACCTTCCAACATATATAGTTAGGCACCATATAATCCATCTAAACAAAATATACTTGTTAGAAATAAAAAAAATTCATACCACAAGACTTCTTAGCAGCCCTTAAGCTTTTCAGCTGGTTACCACTAAAACTTAGAATACTTTAACACCAATTTTCTTAATATATTTAGCACTCCAGCTCCACCTAGAACATTGTTGTGTCTTTCGGCTTTTCCTGGTTAGGAGTCGCCAATCTGGAACTCGCTATCAAATAACTTAAAATCTAACAAAATCCCATCACACTTCAAAACATGTTCAAATCCCACTTAGCTAACACAAAACTGTGCACATGCACTGGCCCTGGAAAAGTCTCTTAGCTCATTCTAATAGCCCTTAGAGGTTTCCAGCGTACCCTCTCTAGCCACTCTTTTCGATCTCTATTTCCCAGACTTCCTTCAAACATTCTAACTTCCTCCTTTCCACATTCTCTACTGCAGTCTCTCACACTGCTTCACTAAAAGCTGTCCAAGCGACTACCTCTTTTATTCTGCTTCTCTTGTTCTCCTTCAGTAGATATCAGCATCTGTCTAAGGATAGACAGCTAACGCCACTTCTGACAATAGTACTGCAAGTAATGTATAGAAAAGGATTGCCATACTAATAGTTTACTGAATGCCTAGCTAGTATTACACTCACTTCAACCCTATACAATGTACTATTTACTTTAATATCTTCATGGATGCCTTGTTTTGAATACTGTGTACCAATGTTTATGTTCTCTGCATGTCTGCTATGTATCTTAGAGCATAACTTTCTGTCTAAATGTGTAAATGTGGAGCTTTTCTTCCTGGGCCTCCACTGAAAAAGGACTTCTGTCCAGTCAGACTTTTCCGGTAAACAAATGTAAAATAAATAAAATAAATAAATAAAAATTAGCATACTATGCTTATACTGCATTTGTTAAACAAAGTATCAGAGGACATTACAGAAAAAGTGAATCTGAATCAAAAGAAATCAATAAAGCAGAAAGCTTATTGGTAGCTGGATGCTTCAGACTGCTAGGCTACCGATTTTTGAGGGGAATGAGACAGCGAACAGATTGCCACAGATATAGGATGTTAGAAAGAACAAGTGATCAGGAATCCATGACATTATAAGACCAAAAAAGGAAAAGCGCATTATGGAGGTATTGTTTCGAGGAAGGAATACCAGCCTAGTTACATTTAAACTCAAAGGTAAGGAAGTACTTTTAATTTTCCTGACACTGGCCAGTCTAACATGTTTCTATTAGGAGTCTGTTCGCACACCCACACTACAGTTAGTCGCACCAGAATATCTGTATTCTGAAAAATGGTTTCTGTGTTTATAAATATCTGACAGTACCTCTCTACTGATAATCACAACAACTTCCGAGAATGTCCTACTTTGATTGTGAAAGTCACATGACTGATTTATGTCACTACAGATAGTAAATCCAACCACAAGGCCTTCTATAGTTATGTAAAGAATCTCCACAGCAATACCCAGATTTGCTCTAAGCTACTGCACAATGCTACCTCTTATACTAAGCCAACAGGTATTGCCTATATTCTGGCCAACAGATTCAGTGCCAACTTTACTGCTTACCCCCCAAAAGACCAATCACAAAACCAGTAAATTGCCAGGCACCCAGTATTACTGCTGCACAGGTTAAAACAGCACTGTCCAAGGCCAAGAATACAGCTTCTATGGGACCTGATAATATCCCTAGCTGTGTTCTACATGAACTACAGAGTGAACTGGCACCTCACCTGTGTGCCCTGTTCAATCACAGCCTCACCTCAGGTTTTGTCCTTACCGAATGGCGCACTGCTACAGTCATCCCTCTCCACAAAGGAGAAGCGACTACAGACCCTGGGAAAAATCACCCCATTAGCCTTTTGAGTCTGATATGCAAAGCTATGGAATGTATCATCATGAACCTAATAAACAAGGATATAGGGAATCTCCAAACTCTGGATCCTACACAGTTTGGTTTTCTGAAGCGGAGATCATGCCTGCTTAACTTGGTCGACTTCTTTGAGTCAGTCACCAGAGCTGTGGATGAAGGCAAGGTGGTTCATACAGCCTACCTTGATCTGGCCAGGGCCTTTGATACCATTCCCACTCAGGAATCATAGAAAAACTCACTAAGCTAGGCATCAACCTCTATATCACTAGGTGGGTTGCAAACTGGCTCACACATATAAGCCACAGTGTGAAAGTAGCTGAATTCAAGTCAGACTGCCAACCAGTCACGAGTGGAGCTCCACAGGGTTCAGTCCTGGGTCCTCTCCTGTTTGGTATCTACTTCTCTGAAGTCCAGGCCAACATGAAGGGACTCTGGCTGACAAAGTTCGCAGATGATTATAAGGTGGGAGCTATTATTAACTCCCCAAGTGATGCTGACATCTTAAAGAAAGGCCTCACTAAGACCAACGACTGATGTCAGAACCATGGCCTTAAGCTCAATGCCAAAAAATGTGTTGTCATCCCCCTTGGGAAAAACCCAGTTCCCTTGAATTACCACATCAATGGTAGTCCACTGAACACAGAAGGTGTTATAAGAGGTCTGGGAACACAGGTTGACAGCAACCTCTCTTTTGACCACCACATTGCCACTGTGGCTCATTACTAAGGGTTTTGCATCCAGGAAGAAAGAGGTCATTGTCTCCCTCTAGTCTTCCCTCATTAGACCAATCATTGAGTACAATGCCCCATTTGGCATGTACCTCACTAGACACCTGCAACAACTGGAGAGGCCACAAAATTACCTCACAAAGATGATCCTAGGCTTTAAACACTTGTCCTATATGGACAGACTCAAAAAACTCCAACTAATGTCTGTCTCATATCACCTACTTAGAGACGGTCTCTGTTTGACTTACAAAGCCATGTCTGACCCAGCTCTGTTAGAAAAGCTACAACTAAAGAAATCCCAATCCCTCTGCACCACACGCTCCGGAGACCTCAACCTCATTACCCCAATTAACAGAACATGCTGGAGGAACATGTTCATAACCCAGAGACTGCCCATGCTATGGAATAGACTTCCAATACATGTCAAGCAGTGCACCTCTCCCGCCCTGTTCAAGAGAAATCTTGATGAGTGGATGGGAAATAGAAAATTCACCCCGGGGATCACTCCAGTGGCACTACTCAACAGAGGCACTAGGAACTAAGGTCGGGTGGCACAATGCCAGGGTAATCCTATGGGCTAGGCTTGTAAAAGCTCCAGGGTCATTAGCCTAGCACACACCTATGAACCTACAAGAATGCCATTGGTACTGACACAGTTTTAATATGTGATTACTTGCAGAGTAATGGTACTTTGTAATCAATAATTTGTACTATGTAAGTCTGCATCATAATGTAGAGAGATAAAGCCCAGGTGACCTGGGTTTGATTAGCGTCTCAGATGTCTGAGATGCTGACAGGGAGGGAGGAATGGACAGGCCTATACAGGGAGAGAGGCAGGGCATTCAGTGACCATGCTCCCTAAGGGGAGGCATGCTCCAATGAGGGGAGTAGCCCTCAGGTGATAGTCAATGAATATAGGGGGGAAGTGGAGAATAATGGGAAGAGCGTAACAAAAAATAAATAAATAAATACAATTCCCTTGAATGCAGTACCGATGGCCAAGACCCGCAGAATGCCCCTAGGTTCCACAACTGGCCCCAGCTGGATACAGAGTAAGTCCAGGGGTGGTGATGTAGCTGGCAGATATGGCATGGATGTGGGCCAATAGGTGGGTGTCTCATCAGGATAATGTGCGGAGGGAACCAAAAGAAAAGGTAAAAGCAAAAAATTATTTATATTGTGATTGCTCCAATATTCCCTGTTATTCCCTGTATCTCATAGCTGACGCTTTCACTTTCCTACTAGTTGAGAGAAGTATAGTATATTCAGCGGTTCTGTCATCAGTTTCTTTATAAAATACAGCACTTGTTTTAAATGCCAGAATTAGGCAGAGTTGTACTTTTGTTACCCATTTCTTTAAATGATTTTATTTCTTTACCAAACCACTAGTTTGAGCAGATGCTTTAAAATGCCAAGTTTAATGAGTTATTCTTTATCAGTTCTTCCACACTGTTATTAATATTTAAGAAATTACAAATCTGTAAAAAAAGGATCATGGGTCAGTAATCTCTCCTGAATAGTGAAAGCACTGGAAAGTGTGACTGTATTAGTTGTAATTAAGTGACTTCATGGAGTGGAAGCTTTGCTAATTCCACACCTGATCTTGTTTTGTTACCAGGAATAACATTTTCCACAGCAATGGCAACGCTCATATACATATGGGAATTCAAAAAGAGTGTAACTGTGTGGTGGGGGGTGGTCGGTGCTCATGAATCCATATGATTTTCTGACATTCACTCTTTCTGTATGTTATTCCAAACTTTTTACATTTCAAATAAAACTTGAAATAAAGATTACACTGCAACTGTTCAAATCATATTATATTGCACAAAATATGTATTAGAAAGCTACTATATGCTGAGAGCTAGACATTAGCAAATAACAAGCATCATCCATGAAGTCAGTCATTTTACCTGAGGCAGCTTTTTGCAATACTATTAGATACACTATGATGAAATAACAATAGTGTATTTCATCTGGGTAGATATTCATTGACTGAACCACATTCTGTAGTACGCATGAAGAACAGAGTGAACACATGACAGAGAACAGACAAGCGATGGCTAGATAGCAGCCATACTCACATATGTACATGAGTTTGCAGAAATATCCATAAAGAATATCTATGTATATACATATATATATATATATATATATATATATATATATATACACACACACACACACACACACACACACACACACACACACACACACACACACACACACACACATATATATACTCGGTTCCCATTCAGAAGCCTGAAACATCATAAGCCTGAAAATCAAAATCCTGAAACCAAAAGCCTGAAAATTCAGAATCCTGAAAACTCAAAATCCTGAAAGCCCAAAATCCTGAAAGACCAAAATCCTGAAACTCAAAATCCTGAAAACACAAATAATGCTAATATGTCACTATAAAGACACTAATATCTACCAACTGACCCTGACCCTAACCCTAACCCTAAGGTCCGTCACTATCGCACACTCACCTGACCCGCGCCCTAACCCTAACTCACTTAAACCGCCCCTAACCCCAATATTTGTCACTATTGCATACATGCCTAACCTGCGCCCTAACCCTAACTCACTTAAACCGCCCCTAACCCTAAAATAAAACCAACCGCACACTTACCTGACCCCAACGCATGACCTAACACCACAGGGCTAACAATAGCAAAGCCACAATGACATCAGTATGTCTATTTTGTGTTTTCAGGATTTTGAGTTTCAGGATTTTGGTCTTTCAGGATTTTGGGCTTTCAGGATTTTGAGTTTTCAGGATTCTGAATTTTCAGGCTTTTGGTTTCAGGATTTTGATTTTCAGGCTTATGATGTTTCAGGCTTCTGAATGGGAACCATATACTCATATACTTACAAATATACATATTGATAGATAATTAGATGTACAGTTATGCATCCATGTGTGCATATGATTCCCTGTTTGTGTAGCTATTTGTTTGGCTGTTTATTTCTTTTCTTTTCCTCATCAGTCTTGCACATATTCAAGTGAAGATTGTTTATTCTATACACAGCTGCTCGTATCTGCAATAATGTAATAAAATTAAATTCAAAATTGCTCTAAATGTTTAAGTTCATAGGTAGGTACTTACTAGGCATGTGGCCCAGGACGTCACTGAGGAGCCTATCCTAGTTTCCCATTTGCCCCAAAGCTCTCTGTGGTTAAGTGACTTGCTTAAAGTCGTATACTAGATAAATGGAGGCTGAAGGAAACAAACTCTATAGCTTGTTAACAGCTCATAAGCTTAATTTCTGCACTAATTGTCAGACGTTAAACATTAAAAGATATAATGATTGCTGAATTTATTTATTTACTAAGTTAGTCCCACTAGGCTAATAGTCTATTCTTGGGGGAAAACTGAGGTGGTAAGGGAAATTTGAAAAGAGCATCGGGGAACTTCCTCTACCATTTTCAGTAGGTGCTCTAGAGTCTTTTACACCCACTTGAACTACCATCGACTCAAACAGATTTCAACTCAGTTTAACATCTGAAAGGTGCCACGTCCTCCTTATGATGCACTACAGTATCAGCAATCAGGTGGATTGGTGTGGGAATAGAACCCATGGCCTTATACACTAAGAGCAAGTATACTACCTGTTGCACCACTGACACTAAAAGCATTTGGTAATGATAGTATCTAGTAGCTTAAATCTAGTACTAAACTACAAACATAACATCTGATATGGTATTGTATTAATCTGGTTACTATACTTTTCCAGAACAGCTGAAATGGTACAATAAAATCTACTGTGTACCTTCAGTGATTGTCTTTATGTATAAGCAGCACTTCCCTCAACTTCCATTTGCCTGCTCTATGGTTATGATCGAAATACATAACTAGACCGTGTTCCAAAAGGCTTGCGAGGATCGGTGCTCTACCACATTTAACAAACGTAAATAATATAGTAATAATAATAACAAATTAATAATATAATATAATGATTATTATTATATAATAAGGACAAAGTGACATTTGCCACTGACAGATGATCCCACAAGCCACATCAAAGCCCTTTTCATGTTTATTTATTTGTTTGCTTGTTAATTTAGCTATTTCTGTTTGTTTACCAGGGTAAGGCGCTAATCAAAATGAACCAGTTTCAGGCACAGCTTGGGTTGCACTGATGCAACAAAAGCAGTTTGCACAAGCACAATGAAACATCATATTTTATTTATTTGTATTCCAAATTAGAGCACTAATCTCCATGGACCGTTTGCAAATTCAGCCTGATTCAGTGACTTGCTCAGAGTCACACAGTTAGGCAATGGAGGGGTGAGGGAATCAAACCTTGCACCACTGGACCACAGGAAAGAGCACCATAATCCTCTAAGCCAACTGCCAGACAATATACAAAGTGCAAAGGCTTGGAAGAGAAGCAGAACTACACTATAATAAAATAAAGTAGCATTTGGATAAAACAAAGTACAAATATGAGAGCAAAAAAAGAATTACTGAAGT